>NC_134356.1:344945359-345252234 GCF_048569485.1 Anomaloglossus baeobatrachus | reverse complement strand
CAGGCAGTTTGCTTAGTAGGTCGTCAGTTGGTTTGGAAGGGGAAACAAGTGAGTGTGTACAGCTCTCTCAGACATCGATAGCACCAACGTTGGATGAAGGCAACATCATGTCTCCGCCTGCACTTTCCTCACAAACCTGCATTTTTCCAGGGACACCCTACTCAACACTGTCTACACACAGCAGCCAGATCTCTGTCCCTCAGATTTGGTCAAATAAAAGGCCATTTCCTGCGACCCATGACAAAGCTAAGAGGTTGACTCTATCCCTCTGTAAGCTCTTGGCTACCGAAATGCTGCCTTTCCGCCTAGTGGACACACAGGATTTTAGAGACCTTATGTCTGTCGCTGTGCCCCAGTACCAGATGCCCAGTCGCCACTACTTCTCTAAGAAAGGTGTGCCTGCGCTACACCAGCATGTCGCACACAACATCACCGCTTCCTTGAGAAACTCTGTGTGTGAACGGGTGCATTTCACCACCGATACTTGGACCAGTAAGCATGGACAGGGACGTTACATGTCGCTGACTGGGCACTGGGTAACTATGGTGATAGATGGTGAAGGGTCTGCTGCACAAGTCTTGCCATCCCCACGACTTGTGTGTCAATCCTCTGTCTGTTCAAGTTCCGCCACTGCTTCTGCCTCCTCCACCTCATCTGTGTCCTCTACCTCCGCCCCAAGCCTGCCTGGTCAGGCCACCAGCGTTCTCACTGCACAGAAGGAATCACGCACCCCTCATTACTATGCTGGCAGCAGAGCGCAATGGCATCAGGCGGTCTTTAGCTTGACATGTCTTGGTAATAGGAGTCACACAGCTGAGGAGTTGTGGTCAGCTTTGCGGTCCGAGTTTAATAAATGGTTGTCTCCATTCAACCTGCAGCCTGGTAAGGCCGTGTGCGACAATGCTGCAAACCTGGGTGCGGCCCTTCGCCTGGGCAAGGTGACACACGTGCCTTGTATGGCTCACGTGTTGAACCTTGTTGTCCAGCAATTTTTAATACACTATCCCGGCCTAGATGGCCTTCTGATCAGGGCACGAAAACTGTCTGCTCACTTCCGCCGTTCAAGCGCCGCAGCTGAGCGACTTGCATCGCTCTAGAAGTCTTTCGGCCTGCCGGTTCATTGCCTGAAATGCGATGTGGCGACACGCTGGAATTCGACTCTCCACATGTTACAGCGACTGTTGCAGCACCGTCGAACCCTGGTGCAATACGTCATGACGTATAGCCTGGGCCAACGAGATGCAGAGGTGGGGCAGATCACCCTGATGGAGTGGTCTCAGATCAAGGACCTATGCACCCTTCTGCACAGTTTCGACATGGCGACGAATATGTTTAGCGCTGACAATGCCATTATCAGCATGACAATTCCAGTCATTTACATGCTGGAGCACACGCTAAACACTATTCGGAGTCAGGGGGTAGGACAACAGGAAGGGGAGGAACTACAGGAGGATTCATATGCGCAAGGGACAACATCACCAAGGTCCAGACGTTCATCATCACCAACACGGCAGGCATGGGACCATGGGGGACAGGGATCAACAAGGGCGCATGGTAGCAGGCAAAATGTTGAGGAAGGTGCAGGAGAACATGAAGAAATGGAGGACGAACTGTCCATGGACATGGAAGACTCAGCGGATGAGGGAGACCTTGGTCAAATTTCAGTTGAAAGAGGTTGGGGGGAGATGTCAGAGGAAGAAAGAACGGTTAGCACCTCTATGCCACAAACACAGCGTGGACTTGGTCCGCATGGCTGCACAAGACACATGAGTGCCTTCTTGTTGCACTACCTCCAACATGACCCTCATATTGTCAAAATTAGAAGTGATGATGACAACTGGCTTGCCACACTATTAGATCCCCGGTACAAGTCTAAATTTTGTGACATAATTCCAGCCATAGAAAGGGACGCACGTATGCAGGAGTATCAGCAGAAGCTGTTACTCGATCTTAGCTCGGCTTTTCCACCAAACAACCGTGCAGGTGCAGGGAGTGAATCTCCCAGTTGTAACTTGACAAACATGGGACGGTCTCGTCATCTTCAACAGTCTACCCGTACCAGTAGGACTGTATCTAGTGCTGGTAACAGCAATTTTATGGAATCTCTTCATAATTTTTTTAGACCATCCTTTGCAAGACCACAAGAGACAACAAGTCTGACACATAGTCAACGGCTGGAGAGGATGATACAGGAGTATCTCCAAATGAACATCGATGCCATGACTTTGCAAATGGAGCCTTGCTCATTTTGGGCTTCAAATCTAGAAAAATGGCCAGAGCTCTCTAGTTACGCCTTGGAGATTTTGTCGTGTCCAGCTGCCAGCGTTGTCTCTGAACGTGTCTTCAATGCTGCTGGGTGTGTGCTGACAGATAAGCGCACGCGTCTGTCCAGTGACAATGTGGACAGACTAACGTTCATCAAAATGAACAAGTCATGGATCCACCAGGAATTTACTACCCCTGTGTCATCCTGGGGAGAGTAAATGCTTGTGGATTTGGAATGTGCTTGATGCAAATCTACCTGTGAAGTGTACAACTGGGGCACAAGTGCTGCCACTGAAGGGGTGTCTGTGTGGCCCAATTTTTGGAAAAAAGGGAGACTCCGCTTGGAGTCACCTTGCGGTGTTTTACATGATTTTAGAAGGGCATGCCATGCCTATATCTGTGTCTCGTACTCTTTTTCCTCGTAATGCTGTTTTGTTTTCGCATGAGAATTTGTCCTTGTCACTTTCCCATGTGTTTGTGTTGTGTTGTGAGTTGTTTGTCACCTTTTGGACACCTTTGATGGTGTTTTCTAGGTGTTTTTATGTGTTTGTGATTGCCTGCCATTGTTTCCTATGCAGTTCAAGTTCGGTTCGTCGAACGTTCGACGAACCGAACTCGAACGGGAGCTCCATTCGGCGAACCGACCTCGAGCCGAACCGCGACCGGTTCGCTCATCTCTAACAAAGACACAGTGGTTTGATCCAAAGATCTCAAATTTGGATTCATCAGACCAAATCTCAGATTTCCACTGGTCTAATGTCCATCCCTTGTGTTCTTTAGCCCAAACAAGTCTCTTCTGCTTGTTGCCTGTCCTTAGCAGTGGTTTCCTAGCAGCTATTTTACAATGAATGCCTGCTGCACAAAGTCTCCTCTTAACAGTTGTTCTAGAGATGTGTCTGCTGCTAGAACTCTGTGTGGCATTGACCTGGTCTCTAATCTGAGCTGCTGTTAATCTGCAATTTCTGAGGCCAGTGACTCTGATAAACTTATCCTTCGCAGCAGAGGTGACTCTTGGTCTTCCTTTCCTGGGACGGTCCTCATGTGAGCCAGTTTCTTTGTAGCATTTAATGGTTTTTGCCACTGCACTTGGGGACACTTTTAAAGTTTTCCCAATTTTTCAGACTGACTGACCTTCATTTCTTAAAGTAACGATGGCCACTCAATTTTCTTTACTTAGCTGCTTTTTTCTTGCCATAATACAAATTCTAACAGTATATTCAGTAGGACTATCAGCTGTGTATCCACCAGACGTCTGCACAACACAACTGATAGTCCCAACCCCATTCATAAGGCAAGAAATTCCACTTATTAAACCTGACAGGGCACACCTGTGAAGTGAAAACCATTTTCGGTGACTACCTCTTGAATCTCATCAAGAGAATGCAAAGAGTGTGCAAAGCAGTAATCAAAGCAAAAGGTGGCTACTTTGAAGAACCTAGAATATATTATATATTTTCAGTTGTTTCACACTTTTTTGTTAAGTATTTTATTCCACATGTGTTAATTCATAGTTTTGATGCCTTCAATGTTAATCTACAATTTTCAGAGTCATGAAAATAAAGAAAACTCTTTGAATGAGAAGGTGTGTCCAAACCTTTGGTCTGTACTGCATATTAGATATATATATATATATATATATATATATATATATAAGTACAGACCAAAAGCTTGGACACACCTCATTCAAAGAGTTTTCTTTATTTTCATGACCATGTATATGTATATAATATATATATATATATATATATATATATATATATATATATATATATATATATATATATATATATATATATATATAATATATAAACTTGTAAATAGCAAAATATCTCTGTGTCCCTAGAGGTAACGTGAAAGTCAGATTTTTATAATTTTTAAATAAATAATTACAAAAATGTAATTTTTTTTTGCCCTCTCTACCTTGGACCATTTCAGCAGGAGTTAAACTTTTGAGCCATAGACTCTGGTGATGTCACAGGGATAATTTAATGTACTTAAGGCTATGTGCGCACGTTGCGTTTTTTCATGCGTTTCCGCAGTGTTTTGAGCTGCAGCATTTTAATGCAAAATTGCATGCTTTTTGATTTCCAGGCAAAGTCTATGGAAATAGGACTTTCTTGTGCACACGATGTTTTTAAAAATGCTGCATTTTTGGTGTAAAAAATTTGTCAAAATCTCTGCATTTGAAGAAGCAACATGTCAATTGTTTTTGCCATTTTGGCAGCGTTTTGTTAACATAGAAGTCAATGAGAATTATCTAAACGCATCCTAAAAGAAATTTCTAGCGTTTTTTTTTTTATTTTTTGATGCTAAATGCATGCTTTTTGTCAAAATCAAAGCATGCGTTTTTGGCATTATAGTGAGGTCAAGAGGTTTCAATTTGCCCTCACATCCATTCCGACTTTAAAAAAATGAGTCAAACAATGCTTTTATTTTATTTTGAACATAGTTATTAAATCTCATTAATCATTTTCGGTAAATTATCAGTATAGTGTATGATTTAAAGGGTATTTTTTTTTTTCATTTTTTCAATTTTTTTCCTACTGTTTGAATGTTCAAACTTTATTTAGTAGTGTATTTGTATTGAAAACGCATCTCAATTTAAGCACTGAAAATGCATGTAAAACGCGGTCAAAACGCAACTAAAACGCTATAAAAACGCATGCGCATTTCCTGCGTTTATGTGGTCAAAACCAAATTTGACAATGACAAATTCTGCCAGAGGATGCGTTCATTTCTGCAAGTTACTGAACGCAACGTGCGCACATAGCCTAAAGGTGCAGTGCAGGCTTTAACTCGATAGCATATTATACTGGATACAGAGATCCATGGTACAGAGCAGCATCTCTATGTCCTGTATTCTAGAGGCAGAATAAAAAAGATTTTTTTTCTTCAAATAAAATTACTAAAAAGTCTAAAATAAAGCATAATGTCATTTTTAATGTGCATTTTTTTTAAAAAATAATAAACAACACAAATCAAATAACAGACATGTTTGGTGTCTGTGCAATCATAGCCACCGGCACAACCCAGTGATTAAATGATTTATAGGGATCGGTAAATAGTGTAAAAACATGGCGTGATTGATTATTTTTTACTATTAAACCCATTAAAAAAAATGTAATAAAAATGTAATCCTGAGGCCGTATTCACTTGTTGGGTAACTGCTGCGTTTTTTCTCCAGGGGTCCGGACCACACCACGCAATTCATTAACAATCTTTTCTGATTATTGTGTGTTTGCGGCGATTTTTTTTTTTTTATGCATTTTTCCCAATATTTGATACTTGTTTCTTGAGTATGTGAATCGGGGTTTGAAGTGCTTTTTTATTACTACAGAAAAGTTTTGATTCTGCATTTTAAACGCAACAAAATGTTTTCTGCTGGCGTTATTTTCATGCTCCAAAGGTAAACCTAGACAGAAAAAAAACAACAAAACCGCAAAGTTCAGCAGCATCTTTAGATGCACCGAGGGCAGAGATTACATGAAATCACACCTACTGTGTTTGCATCAAAAGATAAAATAGAAGTGGATTCCCGTGCTGTCATAAGAAGATGGTCAGCAATAATGGTTAAATGGTGATTTTATTACGCGTTTCAGAGATTACATCTCCTTCATCAGATAATTCACACAAGTACACACAATCGGGAAGAGCTGGATAAAGAGCCGGGACTGTCACATCTAATGGATGCGGCAATTCCGGGCAGCTGCAGGCTGATATTTTTAGGCTGGAAAGGGCCAAATAACCATGGCCCTTCCCACCCTAATAATATTACCCCCAGTTTACTGCTGCACCTTGGCTGGTTTTAGAAATGATAGAGGGGACCCAAAGTCATTTTAAAAAAAAAAATCAAATAATTAAAAAAAAGCTGGGATCTCCTCTATTTTTCATAACCAGCCAAGGTACAGCAGACAGTTGAGGGTTGCCGCTGCTGCTGCTGTTCCTGTGCTGGATATGAAAATTGGAGGGTACCCAACGTCATTTTTTTACCAAAAGGAATTAAAAAAAAAAAACCAAAAAAACAGCTTGACAAGCTAGCTATCGCTTTATCTATGGAGCTATTTTGTTATTTTTTTATATCTATTCTATCTGTTCTCTTATTATCTATTGTATATGTTCTTTCTTTCTACCTATCAATTTTTTCTATTTTTTTATATATCTTTTTATTCTAGCTATCAATTATCCTATCCCATCATATTTTGTTTCTCCTTTAAAAAACGCATTAACAATAATACGGTGAAAAAGCGGTAAAAATGTGCTAAAACACAGGCGGGTTTTGGATGTGTTTTTGCAATGGTGCATTTTTTGGGGGTTAAAAACGTGCATCTTTGTGATCACCACAAAGATGCAGCATGCGCACATAGCCTAAATGTCCAAGCAAAGTGGATGTGATTTCATGAAAACGACACTTACGGTACTTTGTTTCTAAAGACACAGTTGAACTCTGTGGTTTTATTCTTTTTTTTTCTTTAGAGGTTTCTATGGGGAGCTTAAAAAAATGCATGGAAAAAGTTGCAGTTACTGTATTAAGTGCAGAATCAAAGCTGTTCTGTACTATAAAAAACACGGCTTCACATCTGCACCAAAAATGTCAAATAAGTAAAAAAAAGCATAAAAAATCTAACAAAAATGCAATAATCAGAGAAGATTGTTATTCTGTAGTTTGGTACGGAAACACCTGCAGAAAACAGAAACAGTATTTCTGCAACATGTGAGCATGGCCTAAGGCTGTGTCTGCACTTTCCGTCTTCACCTGCATTTCAGCCGCTTTTTAGGTCCGTTTTGAACTGCATGCTTTTTTATTTTCCAGCAAAGTCTATTGAAAATGGGGATTTCTAGTCCGCACTTTATGTTTCCAAACGCAGCGTTTAATTTTGCATATTTTGTGGCAAAAACCACGCGTTCAAAGAAGCAGCATGTCCATTGTTTTTGCCATTTGGGCTGCGTTTTGCTAACATTGAAGTCAATGAGAAATAGCAAAAAGCAAGAAATATCAAAATTCTAGCGTTTAACCTGCTTTTTAGCTGCAGAAAAGAGGCATTTTGGACTTCAAAATAATGGAATATGTCCCTTTACACACACATATAGTCCGACAATTAAATTAATGAAAAATATAAATTTAATGCTATTTTACCGCTAAATAGTAAAAAAAATGCTATAATTCTATGAAATTTAACTATTTTCTTTATCATTTCAATATTTATATATGTGTTCCTTTTTTTTCCCCTTTTTTCATTGTGTTTGACTATTTAAACTTTATTTAGCAGTGTCTTTATGTTGAAAACGCATCTTTCAAAATGCAATGGAAAAGCATGTAAAAAGCGCAAAAAATGCGGCTAAAACGCATGCGTTTTTAGCACTATTTTGTGGGCAAAAGCAACTTTGGCAAAATCAATTACTGCCAGAGGGTGAGTTTTGAACTGCAAGTAGGACGACGCAAAGTGCGGACATAGCCTAACACATGTCTTATAGTGAAGCTACATAAAGATGAGAAAGTTCTGGCTGCTATGAATATAAATGAACGAGCAGTCCTGGGCATCTGCTAAATGTCCCTCACTGCCAAATGGGTGTGGCTTGGGGGTGTGGCTAGGGGCATGGTCATAATTTTTACCTCTTTCTGTTGGTCAAAAGTTGGGAGGCATGCCATATTTTGTTGGGTTCCTCTCAGTACACCCATTATGCTATTTTAGCAATGTTAACATTTATATTCCTCCCAACTATTGAAAAACAGAGACCACACCCCAAGAAACACGCAGTTGTAGTAGTGTCTGTAAGGCTGTGTTCACACATTGCATAAATATTGTGTTTTGTTTTTTTTTTTTCGTTTTCTGCACCAAACTACACAATAACAATCTTTTCTGGTTATTGCACTTTCCTGCATTTTTTATGCCTTCTCCCTATTATTTCATGCATTTTTGGTGCAGATGTGAAGCCGCGTTTTTAAGTGTTTCTTTATAGTAGTTTTATATAAAATTTGACTTTTTCTTCACCTCCAGAGGCATGCAGATATATTTACAATGTATCTCAATATACAGTGGAACCTTGGATTACGAGCATAATTGGTTCCGGGAGTGTGCTCTTAAACCAAGTTACTCTTATATAAAAGCAAATTTTCCCATCTATATATATAATTGCCTTATTCTGTCTGTCTGTCTTGCTGCAAAATTGTGTTGTTACAGTGACAGTGTCATTACAGTGACAACTGTCGGATTGGCCGCTGGGCTCGGCCTGGCCCCGCCCCCTCCACGGATTGGCTGCTTGCCTCGGCCTGGCCCCGCCCCCCGCATGGATTGGCTGCTCGCCCGGCCCTCCGCACGCATCGCCCGCTCCAGCGTACACCGGCTCCCTGTACACATGTGCAGGGAGCCGGCATACGCTGACGCCTCGCCCGCTCGGCCCCGCCCCCAGCACACATTGGCACGCTCAGCCCCGCCCCCGGCGGACATAACTTTGCGATGCTGGGATCGTGACGGAGCCGGTGTACGCTGGTAACCATGATACACATCGGGTAACTATAGGAAGCGCTTCCCTTAGTTACCCAATGTGTATCATGGTTACCAGCGTACACCAGCTCCCGGTACACATGTGCAGGGAACCGGCATATGCTGACGCCTCGCCCGCTCGGCCCCGCCCCCGGCACACGTTGGCACGCTTGGCCCCGCCCCCGGCGGCCCGCTCGGTCCCGCCCCCAGCACACATTGGCCCGCTCGGCACCGCCCCCGGCGACACGCTCGGCCCCACACTTGGCGACCTGCTCGGCCCCGCACCCGGCGACCCGCTCGGCCCCGCCCCCGACAACCCGCTCGGCTCTGCCCCCGATGCCCGCTCGGCCCTGCCCCTGGCACACGTTAGCCCGCTCGGCCCTACCCCAGCACACGTTGGGCACCTATACACCTCCCCCCCAGAACTACTCCTCCCATTATACTCCTCTTTCTCCAGGACCACTCCTCCCATTATACTCCTCTTTCCCCAGGACTACGCCTCCTATTATAGTCCTCCTATTATACTCCTCTCTGAGTATATTAGGACTATTATAGCATGGGGATGGAGCACAATGAGGGGTGTGCAGCATGTAGGATGGAGCACGATGGGGGGTGCGCAGCATGGGAGATGGAGCACGATGGGGGGTGTGCAGCATGGGAGATGGAGCACGATGGGGGGTGCACAGCATGAGGATGGAGCACGATGGGGGGTGCACAGCATGGGGATGGAGCGCGATGGGGGTGCGCAGCATGCGAGATGGAGCACGATGGGGGGTGTGCAGCATGGGAGATGGAGCACGATGGGGGGTGCGCAGCATGGGAGATGGAGCACGATGGGGGGTGCGCATGGGGATGGAGCACGATGGGGGGTGCGCAGCATGGAGGATGGAGCACGATGGGGGTGCGCAGTATGGGAGATGGAGCACAATGGGGGGTGCGCAGCATGGGGGATGGAGCACGATGGGGGTGCGCAGCATTGGGGATGGAACACGATAGGGGGTGTGCAGCATGGGGGAAGGAGCACGATGGGGGGTGCACAGCATGGGGGATGGAGCATGATGGGGATGCACAGCATGTGGGAAGGAGCACGATGGGGGTGCGCAGCATTGGGGATGGAACACGATAGGGGGTGCGCAGAATGGGGGAAGGAGCACGATGGGGGTGCGCAGCATGGGAGATGGAGCACGATGGGGGGTGCGCAGCATGGAGGATTGAGCACGATGGGGGGTGCGCAGTATGGGAGATGGAGCACAATGGGGGGTGCGCAGCATGGGGGATGGAACACGATAGGGGGTGCGCAACATGGGGGAAGGAGCACGATAGGGGGTGCGCAGCATGGGGGAAGGAGCACGATAGGGGGTGCGCAGCATGGGGGATGGAGCACGATGGGGATGCGCAGCATGTGGGAAGGAGCACGATGGGGGGTGCGCAGCATGGAGGAAGGAGCACGATGGGGGGTGCACAGCATGGGGGGTGGAGCACGATGGGGATGCGCAGCATGTGGGAAGGAGCACGATGGGGGGTGCGCAGCATGGGGGACGGAGCACAATGGGGGGTGCGCAGCATGGGGGATGGAGCACGATAGGGGGTGCGCAGCATGGGGGATGGAGCACAATGGGGGGTGCGCAGCATGGGGGATGGAGCACGATGGGGTGCACACCTCCCCCAAAACACACACACCGCCATACGCGCACCACACAACACACCACACACACACTGGGAACCACAAACACCGCCCTACACAGACACCCACACACAGACAGACAAAGCCTCACACACACAACATACAAACACCGCGGCATACACAAATATACGCACATACCGCACAACACACACACATTGCACAAAACAAACCTCCCCCAAAACACACACACGCACCCCACAGCCACACCCATACAAACCGCGCAACACAGACAGCACCACACACACACAATGCTGCAGACACACAGAGCTCCACAAACAACGCAACACACGCAACACACAAACAACACCGCTCTCACACACCCCCACACCCAGGCAACACCCAGAACATTTACAGCGCCCTACACAAACACTTGGCAACTACACACAACAACATTTATATATATAACAAAAATCATACATTAACTACACAATACGTAAATTCTAGAATACCCGATGCGTTAGAATCTGCCCACCTTCTAGTAGGAAATAATTGAAATGCAGACAATTCGTTCCAGAACCCAAAAATGTTTACTGTATTCATATAAAATTATTACAGTACAGTAATACAAAATACTGTACAGTAAAAAGCATATAAAACAAATTAAACTGCACGTTAGCTTACAATAGAATTGTTGGTGTGCGGGAGGTACTATAGAGAGAAAACATTATGTATAAACATGAAAGCCTTTATTCTAGTAGAATACACAAAAAACACCCCAAATCTATTCTCCCCAAAATAAGGGCAGAACTAAGCCAAATGTGTGGTAGGAATACTGCCCAGGCAATTACATTATAGTACAAGCAATATGCTGTACTGGTTAGCAGAGAGAAAGTACAATATTGCATCCAAAAATGCAAATTGATAGACATGCTATATAGTATATACTGTACTGTGCAATAGTATACTGTATACAGTAGATATGTACAGAAAGTTACCTCCAGAGCAGGTCAGAGCGTGGTGAAAGGACGGAACCAGAAGTCTGAACGGTGAGTATTTGCTCTTATTGCAAAGCATTGCTCTTAAACCAAGTTACACATTTCTAAAAAGCTTTGCTTGACTTCCAAAACGCTCTCAAACCAAGTTACTCTTAATCCAAGGTTCCACTGTAGTTGAATAATCTGCTGCTGGGTTCCCTGCCTGCAATACAGATCAAGATTACCAAATACTCCTTTACCTTTCAGTTTAGGCAGTAGTTCAATGGTAGATCTGCTGCCTATGCCCAAGGAGTTCATGAGAATGTGCACACTATAGAGAGTAATGGACAATCTCTCTAAAGCTTGGGAAAGATCTGGTTTGTAAGTGTCAGATGCTAAGGCTACTTTCACACCTCCGGGTTTTGCAATGCGGCACACTCCGGCACTTTGCAGGAAAATCGCAACCGTTTTTTTTGCTGCCGGTTGCGATTTTCCTGCATAGACTTTAATTAGTGCCGCATTGTGCCGCATGGGCTCCCGTTCAGTCCGGTTTTTGCCGCATGCGGCAGATTTAGCCGATGCAGCCGTATGCGGCGCGATGCGGCAATAACCGCATCCAGCCGCCGCATGCGGTTTTTGCCACTGCGCATGCTCAGTAGCATGCCGCAAGCGGCAAAAACCGGACTGGCCGCAAAGGAAAAACTTATGCAAAGGATGCGGTGTGTTCACCGCATCCATTGCATAGCTTTCACAGCCGGATTGAGCCGCAGAGCTCAAGCCGGATGTGTGAAAGTAGCCTAACTGCAAACCTCAAGTATGGCAGTGAGATATAAAACCAGGAAGAGCCTTATAAGTCTACGTTCGCATATTGCGTTTTGCAGCGTTTTTTCTTGAGTTTTATGGAAATTAAAAACAGTTTTTTACAGTACCAGCAAAAGCTATGTGATTTCAGAAATCTCATGCACACATTTGCTTTTTTTTCTGACTAAAATAGAAACTTGCTGCTTTCTTGAAAGAAGCAGCATGTCAATTCTTTCAGCATTTTGCAGCATTTTTTCACCATTGAAAGCAATGAGAGTGAAAAAACGTTACAAAAATACAATCGCTGCACTTTTTCTGTGTTTTGCTGCTTTTGTGGTGAATGAAACTTACTTTATTAAACATGTACTGTAGACAAATAACACACCCAAAATGCTGCTAAATAACGCAACAAAAAATGCGTCAGAAATACAGCAAAAACACAGCAAAACCTGCTTTTTGGAAGCAGTTTTTTTTACTGCCAAGAGCAGAAAAATGCAGAAAAAAACACAATGTGTGAACAATAGCCTAAGGACATTTATAAAAGTTATTTTGCATGCTGTTTTTAAACTTGCACTTTGAGTAGAATAAATCTTGTTTTGCAAAATCTCACTATTGAAGGGAGTTTTCTTCTTTTCTTTCTTGTTCTTAATCCAGGAATCCGTGAAGGAGAGGAGTAGTCCTTAATCCTCTAGTTATTTTGGATGACTCCTTTTCTGTCTGATGCGCCGTATGATTGAAATAACTTTTGAACACTAGAAGAATGTTGAGTCTAGAGATAAATACTTCTTTCTATACCATATGCTTTACAATATAAATTGGAGACAGGTGAATGAACATATGGATGGCATTGATAAAAGACTTCCTATTACATGAGTCAGAATTCCTAAGAATAGTAGAGTACCAGATTTTATGCATGGTGTGACGTTGCACCTTGCAACATAGGGGGTTACTCGCTCAGCATGAGGGCTTCAGGTAGACACAGGAGGCACAGTTTCTTAAGATCACAGCCTGCTTTATTCCACTTCATAAAGCACCGCGCTGGTACGGACATCACATGGCATGTACAGGCAGGAAAACAGGTACATTCCCAAACCTCAGCCCTTCAGATTATGTTCAGTCCACAAGTCCCTGCAGAGCCTTCTCAGATGCTGTTTCCTTACCTCCACCCATCAATACACCCAGCTACTTCCTCCAGCACAGGAACTTCAGTGCAGGGCCCTGAGTGTGTCCAGAGGCCTGACTTTCATACATGGGACCACACCCCGAGGTGGAGATATGGTGAACAGCCGTCCCACCTATCTCATTAGCTGTCCACAACAGAGCCGGCCCAGGTAACACACCTCAACCCTCTCAGCACAGTACCAGTGATTATATCACAATGGGAAATTAGAGGTATTGATCATCAATACTATTCTCTTTTTTTTTCTACTTAAAGGGGTTTTCCAGTTTTGGAAAACATATCTCCCCTGGCTACAGTTTCAATAATATAAACTGTTTTTCACCCACCCTCCCCCGGATCTGACGCTGAGTGTCTTCTGCTGCTCCCTGTGTCTGTTAATGTCTTTAGCGCTAATTTCTCGAGTTGATGGCATGAGCCGCTAAGCCCAGTTATTGGCAACAGTGCTTTTGACGTGATATCAACACTGTAGACAATAACACACAGTGACTAACAGTAGAGAATTTAAATCTGGGCAGATGGAAATTGAGTAAAGCACTGTTTGTTGTGTAGAAAAAACTGCAGCTGGGTTTGAACTTTATTTCCTTAAGGCCCCCTTCACACGTCAGTGATTCTGATACATATGTTACTGTTCTTATACGTACCAGAATCACGGACATACACAGACCCATTAAAATCAATGGGTCTGCGTACACATTAGTGATTTCTCACTGACATGTTCCCATGTGGTGTACACACATGTCTGTGTGTTTCGCACGGAAACATGTCCATTTTTCTCTGGCATCACTGATGTCACACGGACCACATAGTGGTGTGATTGGTGTAACACGTACTAGAAAAAACACCTACCTTTGAAATAAAATGAGTTTTATACTCACCTGTCTCCAGCGATGCTATCTTCATCTGCTCCTGTCTCTGCTTCCAGGCCCACTAATTATGCTCATGCATTCACTGCACTGCGACTCGGAAGCAGCAGCACCATGGACAGCAGTGGCTGGAGACAGGAGAGCTGGAGACATCAGCACCATGGAGAGCAGGAGCGTGGACAGGTGAGCATAAGTGCCTGATCTCCGTGTGCTATCATGGATAGCACACGGAGAACACACATGTGCCTACATCATTGCCCATGGAGGGCCATATGCCTCTTTGATACATCAGTGAAAAATGTGTGTTTTTTCACTGATGTGAAAAAGAGGCCAAACAGACAACACCTAAAATAAAAACAAAATGTGCAATTACCCTGCAGTACGTTAATAGTAATAATACATGTAAATAACATAGGGTACTTAGGTGACACTATTTTGATAAAAAAAGGTCAAAAGCTATCCCACAGTGATAAGGTGTACCCAATCAGGACGGTCCTATATTTTGCATTAAACCTCTTTAAGTGCAAGCAGGCCTGAATAGATGCAGGGAGAGCAGGACCAAGGCACGGCTGTCTGAACACCTATCCATGGAAAGCTATATAGACTAAATGAACAGCCCAAAAAGGAGGATCCAAACTCCTGTAAGAAGAAGGTATAACAAACTAAAGCAAACCAAAGGAATGAGCTGGAGCATATGTTGGTATAAGTGCAACATGTAGGAGCCCATTCAAACTTTGGCCAATAATAGACATAACAGGATAAAAAACAAAATGAGCAAATTCTCTGCAGTAAGTTAATAAATAATTAATCCTACTGTAATAATAATAATAATACATATAAATAACATAGGCTACTTAATTGACACTATTTTGATCAGACGGTGTAAACGCCTTCTCATTGCAACAAGGTGTACCCAATCAGGATGGTCATAGCTCTTGTATTAAACCTCTAAGAGCCAGCAGGCCTCGATAGATGCAGGCAGAGTATGACCCAAGCAAAAATAAAGAGAAAGTAAACGCTCAGCAGACAGCAGGCATATGGGTGCGGTGCTCGGAAACCTGAGGTGTTCACATTAAGAAAAATAGTGGAAAAATCCAGCATCTGTCAAATATAATAAAATTTAAATTTTAGTGAAAAAAATTTAAAACTTTCATAGACGCATGTGTAGATATGACTAAGAGCAGTCCATCTGCTTGAAACGCATAGACCTGCATGTCTACACATGCCTCCATGAAACGTTTTAAATGTTTTTAATTAGGATTTAAATTTTATTATATTTGACAGATGATGTATTTTTCCACAATTTCTCTTCAGAGTATGACCCAGGCTCAGCTGTCTAAACACCTACCCGAGAAAAGTTACATAGAATAAATCACAGTTCAAAAAAGGGTTTAGTAACTCTTTTGACCCCACTGGTGCTTTCCAGAGGGTTGTATGCAGATAAGGTTACAGAGGGACAATTACAAATATGCTATTTTGGCCAGTGTTTGCTTACCAAGACACGCACTCATAAATCATTATAGCAACAATTCAACAATGAAAACGCTCACCACTTTGTAGATATGCCTGTGTAAACCTTCAGTCAGCGTCCTTAGAGATCCAAGCAGGATAGTGGTAGCCAGCCACTTAGTGAAACAACAGCATAGAGTAGAAGAAATCCACTGGGAGTCCGTCAGGTAGAGTAAAAATTAACGTTTAATTCTTCCAAATTAAAATTCATAACACTGGCATTTTATATACTGGATAGTTAGATGTTCAGACGTGGAAAAAGCAACGCGTTTCGGCGGCGATGCCTTCCTCCGGTTCTAGTAGCCAGTGTTACAAGTGAGTTTTTAAAAGCAACTAAGCTCTGTCTTGGTGACTGCCACAATCAGTGCACTAATTGGTATCACCATAGGAAGTGGGAGAAGCCAAAGACAATCACAGACTAAAACATTGTAACGAAAACACATTTGAACAATAGTTTTCATGTTATATGTACAAACAGTAATATAATCTATTTTCATTTGAATTAATTTATAGCATTGTACATATTATCAATCCAATAAGGACTTCAGAGAATTCCACAAATAGAAACATAAGAAAAATGACACAAAAAAAACCACCAAAAAAGTCCATCATATAATTATATATATCGACTTTGCTTAATCCAATACCACATATAGAGCTAATATATTATAACAATACATATATTATTAATAACGTTTTATCATAGCAAAACAAGATTTTATTATTGCATAATGAGATGAAAAAACGCATCAAATAACGCAAACATTCATAGGGGAAAGAGAAGTATCCCCAACACCTGCTACAGCAAATAGTAGTCTAATAGCTTCTGATTAGGTCTTGTCTGTTATTCAGACCCGTAGGTGCTCGTGTTTCCAATAAAAAAATCCATTTACTTTCATGATTAAGCAATTTTTTTCTATGGTTTCCACCTCTCACTGGTTTATAGATTTTCTCTATCCCCATAAATTTGAATGCTCTAACATCACCTCTATGTACCATAGCAAAATGCCTGGATACCGCAGATATCCCTATCAAATGTATTGGGCACATCAGACAGGTGTTTTCTAATTCTCTTTTTTAAGGGACCCAATATGCAACCAATATGCTGTATATGGCAATCTATGCATTCTATCATGTATACTACATATTCCATATTGCAATTAATAAATGACGTAATATTATAAGTATCACCTGTAACTGCTGAGGAAAAAACTTTGGTTTTAGATGCGAAGACACAGCATTTGCAGCGGTTGCAGTGGTCCACATCTAAAAAAACCTGTCATTTCCAACCTCGTCATAGATTTAACCATTTGATGATGAGTTTTAAATAAGCTAGGCGACAAAATGCTGGGTGCCCGTTTTGCTACAAATCTGATTTCATTAGATTTTAATATATACTTAATCTTTGGATCCTGATCCAAAATGGGCAAATACCTTTTCAAAAGATCTTTAATTAATCTAAATTGTTCACTGTACTGTGTGGAAAAGGTGATAATTTCTCTATTAGTACCTAATTTCCCATTTCTTTTATCTTTTAATAATTCATTCCTATCCAAATTTTCTACTATATGTATGTTTGGCTCTATTAATAGTCCAGGGGGATAATCTCGTTCTTTTAGTTTGGACCCCAGTACTGATACCTCTTTATGATAAGATTGTATTTGGGTGCTATTTCTTTTCATTCTCTCGTAAATTCTTCAACTGGTATATTTTTTACTACATGCTTTGAGTGACCCGATCTTGCATTGCGAGTACTGTTACAAGCTGATGGTTTAAAATAAGGAGCTATATTAATTTTGTTATTATGCACAAACAGTTTAATATCTATAAAAATAATTTCAGTTTTATGAATATTTTTGGTAAATTTTAAATTACAATTATTTATGTCAACATAATCAAAAACCTTTTTAGCCTCCATTTCTGTACCCCTCCAGATTATCAGTAGGTCGTCTATGTACCTCCCCAGCCAGAATAAATTATGAAAAAATGGATTATTATCAGAATATAAATATTTTTCTTCCCACACTGCCATTACGATATTCGCTAAAGATGGTGAAAAAACTGCTCCCATACTCACTCCTTGTAACTGTAAATAAAACCGGTTATAAAAAGAAAAATAATTGTGGCGGAGGAGGTACACAACTGATGCTACTAGAAAATCCTTGATTACAGTATCATAGTTGCTATACGTATCCAAAAAATATGTAAGACTGGAAATTGCAACATTATGGGGTATCAATGGACAAAGTCCAATAACATCACAACTGATCCAATAATAATCATCCTCCCATGAAATATTTTCTAACATAGAAACCATAGATTTGGTATCTCTACTATAACTTGGGATATGTTTTATAAGTGGCTGAAAGTAATGATCTATCCATTCTCCTAATCTCTCATTTAAGCCTCCTATACCCACTATTATTGGTCTCAGAGGAGGAGGGAAGATGTCTCTATGCACTTTTGGGAGCGAATGATATATTGGCAAAACTGGAAATTCAACCAAAAGACATTCATATATTTTTTTTATCAATAGCTTTAGTGTATAGCCCTTCATCAAGTAACAGTATAAGTTCTTTTTTGCATTTTTCTGTGGGGGTCAGAGGGCAATTCCCTATACACACTATCATTTCCCAAATCCATCAAATTGTTTTTATATAACCCTGAATTTATAACTACAATGGAACCGCCTTTATCCGATTTTTTTGATAAGCAGATCCTTATTCTAATTTAGACTTTTTAAAGTATTTCTCTCTTCCCTCATTAAATTATCGTATTTTTTACTTTGTGATTTAATTTTTTTATTTAGATCTATCAGTTCTAATTCTACCTTTTCTTGAAATGAATCAAAAATTTGCGGTCTTGAGCCTTAAGGATAAAAATATGGATTAGGCATATCAAATGTGTCATTCAGAAATAAATTACTTTCTTTAGAGTTTTTTTCCAAAGCTCGAAGATCTAACAAAGTACTTTGTTCTGAAAAATTCAAAAATTCTTGTGTAGTATAGATATTTTCAGAAGATTGTCTCTCCTTTATTTTATTTTCCACTGAGAAATGGCATTTTATTGTCAAGTTCCTGACAAACCTATTTATGTCCAAAGGGGAGGAGAAAACATCAAAATTATTTGTTGGAGCAAATTCAAGTCCTTTTGATAATAAGTTGATTTGGGCTTCAGATAGTATATAACTTGACAAATTCCAGACTGGAATAGCCGCTACTATTTTTTCTTGCTCCGTGTGCTGTACCTTGCTTCTGTGTTTTCTGCCTACCCTGCGTCATTTTTTGTCTTTTTATATCCATAATTATTTCTGCGCAGTGGGGGCCATTGTTCACTAGAAGCGCTGGCTGACACACATGAGGTATCAGAAATGTCCTCTGAGTTATTTGAAAAGGTACTGTCCATAGTAGAATTAGGGTTTCTGAATGATACTTTTTGGTTTCTAAATGACTGTCTTTTATTGCCATTCCTCAAAATAGAATATGGACCTCTACTCCAGTTGTATACTTTATTTTGTTTGCAATCTTCTGTATCTCTATCAAATTTTCTTTTTTTAGTTTCTGTAATATTGGATTCAAGTTTACCTACATTTTCTGAGATTTTCTCCTCTATTTTACCAAACTGTTTATGTCCAGAGTAGGCATTGGCTGTAGTTTGTAGATCTTTAAACTCTTTCTTAATTTTAGTTAGTGTTTTTTCCTCTTCATCAATGATCAGCTGTATCAGTTTCAAGGAACACTGACTCAGGATATCATTCCATTTGTCTTGGAAACTCTGATCATACTGTGTGGCTATTTTTTTCTTTATTCTTAAATCTCTAGGAATCATAATATATCTGAGGTACATCTGTAGCGAGTTGTGGTTCCACCATACTTTTAATTCTTTCGAGAGTTTTGTTTCCAAACTTCTCATGATGTCATTTAAGTCATCAGGTGGTTCTTCATCTCGACTTATAATAGATGATGTAGAAAAAATAGCCTCTGATTTATTCAGTCGTAGCACACAGTTATCAATGTCCAAATAATTAATCATCGATTAATCCATAATTCTGTATAAAATATCTCTTCAAGATCCAGTATATATAATCATACGTAGGAGCATATTCCTCTAGGCAAACAATATAGCAACAATTCAAAAATGAAAACACTCACCACTTTGTAGATATGCCTGTGTAAACCTTCAGTCAGCCTCCTTAGAGATCGAAGCAGGATAGTGGTAGCCAGCCACTTAGTGAAACAACAGCATAGAGTAGAAGAAATCCGCTGGGAATCCGTCAGGTAGAGTAAAAATTAACTTTTAATTCTTCCAAATTAAAATTCATAACACTGGCATTTTACATACTGGATAGTTAGGTGTTAAGACATGGAAAAAACAACGTGTTTCGGCGGCGATGCCTTCCTCAGGTTCTAGTAGCCATTGTTACAAGTGAGTTTTTAAAAGCAACTAAGCTCTGTTTTGGTGACTTCCACAATCAGTGCACTAATTGGTATCACAATAGGAGGTGGGAGAAACCAAAGAGAATCACAGACTAAAACATTGCAATGAAAACACATTTGAACAATAGTTGTCATGTTATATGTACAAACAGTAATATAATCTATTTTCATTTGAATTAATTTACATTTGCATTGTACATATTATCAATCCAATAAGGACTTCAGAGAATTCCACAAATGCTGTGGCTTTGCATCTAAAACCAAAGTTTTTTCCTCAGCGGTTACAGGTGATACTCATAATATTACATTTATTAATTGCAATACAGAATATGTAGTAAACATGATAGAATGCATAGATTGCCATATACAGCATATTGGTTGTGTGACGCCCTGGCCGGGCCAGATAGTCACAAATAGGGCCCCGCATTACACCTTCCCACACAGGTAACACACATCCAACCTTAAAAACCCTAGTCACCCCCTAAGGGCTTGATAGACACACCAGGGGGCGGAACCAGGCGGTTGTAAGACACCCACCTAGGAGTTTTAGACATCCCGAGGCAGGGAAAAGTCAGAGAGTCCAGTTTCAGAGTTCAGTTTGAGAGTTGAAGGAGAGTGGAGGTCAGGCCTGTGTCTGGGCCTGAGGAAAACTGACAGGTACCAGGGTAGGAGCCCTGGTGCCTTTGGCTAGGAGGCAGACGGCGGTCTCCATCTGCAGGAGCCGGGAAGACGGCTCGGTGGAACCAAGGTGGACCGGGACAGGGTAGTGGCCCACCGGTTCCGACTCGGGGAACCGACTCGGAAACCGGAGCACACTGGGGGGTACTCAGACCCTGAAGCTAGGTCCAGAAGCGACTGGAACTAGTTAATTAACTGATTGCAGCCAGGAATAGAGATTCTGTCCCACCCAAAGTCCCGATTGAAGGCAACAGTCCAACGAGGGGGATAACATGCCACCGCCAAGGCTCAGAGATCCCACGGGCCAGCGTCTGCGGGCAAGGGTTCCTTAGGCCACAACCAGCCGGGAGCGGACTCCTGAAGTTGCAAGCACAGGCAGTCTATCACTCTAAAACAGGTGCAGGAGAAAGACCGAGACCACCAGGCAGGTGGGGGGAACCAGAATGCAGCCGGCTGCGGGCACCGACCATCATCACCTTGGTTTACCAGAGACTCATGTGTTTTCTAATAGTGAATACATCAGCACCCTGTGGTCGCCCATCTCCCTGCACCGCCAAACCCCAACGGGTGCCGGGCCCACCATCCCTGACCACGGAGGGGTTAACAACTTGCTGCACAACATCTCCCCCAGGTGCCCCGTAACTGCAGCGATGGTGTCCAATATCACCACATACCGTGGGTGGCATCATGAACTCCGTATGGCCCAGCCCGTACATATACATCCTACATCCACCATCCCATCACCCCCCTTTTTTTACTTGAAGTGATCGCAAGACCCCCGGGTCCGAAGACCCTCGAGCCACCCACAGAATGACCGGATCCGAGCAGCTCGGCTGCCGAAAGCGGGGCGCTACACCTCAAAATCTGGCGTCACGAACAGGATACTTACCCATCCACTTACCTTGTGGAAGTGCGTCCTGTGTTAAAGCCAGCAGTGATCCGCCATCTTGTCACCATCTTGTTGGCGCGAAAATTCCCGCCCAGAGTCCCTTCCCTGAGAAAGGGCGCGAAGCTGAAGCCCCACCCCCTGGGAACACAGGCGAAAAGAAAAGCCAGAAGTCGAAAAACGAAACTTACCGGCCTAAAAGAGGAGTGCCAGGAAAAGACCAAGGGGGAGAAGCGGGAAGATGTCCGTGCCTAACACTGATGGTGGAGTGGTGCCGGCCGCTGGAAGCGGTGGTGCGTGCAGGTGCGCCTGACGATGGGAATGTGGCGGCGCTCGCTCCGGTCGCAGGAGCGGTGGACCCTTGGGCTCCGGTAATGACTCCCCGTGTAGCAGCTGGCGGTGACCCGCCTGCCACAGGAAGGATGTCGGCTCCGGCAGTCCGCCCAGCCGAAATGGGAACGGCACCTAGCTGGGAGATGGATGACAGCGGCCCCGAGGGTTATACGGAGTTATCTCGGAGGGCGAAGCCCCGACTGCCGCAGGGGGTTTGATAATACCGATCTGCAGATACTGTAGACAGCTATGGCACTTTGCCGATGCGTGCCCCGAGAATGGCCGGTTTTAAATGAGCCCACCCACAAGTTTAAAAGTTTACAGTTGAAAAGTTTTAAGTAGAAGACCTGCTCCTGTTATACTGCCTGACCTTTGTTGAACATCTCCAAGTTCCCGGGAGATGCCATCCTGCATACAGGGTGGAAGGAAAGGAGGATCTTGTCCGACTTGTTGAACGCCACTGCGGTTGGAGCCTCAGAGGGCGCCATCAGGGGTCGGAGCCCCTGATGGAGGATGACAAGAAGTTGAGTTGGAGTGAGGACAGTTCCGTTTACAGAGCCCGGTTTGGAGGAGCAATCATACCCGCACTGCAGGCAGTGGAAGACGGGGTTTTTATGGACAGTGTCACCCGTGAATGATGGTGGCATTGGGGACCCGTGCTGTCCTGTGGTGGACTGTGGGAAAGCTGCCAGAGGAAGTCATACCGGCAGTGAGTTAAGTGTTTTAACCGGACCACCCTTTTCATCATGCCACAGTCTCCGGAGAGGCTGGTTGGAGGAAGGGCCTGCGGCAGAGTAGGCCGAGGTCCTGTCACCATGGCAACCGGTGACTACCCTCTGGGTCAGGGGTCCCCTGGACGTGGGGCCACTGAGAGAGACTGCCGGGTAAGGAACTTATTACCCGGCCCGTGTGGGCAACACCCGGAACCAAACCCGTTTCCTGGACTGGGGAAAAGGGGTGCGCACCAGTGCTTAGCGGTGGCACCAGGGCTAGGTTTGCTTGGGTGGGTAAAGGTGAAAAGGACCTGTCCCATCCCGTCCCGGTTAACAAAAATGTTTCATGCAACGTTTAAGCAACCTGCCTCCCGTAAGGAAGGAAAAACAAATATTCATATAAGGTAAATATGTTAGTATAATTGTATATGTTTTCTATCTTTTTTCAGTTTAAAGCAAAATAAACCGGTGGTGGTCGGACAGCCCACGGACGGTCTGTGTTTAACCAAGGGGGAGCGTGACGCCCTGGCCGGGCCAGGTAGTCACAAATAGGGCCCCGCATTACACCTTCCCGCACAGGTAATACACAGCCAACCTTAAAAATCCCTAGTCACCCCCTAAGGGCTTGATAGACACACCAGGGAGCTGAACCAGGTGGTTGAAAGACACCCACCTAGGAGTTTTAGACACCCCGGGGCAGGGAAAAGTCAGAGAGTCCAGTTTCAGAGTTCAGTTTGAGAGTTGAAGGAGAGTGGAGGTCAGGCCTGTGTCTGGGCCTGAGGAAAACTGACAGGTACCAGGGTAGGAGCCCTGGTGCCTTTGGCTAGGAGGCAGACGGCGGTCTCCATCTGCAGGAGCCGGGAAGACGGCTCGGTGGAACCGAGATGGACCGGGATAGGGTAGTGGCCCACCGGTTCCGACCTGGGGAACCGACTCGGAAACCGGAGAACACTGGGGGGTTACTCAGACCCTGAAGCTAGGTCCAGAAGCGACTGGAATTAGTTAATTAACTGATTGCGGCCAGGACTAGAGGTCCTGTCCCACCCAAAGTCCCGATTGAAGGCAACAGTCCAATAAGGGGGATAACAAGCCACCGCCAAGGCTCAGAGATCCCACGGGCCAGAAGGCAAGGGCTCCTTAGACCACAACCAGCCGGGAGTGGACTCCTGAAGTTGCAAGCACAGGCAGTGCACCATTCTAAAACAGGTGCAGAAGAAAGACAGAGACCACCAGGCAGGTGGGGGGAACCAGAACACAGCGGGCTGCGGGCACCGACAACCATCACCTTGGTTTACCAGAGACTCGTGTGTTTTCTAATAGTGAGTACATCAGCACCCTGCGGTCGCCCATCTCCCTGCACCGCCAAACCCCAACAGGTCCCGGGGCCACCATCCCTGACCACGGAGGGGTTAACAACTTGCTGCACAACATCCCCCATACCGTGGGTGGCGTCACGAACTCCGTACGGCCCAGGCCGTACATATACGTCCTACATCCACCATCCCATCATCCCCCTTTTTTTACTTAAAGTGACCGCAAGACCCCCGGGACCAGAGACCCTCGAGCCACCCAAGGAAGGACCGGATCCGAGCAGCTCGGCTGCCGAGAGTGGGACGGTACAGTTGGACAACTGGTCCCTTAAAAAAGAGAATTAAAAAACACCTGTCTGATGTACCCAATACACATTTGATAGGGATATCTACGGTATCCAGGCATTTCGCTTCGGTACATAGAGGTGATGTTAGAGCATTTAAATTTATGGGGATAGAGAAAATCTATAAACCAAGACAAGACCTAATCAGAAGCTATTAGACTACTATTTGCGGTAGCAGGTGTTGTGGATATTTCTCTTTCCCCTATGAATGTTTGCGTTATTTGATGCGTTTTTTCATCTCATTATGCGATAATAAAATCTTGTTTTGCTATGATAAAAAGTTATTAATAATATATGTATTGTTATAATATTTTGGCTCTATATGTGTTATTAGATTAAGCCAAGTCGATATATATAATTATATGATGGACTTTTTTGGTGTTTTTTTCTATGTCATTTTTCTTATGTTTCTACTTGTGGAATTCTCTGAAGTCCTTAGTGGATTGATAATATGTACAATGCTATCAATGAATTCAAATGAAAATAGATTATATTACTGTTTGTACATATAACATGAAAACTATTGTTCAAATGTGTTTTTGTTACAATGTTTTAGTCTGTGATTGTCTTTGGTTTCTCCCACTTCCTATGGTGATACCAATTAGTGCACTGATTGTGGCAGTCACCAAGACAGAGCTAAGGGCCGTTTCAGATCAGCGGTATTCTGCCGCACTCGCAGATCCAGCACAAGGGCAGTACAGTACTTTACAGTAGTGATGTGTCGGTCACGAACAATCCGACACAAAAATCCGGCTCCCTGCTGTGAATGACAGGAGCCGGATCACTAGTGTGAGCCAATAAAATCTCAAAGCTCTTTTTGCCATCAAAACCCCGCCCAACCGTGGCTAAACTCCGCCTACTCAGCAATATAATTGGTTGTTTGTAAGTGGGCGGGGTTTAGCCGCGGGTGGGCAGGGCTTTGGCGGCATTACTATAATCTTAAATATGTGTTCACCTGGGGTGAACACATATTTAATAAGGAGCCGAGAACGATCTGAAAGATCTGGCTCTTTTGTTGAGCGGAGCCATGGGAACCGGACTACCAAAAAGAGCCGGACTGCCCATCACTACTTTACAGTTCACAGACAGTGTGGCAAGCCCCGGTCACATGCTGTCACATGCTCCGGTCACATGACCCTATGTGCCCGGAGCTTGCCAGTGAACTGTAAAGTACTGTACTGCCCTTATGCCAGATCTGTGAGTGCGGCAGAATACCGCTGATCTGAAACGGCCCTTAGTTGCTTTTAAAAACTCACTTGTAACAATGGCTACTAGAACCGGAGGAAGGCATTGCCGCCAAAACGCGTTGTTTTTTCCACGTATGAACATCTAACTATCCAGTATGTAAAATGCCAGTGTTATGAATTTTAATTTGGAAGAATTCTAAGTTAATTTTTACTCTACCTGACGGATTGCCAGCGGATTTTTTCTACTCTATGCTGTTGTCTCATAAATCATTAGGTGTTATACAGGGCTTAACAATTGATGGCCTACAATTAGAGATGGTCCAAGCCACAGATATTCAGATTTGGCAAGTCTGGTCGGGCTTTAAAAAAAAAAAAAGTCAGGACCGGATTTCAACCCAAACTTGACCATAGACGCCAAACCTCATATAAGTCTAAAGGACCCAAACTAAAATGTTATTAAATGGTGTTAGTAAGGGCCAGAGGCTGCAAAAGGAGGCAAAATTGGGATTAAAGCAGGGCAGTTATACTTACCGAGTCTCCTGTGCGGCTGTCACACTGCTTCCGGGTCCGCTCTTTAAATCTCATGCATATTCACTGCTTCCCGCCCACCCTCTGTGAATGGTTGCACTCAGACTGCCGGCATGCCAGCGTCTATGATTGGTTGTCCTCACAGTATCTGTCTCGGTCCCCAGAGTGGACTGTAAAAATAAATAAATTATTGGAAAAAAATGGAGTAGAGTTCACCATATTGTGACACCCAGGGCACATAGTACAGATAAAATAGAAAGCTTAGGTCTGATATTCTCAGGCTAGGAAGGCCCATAGTTATTGGGCCCTGCACAGCCTAAAAATAGCAGCCTGCAGCCACCCCAGAATTTGCACATCTGTTAAATGGGCCAATCCTGGTGCTTACCCGGTTCATCCTAATTGCCATGGAGTGGTGGCAATTGGGATAATATAAAAGGTTAATGACTTGTGATTTGTCAAAACATGACAGCTGTCATCAAGCCCGAGGTTAGTAATGGGGAGGAGTCTATGAGACCCCCATTACTAATTGTGTAAGTTAAAAGAAATAAACAGAAAACACAGAGAAAAATCCTTTATTTAACAAAAAACACCCTCATTATCCAATTTATTAACCTCCTAAACAGCTCTGCAGGCCCGACATAATCCACATGAGGTCCCATGACGATCCCAGCTCTGCTACATCTGTACACATTAGAAAACACAACAGCACACTGCGGCATCAGTGACACACTGATGGATCCTCAGCTGTGAATGGTAACATCAGTGAGTTAAGCGGAGCTTACAGCTTGCTGTTGCACGGTACCCCAGCTGTGACCCCAGGTGAAGTGACCTGAGGTGAACTCATTGAAGTCAAAGAGGGTGGACAGGGTAAGTAGTGAATATTCATGAGGTTTAATGAGCGGACCCAGAAGCAGTATGACAGCCACACGGAGACTCAGTAAGTATAATTGTCCTGCTTTAATCCCAATTTTGCCTTGGCTTCACATGTTCTGTAGTCATCCGTTATCATGGATCCATTAGAGATTCGTTTGCTAAAACGTTGTGCAAGTAAAACATTTTTGTCTGTTGTTAGATAACGGATGTTGGCCAGATCCGTTTTTAACATGTGGAGTCTATGGACAATAAATCCGTTAACGGATTGCTATTTATCAACCATTTGTAATGAATCCGTTAAGAAAACAACAGATCCTTTACAAATGCAAGTACAATAGATGGCTATAAAGCAATCCATTAACAGATCCATTGTCCATATGAGAGGGGAGCCATGTGATGGCCGGTCTTGCTTTCCCTGACTTCTGTATAGGAGAATGAGTGCAGATGCGCCGTTACCTTTGAGAGTGACCCCGTCCTTGCAGGACTTCTCGTCGTAGACAGGGAGGAGAGGGCAATAACCACACGACAGTCTTGATAAAAATTAACTGTAACTTCTTTATTCTGCTTATTTTGGAACATTCAGCATCCATACTTCTGGTCCATAGGACCCCCGTGCTGTGTCCTTCGTCTTCGGGGAAAAACTCTGCTAACCTTCCCTAGGTAGCTTCATCTAGCGGCTAAGTCCCATAAACTTTATCTTCCCACGGTATCCGTTCCTTTTGCAGCTGCTGTGTCTCACTCTTTCCCGTGTCCCAGATGTGCAGTCTCTCCTGGTACCAGTAGAAAGTCCCACTGAAGTCTCCAAGCCTCAGAGTCCCACTGATCCGGGGTTGATCTGTCACCATCAGCCGGGTGAGTTCTTGACACTTTGTGAAGGCATTCCCTCCAGCTCAGGCAGACTCTAGCACGAGTCCTGCCTAGCACAATTCCTGTTGCTCCACTGACTAGATTCTTTCTGCACACATGCTGTAACCCTTTCCTTACTCCTCCCACCTAGCTCTGTCTCCTTGACAACCTTCTTCCTGTACTTTCTATGTTCCCTTATTCTAACTTTTATGGCTAACTACTCCCATCCTTCACCACCTGCTCTGCTTTTTCCCTAGTTCCTAATACTATACCTAATCTTACATCTATACCTGGCCCTGTACTATACCCTCTACCGAACACAGCACGAGAGACCAATACATGTTTTACACAATATTTACAATATATAAAGCTATACTAGCTGTGACCGCCAGGGGGAGCCAAACGATGCACTCGTTCAGCCTGCTACATCTTATCTTTACTGTTATATATATATATATATATATATATATATATATATACAATACTTATTTAGACTACCTTTGTAGCAGAGGGCGCTCTTCGCTGTCCTCCTACATATAGACACCCAGGTTAAAAAAACGGAACTGGCAGAAATCAGTTTCCCAACGAATCCATTCTAACGGATGACTACAAGACATGTGAACTTAGCCTAACATGGACTTCCCTGAGAAGTCCGTTTTCAGGGTCTGTGTTCACCCATCACTGTCTACAATATATCACAAAGGTGAATACATCCCTCACATTTTTGTAAATATTTTCTTAGGACAACACTAAAGATATGCCACTTTGATACAATGTAAAGTAGTCTGTGTTCAGTTTGTATAACAGTGCAAATTAGGTGTGCCCGCTAAATAAGTTAACACACAGCCATTAATGTCTATATCGCTGGCAACAAAATTGAGTACACCCTTAAGTGGAAATAGCCAAACTGTCCATAATTAACCATTTTCAGAGCAGAGCAGATGAGAAGCCATCACTCTGTTGAAGCGACGTGAGTGGAAGCAGCTAAATCACTGGCAGGAGCACACTGTGATCACTCTGTACCAAAGAATGGCGCTGGGCACAACAGGCAGGTAGGGAGCAATGGCCTGCCTGTTAGTGCTAGGCACATTTAAAAAAAGTCCCCAATGCTCTTTAACATTGATCAGATATTGGGAGTTAAAGTTACCAGCCATCGTCTGACTGTCGACCATATAATAATAACCACTGTACTGATGAGAGACAGGCAGTATCACAAATAAGCTGTAACATCCAGGTACCTTGACATCTTCTTTGAAGTAATTCACATTGCTTTTGTCGCCAACCCATTTGCCATAGTACAGACCCATTGATGACATTTCACACCCAGAGATCATCTTTCCAGACTTCCCTCTTCTCAGGCTTTCTGCAGCCCTTTCTGACGCAGTACCCTTAAAAAGGAAAGTATCATTATACTGCCCCATAAATAAAAATCTCTCACATGGTGTGCCCCTGAATAAATAATTGTTTCTCACTGTGCTACCTGCACAATATTTCCCTCTGCACTGAACAACTCCATAATACCCCCCACACTGAACCTCTCTATAAAATCCCCAACAATTCATCTCTACATAGGGTCTCCCTCACACTGCCCTTCTCCATAATATTCCTTTACATTACCCTTCTCCGTAATGTCCACCCCACACTGCCCTTTTCAATAATGTCCCCAAACACTGCCCCTTTCCATAATATTCCCCCCACACTGCCCCTCTGTAATGTTCCCCAACAATGCCCTTCTACATAATCTCCCTACACAGGGCTTCACTCTGTAATGTCCCCTCTATCCTGCCTCTCTCCATAATATTCCCCCCAGATTGGTCCACTCCACAATACCACCCACACCGTTCCTCTCGGTAATATATCTCCCCCCACATTACCTCTCTCTGTAATGAACCCCCCAAACTGCCCTTCTCTTACTATGACCCCCACAGTCACCCTCTCTGTAATGTCTCTACAAACTGCCCCACTCCATAATATCCCTCCCACACCCCTCCACTCCATTATATGCTCCCACACATACTACCACGCTCCATAATGTCCTCCCCCACTGCCCGTCTCCGTAATTTCTCCCCCACAAAGCCTATTTCCATAATGTACCACCTCATAGCTCCATTCCATAATATTCCCCCCATACTGCCCGTCTCCATAATGTCTCCCACACAACCCTCACAACCCTCCTTTTACCATAGGATATGTCATTTATTTGGACCAAAGCTTTTATTCTGTGAGTTTTCCCAATAAATGTGCAATGTATAAAGAAACATTAGACATACTGTACAAAAAAAAAGATCATGTTGTTCTACAGTACCCACACATCGCCAGTTTTATAACTTCATCAGAGGCCTCAAATGTCTTTTATGCTGTAGGATCAAACCCTATTACTTATTCTTAATATTGCTATAAACAAAATACTTACTGCTTCTGATACAATGGGGATACAGTGAGAGGTCACAGTGTAAAGAAGGGCCCAGGATGGAAACAGGTCATCTTTGGAGGGGGGGTGTTCACTTAAGATAGGGACAATGTGGCTAATCAAGGAGGACATTCTGATGGTTATATCTAATAATGGCAAAAATTGTGGCTGTTATGGCTCATAAGATTGGCTAATGGGGGCATTATAATTTAAATGGGGGATGGTGTGTAGACAATATTGCATAGGATTTGAAAATGTGGAGGCCATGTACCAAAATATAAATCTGAAAATGCTTACATGCATGGGGACATGACAGGTAAACTTTTAAATTTTTAAGATAATGACAGTGTGGCGGTTTATAACCAATAAAGGCAGACATTGTGGCAGTTACAAACTATAATCATCACGGTTCGCCATTACAGTGGAACCTCGCTTAACGAGTAACCTAGTTAGCGAGTATTTCGCTTAACAAGCAAAGCTTGCTGTAAATTTGTAACTCAGTTTACGAGCAAGCTTTGCTGTACGAGCAAAATACTCAATGCACACACTTCCTGTTTCGTACATCCACCACGCTCTGACCCGCTCTTGCAGTCCACACAAACACACAGTGAGGGGGCAAACATTCATTTAAAGGCATATCGTAGGGCAGAAATTTTTATTCAGGCAAATTATAATGACTGTTATGTTTAACCTCTTCATTCCCGGGCGATTTTCAATTTTTCATTTTAGTTTTTTCCTCTCCTTATTCCAAGACCCATAACTTTTTTATTTTTCTGTCAATATCACCATATGAGGGATTACTTTTTGCATGACGAGTTTTACTTTTGAATGAAACCATTAGTTTTACCATATAGTGTAAGGGAAAATGGAAAAAAGAAAATGTGGAGAAATAGTGAAAAAAGTGAAATTCCACAATAGTTGTTTTTTTTTTTATTCACTATGTTCACTATATGGTAAAATTGACATGTCTGTATGATGCCTCAGGTCGGTATGAGTTCGTAGATACCAAACATGTATGCTTTTACGTTTATCTAAGTGGTGAAAAAAATTCAGAGGTATGTCCAAAAAAAGAATAGCGCTTTTGTTGCAATTTTTAGTGATGGCCTATTTTTTGCGTATTGACCTGACATTTTTTAATTATGCAATTTTTGTGTACATGCGCTGTTTTGATCAATTGTTATTGCATTTTAAAGAAATACTGTGGGGACAAAAAAACATGTACTGATTACATTAATTGATTTTATATTTTGATAGAGCAGGCATTTCTGATTGTGGTGATACCAAATATGTGGGGATTTTTTTAAATGTAACTGTTTTATTTTCACTGGGGTGAAATGGGGGTTATTTAAACTTTTTTATTTTTTTCATTTTTCTTATTTTTTTAACACTTTTTTTTTACATGTTTTATTTATTTTACTAGTCCCTCTAGGGGACTTTATCACTGCACAGTCTGATCACCTGAGCATTTTTGCTGATAAGAGCAGCATCGCTCTGCTAAGCAGAAATACTCATTTCCTGTGAATGCCGGTGCTCCATCGGTTCTCACAGGAAGTAAGTCAAGGCAGCATCAGGGGTCATCAGCTGACCCCGTGCTACCATGACAAAACATTGGTGCCTCGTGATCGTGTATTCCAATACACAATCCAAAATTCCCTGAATAATTTAGACTGCTATAATTGCAAAATGGGAGCCAGCTTTGTATCAACAGCCATATAGATGTCAAAAAAGCTTATATTGTTGTGATGGTCAGCTTTTCACATGCTTTTGACTATATAGTGTACCTATATGGCAAGTGCAATCAGATGTGTACTATACTGAGGTTTATGAGGACACTCATTTTAAAGAGGTGACATATTAGAGGTGGATTTAACCCCTTAGTGACTACCAATACAAATTAAAATTGACCTCATATATAAGTGGCTAGCATTCCCTAACAGGTGAGAATAGAGCCGCTGTCACTGGACACTTTAGCTGACAACCTCCTGTTCAGATATCACTGGTGCTGGCACTGACCATGCAGTTTAACCCGATAGATGCTGCTGTTAATAGTGACTATGGTATTTAGATGGTTAATAGAGCGTGGTGGCTCCCTATTTAACCCCAGTTTCACTAATAACACTGACTTTGAGGTTTTAAGGAATCCACCCTATGTGGGTTCTAGTGTAATGTTCAAACCTAGAAAAGGTTTTTTTCTTTATATAATAATTTCTGTTTTCTTTTTTTCTTTTCAAAATAATTTGTCACTCCTATAACTTTTATATTAGTTATTCATTATTATCTAATAGTCTATATGTGAATTTGAGTTCTACTAAATATCTGTTATGTCACTGAATCAGTGGTTCCTCCTACTGTTTTTTTTTTTTTTCATCTAATGGGCGGTGCTCTCTGTTATCAGCTGTATATATATGTTTGACATCTTCATTTATGCTATACTATGTTGATGCACTGGTCCTGAAGAAGAGGTATATCCTCAAAACGCGTAGACCGATGGAATAAAAGAATACGTTTATAACAACAACATGCTACATCTTCATTTTGGCTGATGCGCGGCATTAACCCCCTCTTCACTCTGATTTGTATGCACATCCACGTGGGGCTGCAGCAGACGCCATCATCCTATGCTCTATCAGTGGTTGTGACTATCACAATCTTTTCAGGTGAGTGTATTTTTCCTGATCTACCTCACTGATCTGTTGGTAATACACTATCAGCGCTCGTTATTTTTCAGTTTATACGTTCAATTGGATCAGGTTGGACCGTTTCCCTTGGTCATTGGAGCTGCGGAGGTAATCACCAACATGGAATTTTTCAACCAGAGACTATCATCCAGAGAAAGACTGATCTTACAGACAGTGGGATCACAGGATTATATGGTATGTGACTTGGATATTTCTATACCCTTTACAGAGGATGAAACAGAAAATATGAAAAAACTTTTTTCTCAGTTAGAGGAATCCCTCAAAGAGGAACTTCATTTTGGACTTGATGCAAGGTTCCTAGCAATATACATTTTTTGTATATTTATATATATATATATATATATATGTATTTTTTGTATGGGGTTTGAGGATTAACCGCACCTCCCCCTTCCCTAATGACTCAGACTTTACTAAAGAATGGGATAATATCCTGCAGGCTTGCATGCAGGGGATGATTAACTGTCTTTACAAAAAAAGATCTGCTATTGCAACAGCTGCGACAGCCTCTATTACCAAAATGTATACTAATTTATCTTGTTATGATTTCCATCCTGAATTCAGACGTTTGAATACTGAGACGAACACTAAATTGGCACAGTTGGAACATGACTCTATTATGAGGAAATGTAAGAAATTGCAGAGGGGTCGCTTTGACAAAACCAACCCTGTGAATAGGAATGATAATACAAATATGAATAAAGAGGGCCATAACCCAGGTAATCATTTCACTAAGAGAAGGGATATCTCTAATAGAAACTTTTTTAATAGCAAGTACCATAAACCCAGGGGCAGCACTGGAAGGCTAAATTCTGAGACCAACAGTGATAAGCCGTTGGACACAAAAAGGACCCACCCCACTTTAGTCTCTAATCAGTCCACTGGGATTGAGGTGGATATGTCTCCCAACACCAATATGGGGACCAACACAAAAAGCTCCCCCTGTGTTACTGCAGAAAATGTACCCCAAGTGACCAGTACTAGTTGTGATAAAAAGAAAATGATCTCCAAAACTATTAACATAGAGGAGACAAAGAGACAATTGGCTCAAATAAATTATCAGATCGAAAAAATTAGACAAAAAAGATCTACCATCGCTGACAATTTTTCAGTTTTTGAGGAAGATAGAGATTTCATTGATCTAATGGATCTCACGATACATGAGGAATGTGGTTCCCTTTCCAATTCCCAAGCTACCAATAGTAGGGGTGACTCTCAAATTGGTGTTACAAAGATTAACACAGAACCAACACAAAATAATAAAAGTACAAATAAAATCACAATTGACAATAGTAACAAGAGAGCCCCATCGGTGCCTTTTTTGCCCTCAGCTACGGTCTCCAACAAGGAGATCATAGTACAGCAACCCACACCAAAAGCCACAAAAAGAAAAAGTGTACAAGAGGAAGCAGAGCAGGAGTCAAACATAACCAAAAAAAGAAAGAAAACCACCCAGTAAATATAGGAAATATTTTTAATTTGTCCAACTATGTGCTCTCCAAATATGAAATCTCTGTTTTAAATAGAGGTCTCTCGTTTTGTCCCACCACGCGATCTAAAGACTTTGATCTATACCTTGATTTTCAAACGTATATTAGAAAACTTACTTTAAAAAGACACTTCCTTATGAAAACAGATCTAGGTAATGACAAGCGGTCAAATGAACACATTGCTAGTAACCCACCCATCCTTACTGATTCCTTCCTGCATACTAATGTCAAAGCAAAATCTTCATTTTACCCAGTAGCAAGTAAAGGGCATCATATAAAAACATTTTGCGATTTAGTTGTGAATGATTTTAAAAAGCTGAGCCTGAATAGCAGTAATAATCATGGACGATTCAATTTGGGTAAAAAAGAACGGTTGGCCCTTTCTGCACTAAAGAAAAACATAGACATCGTGATACGCTCGGCGGATAAAGGTGGTGGTATAGTGGTCCAAAACAGAACAGATTACATATCTGAAGCGCTAAGAATTTTATCCAACCCCTTGCAATACCAAAAAAGTGATATATCACAATATGAGAAAGCCATTGTGGAATACAATGATTTCATTTTAGAAGCAATCAATAAAAATATCATTAATGAAAAAGAGAAAAAATTCCTACTAATTAAAAACCCCAAAATGGCATTTATGTACCATCTCCCTAAAATTCATAAGGATCTTTCCAACCCCCGAGGGAGACCCATTAATTCCGGGATTGAAGCATTGACTTCAAACCTAGCAACATATATTGATGAGATAATGCATGTCCATGTTGTTAAACTGACGAGTTACTTGAGAGATACAGCACAATTAATCACACTTATCAAAGATATTGAATGGAGAGACTCTTATCTTTTTCTCACTATGGACGTATCTGCACTTTACTCCAATATTAATCACGATCTTGGACTAGAATGTTTTTCAGTATTTATTGAAAATGACATGAGAATTCCGGTTTTACAAAAAAATGTTATCCTACAAGGTATGAAATTCATTTTAAAGAACAATTTTTTTACATTTTTAGATGTTTTATACCAACAGATACTCGGGACCGCGATGGGGAGAAAAGTAGCACCTACTTATGCTAATTTATTTATGGGAATTTTTGAATCTATTTTTATCTACAATTCTATTTTTAAAGATGCCATTGTGTTTTACAGAAGGTACATTGATGATTTGATATTTATTTGGGATAATAAGGATAATAATATCTCAGATTTTATTACACACATCAATAACAATAATTGGGGTTTGGCTTTTTCACCCTGCATAGGTGATAAAAAGATTGATTTTTTTGGATCTTACCATCACGCATAGGGATAATTGTCTTATTACTAAAACTTTTTTTAAAATGGTAGACACTAATGGATATATACATTTTAATAGCGCCCATTATAACAAATGGCTTCTTAATATTCCCCGAAATCAGTATAGAAGAATCAGAAGGAATTGTAGCCAGGATGAGGACTTTGAAGCACAGGCCAAAATTTTATTAAATCGTTTTTTAGAGAAAGAATACCCCAAAAAACTTTTAAAAAAAACCTTTAATGAGACCCGGGGTCTGAAACAGGAGGACTTAATTTTATCCAACGCAGAAAAATCTGTATCAACAACAGAGAATAATTTTATATCAAATTTCATTACCACTTTTAGTGAGGACAACGGGTCCATAAAAAGAATACTATCCAAACATTGGAACATTCTCAAAAATGATCCAGTTTTGAGTAGTAATATTCCTGACCACCCTGGCATTACCTTTAGAAGGGCACCCACTATTCGCAATGTTGTGGCACCCAGCAGACTAAGAATCCTTAATAATGATTATAAGAGAATGACTGATCTTCCTATGGGTGCGTTCAAATGCTTCTCAAATAAATGCTTATGTTGCAATATAATTAAACATAGGAGAAAGAGTTTTGGCCCAAGGGGAGAGCCAGAACTTTACTCCATTAAGGGACACATGACCTGTCAATCAGATTTTGTGGTGTATCTGATTGACTGCCTGTGTGGGAAGCAATACATAGGCAGGACCACACAGGCATTACATAATCGTTTAAATTCCCACAGGCATAATATCAAAAAAGGTTTCCTGCTTCATGGTCTTTCACGTCATTGTACGATGGTGCATGACAAAAAGATAAATTTTACTATTTCTCCTATAGAACAGATTTCCAGCAATATCTCCAATAGACATGAAATGTTGAGTAAAAAGGAAACCTTTTGGATTTATAAACTGAATATATTGAAGCCTTTGGGTCTCAACAAAGTAACTGATTTATTTTATTGATCTTATAAATCCTCTTACTTCGAGAACATGGTCATATTTGTGATGCTTGTTGTAACAATTTTAATGATTTTAATGTTCATTTTTTTTTTGTTTTATTTTTTTCATTTTTGCAGTATTTATTTATGTAGCAAAGTTTTGTAATACTATTGGGGGCTGTAAACAATACAGACTTTCCTTTTTGGGGTTTAGTACTAATATCAGGTGGGCTTCCTCTTACTGCCGATACAATTTTTGGTTTTATTTATTAAATTCCTTCCCTGATCTACTACGAATGTACTCCTGTGATCTACTGCACTTTTTGGGTTTTTTCTTGTACATATATATATATATATATATATATATATATATATATATGTATATATATTTTTCTCCTCTATGCAGCATCTCTCCTATGGGCCCCCTAGATATGCAATTGACTAGTATCTGCACTGGGATGACCTTGCAGGACATGCGCATAAGCATTATTTCCCACGGTCTGGATTTTCTTGACCTGTCTTCTATCAGCGCTCTGTCATGCTACTCGCTCCTGAGCCCTGAATATAACACGAATTTTCCTTTTTCTCTGTGGTGATGTTTCTACAAGTTTTAACATTTTTTTTATTGATCTTAATAAAGGTTTTACCTATTTTTAATGTTTTTCCGGTCAGCGCTATTTTTTATTAATTGTGAATGTCACTTCAGGTTTTTTAATACACATAGACCCTATCCTTTTAATACACATAGATCTCATACTATACACTCCTCTTTTTTTTTTTTTCACATTTGATTCTTTTATTTCCTACACATCTTTCACAGAATATGGAATAGCCAGTTTCACTAATAACACTGACTTTGAGGTTTAAAGGAATCCACCCTATGTGGGTTCTAGTGTAATGTTCACACCTAGAAAAGGTTTTTTTCTTTATATAATAATTTCTGTTTTCTTTTTTTCTTTCCAAATTATTTGTCACTCCTATAACTTTTATATTCGTTATTCATTATTATCTATTAGTCTATATGTGAATTTGAGTTCTACTAAATATCTGTTATGTCACTGAATCAGTGGTTCCTCCTACTGGTTTTTTTTTTTTTTTTTCATCTAATGGGCGGTGCTCTCTGTTATCAGCTGTATATATATGTCTGACATCTTCATTTATGCTATACTATGTTGATGCACTGGTCCTGAAGAAGAGGTATATCCTCGCAACGCGTAGACCGATGGAATAAAAGAATACGTTTATAACATCAACGTGCTACATCTTCATTTTGGCTGATACGCGGCATTAACCCCCTCTTCACTCTGATTTGTATGCACATCCTTGTGGGGCTGCAGCAGATGCCATCATCCTATGCTCTATCAGTGGTTGTGACTATCACAACCTTTTCAGGTGAGTGTATTTTTCCTGATCTACCTCACTGATCTGTTGGTATTACACTATCAGCGCTCCCTATTTTTCAGTTTATTTAACCCCAGAGGCACCATGAGATCATGATTGTGTGGTCCTGATGGTTGTGATGGTAATTCACACCCAATTAATGGCCTTAAAGTCTTCTGGCTATGGCGACCTGTTCAGATGGTAGCTACATTTAGGTGGTAAAAATAACATTTTTCTTTTCTGTCATGCCACTTTGCATTATTTCCTGAAATGCAGCTGAATGGTTAATAAACTCCCTGACAGCAATATTGAATATGTTGAGGGGCGCTGTTTGTAAAATGGTTTAATTTTGGGGTGTTTTCCAATATATAGGTTTCCCAAAGTCACTTCAAACTTGGCTAGGTCCATAAAAAAAATAAATTTTGTACATTTCTTTGCAAAAATGAAAAGTTACTGCTGCAATTTTAAACCTCATATCTTAACAACATAAAAGAACATTTTACAGATATTGCTGATGTCAAGCAGACACGAGGTAAATCTTATTTATTAACTATTTTGTGAGGTGTTATTATCTGGATGAAAGGAATAATCAAAGTTTAAAAATTACACATTTTTAGATTTATTTTTTTTAATTTCTGATATTTTTATAAACGCAAAATATATTGACCTAATATTACCATTATTATAAAATATAATGTGTCAGGGAATATACAATCTCAAAATCACTGGTATATGTTGACACATTTCAGTTATTGCAACATAAAGTGACACGTCAAAGTTGAACAATTTGGCTTAGTTATGCCGACGTCACACGGTACGATATATCGTGCGATATGTCGTCGGGGTCACGGAATTCGTGACGCACATCCGGCATCGTTAGAGATGTCGTACCGTGTGACACCTCCGAACGACTGTGAACGAGCAAAAAATACTAACCTTATCGTTGCTTGTTGACACGTCGTTCATTTTCAAAATGTCGGTCCTCCTTCTGTGCGCCGGTTGTTCATCGTTCCTGAGGCAGCACACGTCGCTCCGTGTGACACCCCGGGAACGACGAACACAGTTTACCTGCATCCCGTCGGCAATGCGGAAGGAAGGAGGTGGGCGGGATGTTACGTCCCGCTCATCTCCGCCCCTCTGCTTCCCTTGGGCAGCCGCAGTGTGACGTCGCTGTGACGTTGAACGTCCCTCCCCCTTCAGGAAGAGGATGTTCGCCGCCCACAGCGAGGTCATCCGGGAGGTAAGCATGTGACACCCTGGCCGGTACAGGTAGTCACAAATAGGCCCCTGCACTTCACCTTTCCCTCACATGATGTGACATCAGCACCCATGCAGCGGTGGATACCGCGCTGTGACATGAGCACCATCCAGTTTCCCCATGTGCAACTGATGAAGGTCTTCTGTGACCAAAAACGTTATTTATGCACATCCACTGATAAATAAAATCACAGCATCAAGAATTTTGGGAGTGCCTTGTGTCTATACTTAATTAACTGATTGCGGCCAGGACTAGAGGTCCTGTCCCACTCAAAGTCCCTATTAGAAGACAACAGCCCAATGAGGGGGTTAGAAGGCCACCGCCAGGGCTCAGAGATCCCACGGGCCAGCGTCTGCAGGCAAGGGCTCCTTAGGCCACATCCAGCCGGGAGCGGACTCCTGAAGTTGCAAGCACAGGCAGTCCACCATCTTACAAATGACCACCAGCCAGGTGGGGGACCAGAACGCAGCCGGCTGCGGGCACCGACCACCATCACCTTGGTTTACTAGAGACTCATGTGTTTCCTTCAATAGTGAGTACACTGGCACCCTGTGGTCACTCATCTCCCTGCATCAAAACCCAATGGGTCCCGGGGCCACCATCCCTGCCCATGGAGGGGTTAACAATTTGCTGCACAACATCTCCCCCGGGTGCCCCCCGCAACTGCAGCGGTGGTGTCCAACCTCACCACACACCGTGGGTGGCGTCACGAACTTAATACGGCTCAACCCGTACATATACGTCCTACATCCACCACCACTATAACCCAATTTTTGATTGAAGGGACCGCAAGATCCCCAGGTCCAGAGACCCTCGAGCCACCCACAGAAGGTCCGGATCCGAGCTGCTGAGAGCGGGGTGGTACACCTCGATTTCCGGCGTCATGAACAGGATAGATACCCATCCACATACCTTGTGGAAGTGTGCCTTGAGTTGAAGTCAGCGGTGATCCATTGCAGAAATTCCAGAAACCGCCATCTTGCCGCCATTTTTGGGCGCGAAGATTCCCGCCCAGAGTCTTCTTCCCCAAGAAAAGGGCACGAAAACCTAAGCCCCGCCCCCTGGGAACAGCGGCCTGAGTGGAAGCCTGGACGGAGCAGATGTGCCGCCGCATCCAGGCCTAGGCGACCTGTCTGCTAAGATGGTGGGCAGCCGAGATGGCGGAGATAGCCGCGGCTGTGAGGACTGGTGAAGTGGATACAGCATTGGAGGAGCGGGTAAGCGACCCATGCCCTTGCTTCCCTCAGGTACCGGCCGTTCAGGCTGAAGGGCCCGGTCTGCCCCTGCCCGCCATGCTGCCTCCCTCGCCACCCACACCCGTGACTGTCTCCCCGCTCGGTCCGCTGCCACCAACACAGGCAGCGGTGCCCATGTCGTCGGCCCGTGAGGACCAGCCCAAAGAAGCCGCCAGGAGTCAGCCCGTCACTGCCCCGGCTCCATGTACCACCAGCATCCGGAAGGTGCCCCATCTTGCCCTGACCCGCCACTGATCCCGGAGGAGATCGCGCCCCAGATGACAACGGCCCCGGCAGTCCGCCCGACCAAGGCGGAGGCGGTCTCGACCGGAAACCGGCGCGGCAATAAACGCTGGCTGCTCCCAGACTCCTGGCCTCGGCTGAGGTGCAGCGGAAATGTGACTGCAGGGCAGCCGTACAAGCCATGTCACAGCGGGGCCCTCCACTGCAGAAGGTGCCGGTCATAGCCGGCACGCAGGTACTCCGGCTGGGCTCGTCCCCCGTGCAGGCCACCCTGGAGCAGGCCGCAGACGCTCCATATTGGGAGCGGCAGCAGCGCCAGCTGGGCCGGGAGATCGATGCCCGCGAAAGAGAAAAGCCAAAGTCTTGTCCCGGACCTACACGGAGAAGGACAATTCCGGAATGCAACCTTCCGGGTGAGGGGCCCGACACACGAAGTCCAGGTCCGGCACTTTGACCCCCGAAGAGGATGGGGTTTCCTCTTTGAGCCAGGCATGGAGGCCGAAAGGTTTGAGTCCCGGAGGGACGTGTACCCGCATCTTCCCATCGGCCATTCCGACCGGGACTGTGAGCCCGGAGAGCTTGTGACATACACCCGGCACTGCGGAGAGAGGGGGTGGTTTGCCCTGGATGTCCGGAGAAGGGTAGCCAGAAGTACCCCGCAATGCAGCCACCCCTCTCCGCCTCCGACGGAGAACCGACTCGGAAACTGGAGCACACGGGGGGGGGGTACTCGGACCCTGAAGCCGGGACCAGAAGCGACTGGAACCAGTTAATTTACCAATTGAGGCCAGGACTAGAGGTCCTGTCCCACCCAAAGTCCCTATTAGAAGACAACAGCCCACTGAGGGGGATAGAAGGCCCCCGCCAGGGCTCAGAGATCCCACAGGCCAGCGTCTGTGGGCAAGGGCTCCTTAGGCTACATCCAGCCGGGAGCGGACTCCTGAAGTTGCAAGCACAGGCAGTCCACCATCTTAAAAAGCTGCAGGAGAAAGACAGAGACCACAAGCCGGGTGGGGGACCAGAACGCAGCCGGCTGCGGGCACCGACCACCATCACCTTGGTTTACTAGAGACTCATGTGTTTCCTTCAATAGTGAGTACACTAGCACCCTGCGGTCGCCCATCTCCCTGCACCAAAACCCAATGGGTCCCGGGGCCACCATCCCTGCCCACAGAGGGGTTAACAACTTGCTGCACAACATCTCCCCCAGGTGCCCCCCGCAACTGCAGCGGTGGTGTCCAACCTCACCACACACCGTGAGTGGTGTCAAAAACTTAATACGGCTCAGCCCGTACATATACGTCCTACATTTACCACCACTATAACCCCCTTTTTGATTGAAGTGACCGCGACCCTCGAGCCTCCGACAGAAGGTCCGGATCCGAGCAGCTCGGCTGCTGAGAATGGGGCAGTACAAGTACATGTGACGACGGTTACCGACATTGTGCGCCACAGACAATGAATTGCCCGTGGCGCACAAACGACGGGGGCAGGTGCGATCGCTCATGCGATCGCATGATATATCGTCCCGTGTGATGCTGGCATTACTACAGCAAAATTTAGAGAGCAAAATGTCTTAAAATCTTTCAGTCTATTAGAAGTGCTGACTCTAAAAAGTCTGCTGAAACTAGATTAGCCCTGTTTTACTTTTCTGTATCCCTCAATATGCATAATGACCAGCTATTTTCCATGATATGTTTCCGACTGTTCAGAGTACTTTGCATAATATTGCACAAAGCTACGTATGCCATGAAATAAAGTAGCCTTAAGTAACCTGTTTTACAAACTGTCTGATAAATATTTTACACTCTTAAAATCCCTTAGTAATAGGGTTGGAAAAAAACCACTTAAATAGAAAAGTTAATATGCAGAAAAATTAAAGGATAAATTGACAATAGCATTTAAAATTGTTGTTCAAAGTTTAAGGCTCCAGCAATATAATAAACAGAGATTAAGGGTCCACTACACTTTAAATATAAAACTGCTGAATGCAATAAACTCAGTTCTGAAGCTTACAATGAATAATAATGCTGAATATTAATGTAACTTTATATCAAATTTTTGGTTGAAGCCATCCTAATAATATAAATTTAGATATCCAAATGACCAGTTGTTTGAGAAAAATATCCAAACTAAACCAAAGCCTGTATGATATTTGATATTGGCTGATCTATGTCTCTGTGCACAAAACCCTGTGTTATATTTGACCACAACTGATCTTTCTAATTGTATATAGGACATATTATGTCTGCCTATAATTTTACTCTTCTTGAGAACTGTGTTGACTGCCCCTGCCATTAGATTCCTGAGAACAAACTCTATCACAATATTTAATTAAAAATCTGAGTACTCATCTACTTTAGTTCACTGAACACTTTTGTTTGCTGTTCCATATTAACCCCTTCCTTATGTAAGTACTATGTCTATTCCCTTATAAGAGGCGGGCTCAAGATCAAAACCGTACCACACCTGGCAAATGCTGGCTGTGTTACACAGCCAGCATCTTCTTGTAGCAGCAGCAACCGCAGCTTTCTGCAATTTCTGACTGCGACATTTAAAGCACACAAATGCCACTTCAGCATGCACTATCTCCCATCAGCCCAAGTGACATAGTTGTGAGGTGGCAGTAGGCTGTCATGACAGCCATGGGTATGCTGAAGTTCTGCACCGCTGCCATCTTACTTAGTACTCATTCATAGGAAAATGTAATTTTCTCTATATAATGCAATGTAGTTGTGGTGCAGCATTGTCACACAGAGATTTTAACAAACGTCTCTGACTATCAAGGTGTGGTCAGATTCTGTTCAGACTACTGGTTCTGACACTCCACCTGATAACGTCTCTGAGGTCTGTAATCAGGGCAGACTGACTCGGGCATTGACCAAGAGCTTGCTAGTTTATAGGCAGGCTAGAAAGAGTTAATCTCTGCTGGTCTGCTTGTGAGTCATCTTAAATCACATCTTGTGGGGGATCCAATCACATCTGCTCTCCTTCTATATATGCTGGCTGGACACTTCCATTAGTGCCAGCTATAATTTATCTTAGTTGCTTTTAGAGAGATGTGGTGATCCAGACAATCTGGTGGGATATCTGGTGGGATATCTGGTGGGATATCTGTTGCTGAGTGTTGTTGTGGAGTTTACCCCCATTTTTGTTGCTACCCTCCTATTCTTTTTTTTTTCTCCTGAGTCTCTCTTTGCTAATTCCTGTGTGTGTGCAGTGTGTCAGACTTTTGGTTTTCTCTTGTCTGTCCTTATCTGTTTATCATCTCACTCCTGCCCGTCCCTCCCTGGGGCGAGGGGTGTATTAGAGTAGTATTTCTCAGGAGTATGGAAAGGCATGGAACTCTGGCATCTTCACCATTAGGAGTAATCCGGAGGTAAAGGATGGCCTAGGGTCCCATAGCATAGCAGCTCCATGTTCTTTGCTATCCTGAAGTAACATTGTGACAAGCATATAGAACAAGGTATTTAATTATCACAGTTTAAAGTTCCAAAATAATGTACAAGAAAAAGCAAAATATATATATATATATATATATATATATATATATATATATATATATATATATATATATATATATAAAATCTCCAGAACAACTATTAAGACTTTGTGCAGCAGGCTTTCATGGTAAAATAGCTGCTAGGAAACCACTGCTAAGGACAGGCATCAAGCAGAAGAGACTTTTTTGGGCTAAAGAACACAAGGAATGGACATTAGATCAGTGGAAATCTGTGCTTTGGTCTGATGAGTCCAAATTTGAGATCTTTGGATCCAACCACCGTGTCTTTGTAGAAAAGGTGAACAGATGGACTCTACATGCCTGGTTCCCACCGTGAAGCATGGAGAAGGTGTGACGGTGTGGGGGTGCTTTTCTGGTGACACTGTTGGGGATTTATTCAAAAGAGAAGGCATACTGAACTGTTACGAGGGGGACCCGGGGAAGCGTGCCAAGATGGGAAATGGACTGCTTCCGCCGGTCAAGGTCCACTGTGCGGTGTAAGGGACCGCCGCTATGGTGGGTGAAGAGTGAGCGGGTTGCTGCTAGCGATTGTCTGGAATGTCACAGACGATCTATGTACACCGATCTGCCCTAACCCGTGAGGGTTGTATGGCACAGATCTCACGGCTCGGTGTACCTGTTGCACGGGGAAGCACAGAGGTGCCCACGCACGTGTGCCAGTGGAAGTCACGAGAATATGGCACGAGGGTAGCACAGAGGTGCCCACGCACGTGTGCTTTCAATAACCAGGTGAGTCCAAAGGAGACTTGAGGAGCTCACCTGGGACAGGAACACGGCCTGTTGACGGGGGTACTGCCGGAGCAGCAAGGCAGGAACACGGCCTGCAAACGAGGTACTGCCGGAGCAGCAAGGGCCAAGCCCACAAGAGACAGTAATGCCTGAGCAGTGGCGTGGCAGCACGCTGCCAGACATCCAAACATAGGACGGTCGCGCGCCGCCATGATGGCAGGGGGAGCTTTTAAGGAGGTGCAGCTCCACCCGAGGGCGGGCGCGAGGCGGAGATGACGGACTTGACCCAATCAGGGTCCACGACGTCCCAGCCTGGCCAGTCAGGATTCACCACGTCACCAGCCTTGTCATCAAGCCGTGTGACGTCAGTGAGCGAATCAGGACCCACCACGCATTGCACATGCTCACCCTCCTGCCTCTGGGAAATAGAGGCGGGATCCTCGGTCTCACAATGTGCAGAGATAACGGGAATCTCACTGCTTCCCTGAGCAGTAAACCTCTGCACATTGCGCAGCCTCGCAGACCTTCGGGGCCGCTGAGCAGGAGAGTCTGCGGCAGGCCAGGAATGGGAGACCGCTTCACTCCCTGTAACAGGAGAACCACTAGGTGTCACCCTTCTGCTGCCTCTCTGAGAAGGTATCTCCTGCACACTGCGCAGTCTGGCAGACCTTCGGCGCTGCTGAGCAGGAATGCTCGTGGCAGGCAAGGAATGGGAGACTGCCTCAGTCCTTGCCTCAGGAGAGCCACGAGATGTAACACTGAACCATCATGGCTACCACAGCATCTTGCAGCGGTATGCTATTCCATCCGGTTTGCATTTAGTTGGATCATCATTTATTTTTCAACAGGACAATGACCCCACACACACCTCCAGGCTGTGTAAGGGCTATTTGACTAAGAAGGAGAGGGATGGGATGCTACGCCAGATGACCTGGCCTCCACAGTCACCAGACCTGAACCCAATTGAGATGGTTTAGGGTGAGCTGGACCACAGAGTGAAGGCAAAAGGGCCAACAAGTGCTAAGCATCTCTGGGAACTCCTTCAAGACTGTTGGAAGACCATTTCCGGTGACTACCTCTTGAAGCTCATCAAGAGAATGCCAAGAGTGTGCAAAGCAGTAATCAAAGCAAAAGGTGGCTACTTTGAAGAACATAGAATATAAGACATATTTTCAGTTGTTTCACACTTTTTTAAGTATTTCATTCCACATGTTTCCATTCATAGTTGTGATGCTTTCAATGTGATTCTACAATTTTTAGAGTCATGGAAATAAAGAAAACTCTTTGAATGAGAAGGTGTGTCCAAGCTTTTGGTCTGTACTGTGTGTGTGTGTATATATGTATGTGTATATATATATATATATATACACATATATATACATATATATACTACAGTTCAAAATTTAGGGTCACTTAGATATTTCCTTATTTTTAAAGAAAAGCACTTTTTTTTTCAATGAAGCGAACATTAAATTATGCTGAAATACAGTCTATACATTGTTAGTGTGGTAAATTACTGTTCTAGCTGTAAAAGTCTGGTTTTTAATGCAATTTCAACATATAGAGGTGTATAGAGGCATATTTTCAATAACCACCACTCCAGTGTTCTAAAGGTACATTCTGTTTGCTTAGTGTGTTAGAAGGCTAATGGATGTTTAGAAATACCTTGAAAACCCTTGTGCAAGCATGTTAGCACAGCTGAAAACAGTTTTGCTGATTAGAGAAGCTCTACAACTGACCTTCCTTTGAGCTAGTTGAGAATCTGGAGCATTACATTTGTTGGTTTCATTAAACTCTCAAAATGGCCAGAAAAAGAGAACTTTCATATGAAACTCGACAGTCTATTCTTGCTCTTAGAAATTAAGGATATTCCATTCGAGAAATTGCCAAGAAACTGAAGATTTTTTTTAACGGTGTGTACTACTTCCTTCAGAGGAGATCACAAACAGGCTCTAACCAGAGTAGAAAGAGAAGTGGGAGGCCCCGCAGCACAACTGAGCAACAAGACAAGTACATTAGAGTCTCTAGTTTGAGAATAGTACCCGTAAAATGCCAGTGTCAACGTCTACAGTGAAGAGGTGACTTCGGGATGCTGGCCTTCAGGGTAGAGTGGCAAAGAAAAAGCCATATCTGAGACTGGCTAATAAAAGGAAAAGATTATTATAGGCAAAATAACACAGACTTTGGACAGAGGAATATTGGAAAAAAGTGTTATGGACAGACAAATCGAAATTTGAGGTCTTTGAATCACACAGAAGAACATTTGGAAGATGCAGAACAAATGTCAAGGATGGTAGAGGTAATGTGATGGTCTGGAGTTGCTTTGGTGCTGGCAAAGTGGGAGATTTGTACAAAGTAAAAGGGATTTTGAATAAGGAAGGCTATCACTCAATTTTGCAATGCCATGCCATACCCTGTGGACAGTGCTTGATTGGAGCCAATTTCATCCTACAACAGGACAATGACCCAAAGCACACCTCCAAATTATGCATGAACTATTTAGGGAATAAGCAGGCAGCTGGTATTCTATCTGTAATGGAGTGGCCAACAACAAATTGGTATCAATGTCAAAATTATCTTGCCACGCAAAAAACAATCCCTTAAACAAATCCATCTACAGAAACATAAGAATGTTACAGATTTTAAAATACAGGTTCTTTTTTGCGAATTTAATTTAAATAAATCAAAAAATAAACTTTACAAGTTAGGTTTCAATATAGTCACACGGACCTGGAAAGTCATATTTCCAGGTCATTTTTGCTGCATAATAAACAACCTAAAAACATAAAAAAAAATTACGGAATTATTTTTTTTTCTACCATTTCACTGTACTCTTGGTAAAATGTATAGTGTAATTTAAAACTACAACTCCACCTGCAAAAAATCAAGCCCTCATGTGGCTATGTTGAAGGAAAAATATCAACGTTATGGATGTAGGTAGAAGGCAAGGAAAAACTAAAGCGCAAAATCTAAAATTGGATGCGGTTGATAAAATTGCAGGTAAGTGATCAATCATTGTTTGTAAACTGTCTGCTGATATCCTGAAATTCTGAGTAAACCAGATAATCCTAACAGTTACCAATTACAAATACTAAACTGCAGTATAACAGCTAATGTTGAAAGTGAATAATTTGAAGATTTTTATCAAAAGAGTAGAAAGAATTCCCAGTGAGCACACACAATGACGTGGATTATAAGTTATGCATGCTATTAAATTAAGTTTGCAAAATAGCAACAGATTTACTGATCAAACTACATTATACGGTAATTCTGGCACATTTGCTAAACATTTATGGAGGTTTAATCTGCACCAGTCTTGCACAGGGCACTTTAATAGGTATATGCAGTGCCGGCTCCAGGTTTTTCTGGGCCCCGGGCAGAAGAGTCCCAGTGGGCCCCATCCACACACAGACACACACATACGTACACATACATATACATATTTAAAGACAAACTCACAAACATACATATAGAACTGACACATCTATACAGTCATATACACTGACACACATAGATGCACATCATACATGCATACAGACACACACACACAGCTCTGCTGGATACATATAGACAGACAGACATAGCTATGCTGCATACATACATACATACAGACACAGCTCTGCTGCATACAGACAGACACACACAGATACTCTGCTGCACACATACATACATACAGACACACATAGCTCTGCTACATACATACATGCACACACACAGCTCTGCTACATACATACATAGGAGGCAAAAAGAGCTGTGGAAAGAGAAGGCGCAATAGGGTCTTACCCGGTATGACACAAGGGGGTGAATGCAAATAAAAGCACTCACCTGGTAGGGTTGTGCCAGTCACAACCCCTTAACAAGCGTATAAGTAGCGTGGAAGGCAGCAGTCCCGCAACGAAGAGGTATATCAGATAGCTGGAGAAAAGCAGGTTTAAATACCGCGCCAAACCACAGGAGTCCAGATGATGTTAGTAAAATTCTTCCCTTTATTTTCACAGGTCTACGCGTTTCGAGGACATATCCGTCCTCTTCCTCAGGACAATGTACAGAGAATACTATAGCAAAAAAAACTGAAATATCACATGGCTATAAGTATTCAGACCCTTTGCTCAGACAGTTCAAAGGGAAAAAGGGAGATTCCAGCTCACCACATGGAGATATGAGGTAGACGGTGCAAGGAGGTAGGCAATTCCAATTCAGCATAAAGGAAAAAATCCAGCACCCATGTAAATATGGAATAAAACTTCTTTATTGCAAAAATTTTTTAAAATTCCATAAAATCAATGCTCAAGAAAGACACATTTCGAATGCAGGAGCGTTCTTAATCATCCTAATTGAGATGGTTCTACTTTTTCATTGGAGTCCAGCTATGTTTAATTAAACTGATAGGACTTGATTTGGAAATGCACACTCCTGTCTATATAAAACCTCACAGCTCACAGTGCATGTCAGACCAAATGAGAATCATGAGGGGAATGGAACTGCCCAAGGAACTCAGAGACAGAATTGTGGCAAGGCACAGATCTGGCCAAGGTAACAAAATAATTTCTGCAGTACTCAAGGCTCCTAAGAGCACAGTGGCTTCCATAATCCTTAAATGGAAGAGTTTTGGGTCCACCAGAATTCTTCCTAGACCTGGCTGTTCAGCCAAACTGAGCAATCGTGGGAGAAGAGCCATGATGAGTGAGGTAAAGAAGAACCCCAAGATCACTGTGGCTGAGCTCCAGAGATGCAGTAGGGAGATGGGAGAAAGTTCCACAAAGTCAACTTTCACTGCAGCCCTCCAGCAGTTGGGCCTTCATGGCAGAATGGCCCAACGGAAGCCTCTCTTCAGTGTAAAATATACAGTTAGGTCCAGAAATATTTGGACAGTGACACAATTTTCGCGAGTTGGGCTCTGCATGCCACCACATTGGATTTGAAATGAAACCTCTACAACAGAATTCAAGTGCAGATTGTAACGTTTAATTTGAAGGTTTGAACAAAAATATCTGATAGAAATTGTAGGAATTGTACACATTTCTTTACAAACACTCCACATTTTAGGAGGTCAAAAGTAATTGGACAAATAAACCAAACCCAAACAAAATATTTTTATTTTCAATATTTTGTTGCGAATCCTTTGGAGGCAATCACTGCCTTAAGTCTGGAACCCATGGACATCACCAAACGCTGGGTTTCCTCCTTCTTAATGCTTTGCCAGGCCTTTACAGCCGCAGCCTTCAGGTCTTGCTTGTTTGTGGGTCTTTCCGTCTTAAGTCTGGATTTGAGCAAGTGAAATGCATGCTCAATTGGGTTAAGATCTGGTGATTGACTTGGCCATTGCAGAATGTTCCACTTGTTTGCACTCATGAACCCCTGGGTAGCTTTGGCTGTATGCTTGGGGTCATTGTCCATCTGTACTATGAAGCGCCGTCCGATCAACTTTGCAGCATTTGGCTGAATTTGGGCTGAAAGTATATCCCGGTACACTTCAGAATTCATCCGGCTACTATTGTCTGCTGTTATGTCCTCAATAAACACAAGTGACCCAGTGCCATTGAAAGCCATGCATGCCGATGCCATCACGTTGCCTCCACCATGTTTTACAGAGGATGTGGTGTGCCTTGGATCATGTACCGTTCCCTTTCTTCTCCAAACTTTTTTCTTCCCATCATTCTGGTACAGGTTGATCTTTGTCTCATCTGTCCATAGAATACTTTTCCAGAACTGAGCTGGCTTCATGAGGTGTTTTTCAGCAAATTTAACTCTGGCCTGTCTAGTTTTGGAATTGATGAATGGTTTGCATCTAGATGTGAACCCTTTGTATTTACTTTCATGGAGTCTTTTCTTTACTGATGACTTAGAGACAGATACACCTACTTCACTGAGAGTGTTCTGGACTTCAGTTGATGTTGTGAACGGGTTCTTCTTCACCAAAGAAAGTATGCGGCAATCATCCACCACTGTTGTCATCCGTGGACGCCCAGGCGTTTTTGAGTTCCCAAGCTCACCAGTCAATTCCTTTTTTCTCAGAATGTACCCGACTGTTGATTTTGCTACTCCAAGCATGTCTGCTATCTCTCTGATGGATTTTTTCTTTTTTTTCAGCCTCAGGATGTTCTGCTTCACCTCAATTGAGAGTTCCTTAGACCTCATGTTAATCCTACAATCAACTCATAGTATTTTCAAAAAAATTCCAAGAAAATTATTCTCCAAGTGGATTCAATATCAATTTTATTATATTTGTATTTTTTATTTTTATATTTTTTGGATACACAAAGTGCAAAAAGTGCAGCATAAAAACACCATACAATCGGGTAAACAGAAAAAACAGGACAGTGCGACCCAAGTAACAGGCTATAATCAAAGATTCGTATACTGAGCTTATATGCAGCATACACAGGGCAATAAGTATACATATGGCGGTACCCAAGGATATGTAACCACGGATTAAAGTGCTTATTTATAGTGCTATTAGTCAAATGACATATTTCATATTATTGCACCTCAGTCATATAGTACATATCATACTCTGTGCAATATAACATACAAAAGGGCATCAGTCTGAATACAGCAAATATGCATGTAGCTAGTATAAAGATATTGCACAGTTCCCATGTAAATATAAATACATATAACGGCACCCAGGGGCATATGAACATGGATAAAAGTGCTTATTTACAGTGCTGTTAGTCCAAGGACATATTTCATATTATTGCACTTCCATCATAATGCACATACCCCACCATATGCAACATAACACATGTACAAAGAGTTACTTAAGGTATGATGAAAAAATATTAATGATAACACACGTAATTGCTCATAATTAAAGTGTGGGGAATTTAACCCCTCGAACCACCACCTTAAATCAAAGAGCCAGGCCTCAGGTCGCACTGCCCCGCACCCCAACGCGTTTCGCCGGAGCTTCGTCCGGAGGTGCAGGGGCAGTGAAGACCGGTTCCATAAATACCTTGTCCCTAATGTGCCTTCAGCAGTGATGGCGCACGCCGTCCAGTCACTTCCGCATTCAGTGACGCGGCCGGCGTCCCGGAAGTCCATCCCACGCATGCGCATGGGACCGGGCAACCATTGGACGCCGGGCACGAAACAGAAGGGGGCCGTAACCTGGACACCGCGCGCGCGTTCGCTGAGCACAGAGGATCCGGATGCCATTTTAAGTATGGGCAAGCAACAGGGCAGGCGCTCGTAGTGTAGATTAATATATACAGGATCTTGCTATGTTTTAACCAGCACTTAATGCATGACAACCACACCACAAGTAATGTTTGACGGATATAATACATAGCAGCCATAACGTAAGTTATGTTTAACATAAATATGCTTCATTACTGTAAATCTCAGTATATTATTCGCTCTCCAGGCCCTCCAGATTTGATCCACAACAGCAAATTCGGATTATTGTAGGTTGGGAACCAGTAATTCAATTCTACAAAAATACAAAATTAAAACCAGTTAAAAACAGAGATTAAAAACACTCGGGCTGAGGTATGCAGTACAGTATTGGCCTAACATCCACAAAAGTCGTGAACTACCTGTATTTCAAAAAGGGCCTAAAGCTCACCGTATCATTGAGCCCTTTAAGTTTAATCGTATCTAAGATGGTGATCCAGCGGATTTCCTTCTGAGCCAAGTTATTTTTAAGATCACCCCCTCTTGCTCCAAGATGAACTTTATCAATTCCCCTAAATTTTAACAATCTCCAGTTGCAGTTATGCTTTTCTCTAAAATGTTTAGGGATATTCTTCAACATGTCAATATCTTCATCTTTCTTAAGCTTGGCAGCGCCCTTAATATCATTTTCATTTGGGAGGGGGGGGTCCACCATTTGGAGAGGTTCATGGAGAATTTAAATAACAATGAGGATAACATAAAATTTACTTATGTTTTCAGTAATACAAGTATCGACTATCTTGATGTCAGGATCTCCAAGGATGATAATGGGAATTTAACAACTGATATTCACCGTAAAGAAACCGCTGTAAATGCACTGTTGAGCGCGAAGTCTTCTCACCCAGCACAAACGATTAGGGCCATTCCAACAGGTCAGTTTATGAGGGCTAAACGTATATGCTCCTCTAATGAACTGTTTGAAGTGCAAGCATCTGATCTAAAAAAAACGTTTTCACTCTCGTCACTATAGAACGGAAGTGATAGAGGATGGATACCTACGGGCACAAAAAAGCACGAGAGAACAACTTTTGAGACCAACGCAAAGAGGGCAGGACAACAAGGTGAGATATATAACTCCTTACCATGCTCAATGGCGGGAAATGTCAACCATCTTGGAGAAGTACTGGCCTATTTTGTTGTCCGATGGTGATTTGGCTACAGTACTGACCCCCAGACCAGCTATTACCCCGAAGCGCTCTAAAACGATTAGGGACCTAATAGTGCGAAGCCACTACATACCATCTCCTCAGAAATATTTTCTTGGTGTTGATAGAGGCCCCAGATGGGGGTGTTATTCATGTGGGGACTGTAGTGCTTGTACGCAGGTGGAGAGGAGTTTTGAATTTTATGATTCTTCAAGAACAAAGACATATAAAATTCTACATTTCATAAATTGTCGGTCCTCGGGCATTGTTTATTGGGCAGTTTGCCCCTGTGGCCTGATATACGTCGGTTTGACGTCAAGGGAATTCAGGACTAGGATCTTGGAGCACATTCGGGATATTAAGGGCGCTGCCAAGCTTAAGAAAGATGAAGATATTGACATGTTGAAGAATATCCCTAAACATTTTAGAGAAAAGCATAACTGCAACTGGAGATTGTTAAAATTTAGGGGAATTGATAAAGTTCATCTTGGAGCAAGAGGGGGTGATCTTAAAAATAACTTGGCTCAGAAGGAAATCCGCTGGATCACCATCTTAGATACGATTAAACCTAAAGGGCTCAATGATACGGTGAGCTTTAGGCCCTTTTTGAAATACAGGTAGTTCACGACTTTTGTGGATGTTAGGCCAATACTGTACTGCATACCTCAGCCCGAGTGTTTTTAATCTCTGTTTTTAACTGGTTTTAATTTTGTATTTTTGTAGAATTGAATTACTGGTTCCCAACCTACAATAATCCGAATTTGCTGTTGTGGATCAAATCTGGAGGGCCTGGAGAGCGAATAATATACTGAGATTTACAGTAATGAAGCATATTTATGTTAAACATAACTTACGTTATGGCTGCTATGTATTATATCCGTCAAACATTACTTGTGGTGTGGTTGTCATGCATTAAGTGCTGGTTAAAACATAGCAAGATCCTGTATATATTAATCTACACTACGAGCGCCTGCCCTGTTGCTTGCCCATACTTAAAATGGCATCCGGATCCTCTGTGCTCAGCGAACGCGCGCGCAGTGTCCAGGTTACGGCCCCCTTCTGTTTCGTGCCCGGCGTCCAATGGTTGCCCAGTCCCATGCGCATGCGTGGGATGGACTTCCGGGACGCCGGCCGCGTCACTGAATGCGGAAGTGACTGGACGGCGTGCGCCATCACTGCTGAAGGCACATTAGGGACAAGGTATTTATGGAACCGGTCTTCACTGCCCCTGCACCTCCGGACGAAGCTCCGGCGAAACGCGTTGGGGTGCGGGGCAGTGCGACCTGAGGCCTGGCTCTTTGATTTAAGGTGGTGGTTCGAGGGGTTAAATTCCCCACACTTTAATTATGAGCAATTACGTGTGTTATCATTAATATTTTTTCATCATACCTTAAGTAACTCTTTGTACATGTGTTATGTTGCATATGGTGGGGTATGTGCATTATGATGGAAGTGCAATAATATGAAATATGTCCTTGGACTAACAGCACTGTAAATAAGCACTTTTATCCATGTTCATATGCCCCTGGGTGCCGTTATATGTATTTATATTTACATGGGAACTGTGCAATATCTTTATACTAGCTACATGCATATTTGCTGTATTCAGACTGATGCCCTTTTGTATGTTATATTGCACAGAGTATGATATGTACTATATGACTGAGGTGCAATAATATGAAATATGTCATTTGACTAATAGCACTATAAATAAGCACTTTAATCCGTGGTTACATATCCTTGGGTACCGCCATATGTATACTTATTGCCCTGTGTATGCTGCATATAAGCTCAGTATACGAATCTTTGATTATAGCCTGTTACTTGGGTCGCACTGTCCTGTTTTTTCTGTTTACCCGATTGTATGGTGTTTTTATGCTGCACTTTTTGCACTTTGTGTATCCAAAAAATATAAAAATAAAAAATACAAATATAATAAAATTGATATTGAATCCACTTGGAGAATAATTTTCTTGGAATTTTTTTGAAAATACTATGAGTTGATTGTAGGATTAATGTAAGGTTTGGGAACCATAGTATAGAAATAATAATGCTTTAAAGACAGTATGGATCTACTAATTCTAATTCTGAGGTCTTTGTTTCTATTTTTGGTGAATTTAGGTCCGAATATGGACTACAGGAGTCGAGATGTTAATTGGGCTACACAACTTGCAGAGGTGTTCGGTGGTGAGGTGAATGCAGGTGCACAGGGGTCGCCACCCACACAATGTCGTGAACTACAAGTTAAGCTTAAGAATTATCTTTTTAAACGAATGAAAACGTGGTGGAATAAAGCAGCATTGGAGCAATACTTAAGTAAAGAGATCACCCCTAGAGGTTTGCGTGTCCAAATTTTCCCTTCATTTGCAGTGGAAGATGATAATTTTAGAACAAGGTGGGAGGATGCGTGTAAACTATGTTCACGCACTATGATTGAGCTGCTGATTGGAGCAGATAAAAGGCGGCTCGAGGAGCTAGAGAAGGAAATAGAGGTGATTGATGCAGAGTTGAAGCAGAAATTGAGTAAAGAAGCATGGAATGCATTTGACAAGGATCTTGCAACTGAACTTGATCTGTGGGAAACGGATATTAAACAAAAAAAGATGAGTAAGTACCAACGTGATCTGGCAGATTATCAAAATGGCACGGTCTTTAAATGGTACCACCAAAAACGTAATTTTACAAGATCAACATCCAGGTCAACGATACCCTCTACATCCGGATCGGTTTCCTCTAATGAAGGAAATTTAGCCCCCAAGATGAGTGAACGGAGGATTGATGAAGAATATCCAACTAGGGGAGGAGTGACCACTCGGAATTCTGCCAGGAGGCGACAGAAACAGAATAATTGGAGAAGGGAGGATTACCATCAGAAAGACAAATTGAAGGTAATCAATTTAACGGATAAAATACTAACACATGAACAGACGCAGGTTTTGGAGCTGGGTTTGTCCTTTGCTCCAGTGGCAAACTTTGATTTGTTCACTGGAATCAAGGACATACAACTTTTTGGCAGGAAATTAATGTTTAAGAAGTACTTTGCCAGGAAGAATACTGACACGCTGTCTGAATTTTCTAGGGAAGAACGGGAGGCCATAGAGATCCTTGAGTCACTGTTAGCTGAACAGGAATCTGGCCAGATAGAGAATTTCCCCTCATTCATCAAGAAAAAATCGGATGCCTTTCCCCCTTTGTCCGCTTGTCCGGCAATTGACATGTTTGTTAAAATGGTGGTCCAGGAATTTAGGAGGTTGCCGTCTAGGCGTTCACATGACAACTTGAACAAAAAACAGAGAATTGCACTAAGGGAACTGAGACAGATGAAGGACGTTGTCATAAAGCAGGCGGACAAAGGGGGAAATATAGTGATCTGGTCCACTGAGGCCTATGAGAAGGAAGCTTTTAAACAGCTTAATAATAAATTGTGTTACAGTCGAATGGATACAAATCCTACCTATAAATTTCAGAAGGAATTAGAGGAGATTATATTAACAGCTGTTGATAATAATGTCATTCCTAAATCTGTGGCAGAAGGCCTTTTACTAGAACTACCGGTCACTCCCACTATCTATTTCCTTCCCAAAATTCACAAGGACCCCCTACAACCACCTGGGAGACCGATAGTGTCAGGCAATAGGAGCTTATGCGAGCCTGTGTGCCAGTTCCTGGACCATTACCTTAAGCCCTTTGTCTGCACGTTGCCTTCGCATATCCGGGACTCAACTGAGTTTCTTAACAGGATATATGACATCAGGATGGGTGAAAATATGCTGATGGTAACGGCTGACGTACAGTCATTATATACATCAATAGCACATGAGGCAGGTATCTCGGCAGTTGAATTCTATTTGAGATCCTCTAACATGGACAACCAAATGGTGGACCTCCTTTTGCAATTACTCAGATTTGTTTTAACACACAACTATTTTTTGTTCAAGGACCGCTACTACCTCCAGGAGAGGGGTACTGCAATGGGGGCGTCTTGTGCGCCCTCTTTTGCAAACCTTTTCCTGGGTTGGTGGGAGCGGTCCATCCAATTTTCATCTGAATTTTCTGGTACAGTCCATCTATGGTTAAGGTTTATAGATGATGTATTTTTCATTTGGGAGGGGGGGGTCCACCATTTGGAGAGGTCCATGGAGAATTTAAATAACAATGAGGATAACATAAAATTTACTTATGTTTTCAGTAATACAAGTATCGACTATCTTGATGTCAGGATCTCCAAGGATGATAATGGGAATTTAACAACTGATATTCACCGTAAAGAAACCGCTGTAAATGCACTGTTGAGCGCGAAGTCTTCTCACCCAGCACAAACGATTAGGGCCATTCCAACAGGTCAGTTTATGAGGGCTAAACGTATATGCTCCTCTAATGAACTGTTTGAAGTGCAAGCATCTGATCTAAAAAAACGTTTTCACTCTCGTCACTATAGAACGGAAGTGATAGAGGATGGATACCTATGGGCACAAAAAAGCACGAGAGAACAACTTTTGAGACCAACGCAAAGAGGGCAGGACAACAAGGTGAGATATATAACTCCTTACCATGCTCAATGGCGGGAAATGTCAACCATCTTGGAGAAGTACTGGCCTATTTTGTTGTCCGATGGTGATTTGGCTACAGTACTGACCCCCAGACCAGCTATTACCCCGAAGCGCTCTAAAACGATTAGGGACCTAATAGTGCGAAGCCACTACATACCATCTCCTCAGAAATATTTTCTTGGTGTTGATAGAGGCCCCAGATGGGGGTGTTATTCATGTGGGGACTGTAGTGCTTGTACGCAGGTGGAGAGGAGTTTTGTATTTTATGATTCTTCAAGAACAAAGACATATAAAATTCTACATTTCATAAATTGTCGGTCCTCGGGCATTGTTTATTGGGCAGTTTGCCCCTGTGGCCTGATATACGTCGGTTTGACGTCAAGGGAATTCAGGACTAGGATCTTGGAGCACATTCGGGATATTAAGGGCGCTGCCAAGCTTAAGAAAGATGAAGATATTGACATGTTGAAGAATATCCCTAAACATTTTAGAGAAAAGCATAACTGCAACTGGAGATTGTTAAAATTTAGGGGAATTGATAAAGTTCATCTTGGAGCAAGAGGGGGTGATCTTAAAAATAACTTGGCTCAGAAGGAAATCCGCTGGATCACCATCTTAGATATGATTAAACCTAAAGGGCTCAATGATACGGTGAGCTTTAGGCCCTTTTTGAAATACAGGTAGTTCACGACTTTTGTGGATGTTAGGCCAATACTGTACTGCATACCTCAGCCCGAGTGTTTTTAATCTCTGTTTTTAACTGGTTTTAATTTTGTATTTTTGTAGAATTGAATTACTGGTTCCCAACCTACAATAATCCGAATTTGCTGTTGTGGATCAAATCTGGAGGGCCTGGAGAGCGAATAATATACTGAGATTTACAGTAATGAAGCATATTTATGTTAAACATAACTTACGTTATGGCTGCTATGTATTATATCCGTCAAACATTACTTGTGGTGTGGTTGTCATGCATTAAGTGCTGGTTAAAACATAGCAAGATCCTGTATATATTAATCTACACTACGAGCGCCTGCCCTGTTGCTTGCCCATACTTAAAATGGCATCCGGATCCTCTGTGCTCAGCGAACGCGCGCGCGGTGTCCAGGTTACGGCCCCCTTCTGTTTCGTGCCCGGCGTCCAATGGTTGCCCGGTCCCATGCGCATGCGTGGGATGGACTTCCGGGACGCCGGCCGCGTCACTGAATGCGGAAGTGACTGGACGGCGTGCGCCATCACTGCTGAAGGCACATTAGGGACAAGGTATTTATGGAACCGGTCTTCACTGCCCCTGCACCTCCGGACGAAGCTCCGGCGAAACGCGTTGGGGTGCGGGGCAGTGCGACCTGAGGCCTGGCTCTTTGATTTAAGGTGGTGGTTCGAGGGGTTAAATTCCCCACACTTTAATTATGAGCAATTACGTGTGTTATCATTAATATTTTTTCATCATACCTTAAGTAACTCTTTGTACATGTGTTATGTTGCATATGGTGGGGTATGTGCATTATGATGGAAGTGCAATAATATGAAATATGTCCTTGGACTAACAGCACTGTAAATAAGCACTTTTATCCATGTTCATATGCCCCTGGGTGCCGTTATATGTATTTATATTTACATGGGAACTGTGCAATATCTTTATACTAGCTACATGCATATTTGCTGTATTCAGACTGATGCCCTTTTGTATGTTATATTGCACAGAGTATGATATGTACTATATGACTGAGGTGCAATAATATGAAATATGTCATTTGACTAATAGCACTATAAATAAGCACTTTAATCCGTGGTTACATATCCTTGGGTACCGCCATATGTATACTTATTGCCCTGTGTATGCTGCATATAAGCTCAGTATACGAATCTTTGATTATAGCCTGTTACTTGGGTCGCACTGTCCTGTTTTTTCTGTTTACCCGATTGTATGGTGTTTTTATGCTGCACTTTTTGCACTTTGTGTATCCAAAAAATATAAAAATAAAAAATACAAATATAATAAAATTGATATTGAATCCACTTGGAGAATAATTTTCTTGGAATTTTTTTGAAAATACTATGAGTTGATTGTAGGATTAATGTAAGGTTTGGGAACCATAGTATAGAAATAATAATGCTTTAAAGACAGTATGGATCTACTAATTCTAATTCTGAGGTCTTAGACCTCATGTTGTCTGGTCACAGCAACAGCTTCCAAATGCAAAACCACACACCTGTAATCAACCCCAGACCTTTTAACTACTTCATTGATTACAGGTTAACGAGGGAGACACCTTCAGAGTTAATTGCAGCCCTTAGAGTCCCTTGTCCAATTACTTTTGGTCCCTTTAAAATGAGGAGGCTATGCATTACAGAGCTATGATTCCTAAACCCTTTCTCCGATTTGGATGTGAAAACTCTCATATTGCAGCTGGGAGTGTGCACTTTCAGCCCATATTATATATATAATTGTATTTCTGAACATGTTTTTGTAAACAGCTAAAATAACAAAACTTGTGTCACTGTCCAAATATTTCTGGACCTAACTGTATGAAAGCCTACATAGAGTTTGGAAAAAAAAACACACAAAGGATTCCCAGACTATGAGAAATAAGATTCTCTGGTCTGATGCAACGATGATAGAACTTTTTTGTAATAATTCTAAGCGATATGTATGGACAAAACCAGTCACTGCTCATCACCTGCCAAATGCAATCTCAACAGATAAACATGGTGGTGGCAGCATCATGCTATGGGGGTGTTTTTCAGGTGCAGGGACAGGATAACTGGTTGCAATTGAAGGAAGGATGAATGCGGCTGAGTTCAGAGATATCCTGGAAGAAAACCTCTTCCAAAGTGCTCTGGACCTCAAACTTGGCCGAAAGTCCACCTTCCAACATGACAATAACCCTAAGCACACAGCTAAAATAACAAAGGAGTAAATTTGGAACAACTCTGTGACCATTCTTGACTGGACCAGCAAGAGCCCTGACCTAAACCCCATTGAGCATCTCTGGAGAGACCTGAAAACAGCTGTTCACCAATGTCCACCACCAATTCTGACGGAACTGGAGAAGATCTGCAAAGAAGAATGGCAGAGGATCCCCAAATCCAGGTGGGAAAAACTTGTTGCATCATTCCCAAGAAGACACATGGCTGTACTAGATAAAACGGGTGCTTCTACTCAATACTGAGCAAACAGTCAATACTTATGACCATGTGAAATTTCAGTTTTTCTTGTTTAATAAATTTGCAAACATTTCTACATTTCTGGTTTTTGTTGGTCAAGATGGGGTGCAGAGTGTACTTTGATGAGAAAAAAAGAACTTTTTTGAATTTAACAAATGGCTGCAATGAAACATTGAGTGAAAAATGTAAAGGGGTCTGAATACTTTCCGTACCCACTGTATATGCTCCATGGAGTGGTCTTTTGGATAATGACACATTAGTGAATTACATGGTTTGGTAAATCTAATTGATAACACAATAATCAGTTGCTTTAACCCCTTTAGCCCCCAGCCTGTTTTCACCTTAAAGACCAGGCCATTTTTTGCAATTTTGACCAGTGTCACTTTGACGGCGTAACAAAAAATATGGACGTCAGTAAAAAAAAATAAAAAATGAGCGTCTGCAACTGACACTAAGGCAAGTGCCACACGTGAGAGCGATGCATGAATCTCACATTGCATCATCCGGCACAGCCGCACAATCCTGTCTGGAAAAGAACGACTGTGCCGGATGATGCGATGCGAGACTCGTGCATTGCTCTCATGTGTGGCACTCAGCTGACCCTTACAATATTCAGTAAAAAATACTGTAGTTGACGATTACTACAGTATAATTTTACTGGCCCTAAACTAAGTTTATTTGTATTTCTTTCTTAGTTTACAGAAAAAAATCAGGACGCACGCACGGATGTGCTGCAAAAGGGGGGGGATGGACTAGGTGGGACGGAAAAAAGGATGGATGGAGGATGGAAGAGGGCGCAACGGATGCAGGAGCGGCGGATGGAGAAGCGGCGGAGGATGGGAGAGTGCGCGGCGGATTGAGGAGCGGCGGATGGAGGAGCGGCGGAGGATGCGAGAGTGCGTGGCAGATGGAGGAGCAGCGGAGGATGGAAGAGGGCGCAATGGATGCAGGAGTGGCAGAGGATGGGGGGGAGGGTGGAAGGGAAGTGGGAGGGGAGATTGGGGATAGCTACCTTACAGGATGGATCTAGGCAGCAGGATCACAGGAGATGGAGGAGGCAGCAGATTGAGGAGGCAGCAGATCTAAGAGGGGGAGAGGTGGGAGAGGGGGCAGCAGATGAAGAGGATGGGAGAGCGCTGGCAGCAGATCAGGGAGGGGCAAGGGGCTGATGGAGTACGGCAGCAGATGCAGGGGGGTAGTGGCAGATGCAGGAGGCAGTGGCAGATGCAGGGGGACAGTGGCAGATGCAGGGGGCAATTGCAGATGCAGGGGGGCAGTGGCAGATGCAGGGGGACAGTGGCAGATACAGGGGGACAGTGGCAGATACAGGGGGACAGTGGCAGATACAGGGGGACAGTGGCAGATGCAAGGGGGCAGTGGCAGATGCAAGGGGGCAGTGGCAGATGTGGGGGGGCAGTGGCAGATGCGGGGGGCAGCGGCTGATGCGGGGGGGGTAGCGGCAGATGCGGGGGGGCGGCGGCTGATGGGGGGAGCGGCGGCAGATGCAGGGGGGGCAGTGGCAGATGCAGGGGGCAGTGGCAGATGCAGGGGGACAGTAGCAGATGCAAGGGAACAGTGGCAGATACAGGGGGACAGTGTCAGAAGATGCAGGGGGCAATGGCAGATGTAGGGGAGCAGTGGCAGATGCAGGGGGACAGTAGCAGATACAGGGGGACAGTGGCAGATGCAGGGAGCAGTGGCAGATGCAGGGTGACAGTGGCAGATGCAGGGGGACAGTAGCAGATGCAGGGGACAGTGGCAGATGCAAGGGGGCAGTGGCAGATGCGAGGGGGCAGTAGCAGATGCGGGGGGGCAGCGGCAGATGCGGGGGGCGGCGGATGATGGGGGAAGCGGCGGCAGATGCAGGGGGGGGCGACGGCAGATGCAGGGGAGGCAGCGGCAGATGCAGAGGAGACGGCGGTAGATGTAGGGGGGGCAATGGCAGACAGATGCAGCGGAGGCAGTGGCAGATGCAGGGGGGGCGGCGGCAGATGCAGCGGAGGCGGTGGCAGATGCAGGATGGGCGACAGCAGATGCAGGGGGGCCACGGCAGATGCAGGGGGGCCATGGCAGATGCAGGGGGGCAGCAGAAGGAACAGAGCAGCGGCGAAGCAGATGGAGGGCGGCGGATGATCTGGGGCAGTGGCTGCGGCGGTAGATGATCGGGAACAGCGGTGGATCGGGGGCAGTGACTTACCGATAGTCACCCGCAGGGATCGTTCTCCTCAGCTTCCACAGACGGACAAGCTGAGGAGAGCGATTACCTACAGATCACCAGCCCCAGATCCACAATAATTGGAAAGATCGGTCACAAGGCCGATCTCTCCAATCAGAGCTGGGGGAGGGTGCAGCAAAGGTCACCCAGCTCCAGCCAATGGTCAGTACTAGAGCTGTACTGATCATAGCTGGATTTCAATGTGTCAGCCATTTTCAATAGCTGAAACATTACACTGGCTGTGATTGGCTGAGCGGCGTTCGTCAGCCAATCACAGCCTCCGTAGGTCCGGGGAGGAGACACTACCCCTCCTAAGGTCAGGTACAGGTCCTCTCCTTCCCGAATCTACAGTTTTTGAGTACCAATCGCGGTCACCGGGGCTACGGGGCCGTGATTTTGCCATGACGGATACATCTGTCATGGGTCTTTAAGTACCAGGGCACCATGACGGATGTATCTGTCAAAGGTCGTGAAGGGGTTAAGCTCCAATGTCAGGTGGATAAAAAAAAAAAAAAACATTGAACAAAGGTGTAGTTAACAGGAACAGTGGACAAGATAAGGTCTGGAAGACGAAGCTAAATTTCTGTGAGATCTACTTATAGGATTGCTAGAGAGGCAAATCAGAATGCCTGTTTGACTTGTGAGCAGGCCGGCGAGAACACTAGTCTCACCTTACAATACAGAAACACAAGGGTAGGAAAATAAACAGGAGAAATAGACATGAATAGGAAAAATACTCCAGGCAGTTTCAATGCAGCTAACACCACAGCTGCACACAAGAAAAACCTCTCTAGAGCAGGCTCTTTCCAAAGTGAACCACACAGAAATGAGGAATCAGCTTCTATCACCGGCATCAGCTGATCAGGCATATGACTTTAAATAGTGAAGGGGAGTGATCACAAAGAACTGCACCTGGGGTTAAAAGCAACAGCCAGCAGCCAGGCAGGAAAGGGTGCTTAACCCTTATAGCACTACTAGCAAGAAGATGTCATTCAAGTATCAGCAGTGGATCTGTGGGCAACAAGGTGCTGTGACCTTCTGATTCCAGATTCGTCCGAGTTTTCCCTGGGACGGGACACACTCATGACACACCTGCACAAACATGGCCTTCATGGAAGGGTCATCAGAAGACAACCTCTTCTGTGTCCTGTTAAATAATGGGTATACGGCGACAACTGCATAGCCAGTATATAATGATTGGAGCGAAGATAGGTCAAAAACATATTATGAATTTATTCAGATAAGAGTTGGAGGGTTACAGTCATTAGAGAAAAATAACTGTCTTGGCTTGAGTTAATAGATGGAGACAGATAGAAAAAAATAACAGTTCATATGTCTTACATCGCTGTAGTGTGTAAGTCGTCTCGGGATGGTCTGCAGATGGGTCCGTCTTTCTCCTGTCACCTTCTGCCTCTCCCTCCTTCTCCCCTACCTTTGAAGTGTGGGCTTCTTTTATAACCCAAAACCCCTCCTCCTGATAGCCCTTATCTCTTTACATGGTAACACAAAAACTAACTATCCTTATTTTAGGTTGAGCATTACATCATGTCACGTGGTACATTTTACCCGCGAAATAAGTGTACCTGCGCACTAGAGACTTGTAACAAAACCTACTTCAATCTATTTATAAACCTTTGAAGCTCACTGAACTTTGACCTTAAAGTAACAGTAAGAAGGTTCTCATAGCTATTTCAGCTCTTAGCCCAACATTCCAAACAGAATATAGCACTACTTTGACAACTTTGACAAACAATGTCAGATGGCTTTGATGAACAACTAGCAGATGACTTAGGTTCTACAATGTCAAAACCCTTGGTTAGCATTTTCCAACTCACAGGCATCCTTAAAGGGATGGGGAAATATACATATATTTATGAATATATGTAATCCAGTCTATGAATCAATCTCCATAAACTCACTATTTACAGTCCCCCCTTATATGGAAGTTTGATGAACCCCGGGAAACCCTAACTCAATCGTGTCATCATTCGTATCACATACATTCTTGTTGGAAATTCTAGACCAATATTTGACTTGATAAACCAATCTGCAACTTTCTGTCAAAAAGTCATCTTGCGATTTAACATTCCTCTAAGAATGTTATCTTCCTTTTTCATTTCTATTTTTATGTTCCTATATATCTTCTGAATTCTACACATCACAAAAACTTGATATATAATACACATCAAAACTAATAAATTATGATTATGATGGGATTAAATAAAACATTACCAACCGCTGACTGAAAAGATGACTGAGACCAGGAATGTACAGATTTACTAAAACTCTTCCACCAAGTTCTACCTGACATTCCATTCCATTCGTGTTCAGTATCACTTAATTCACCTTGTTCATGTCTGAATATAATTTCTGCTTCCTTTAACTGTTTCGTTAATAACTCTAACAAACCCTTGTCTTTCTTTATTTCACTTGTCCACATATCCCAAGGAAAATCATTTATCTGTGATAAATTGAATTGTATGGGAAATGCCGTTAGATTTCTCTTTCCTATAGAAGTGATATTAAAACTTCCTTCCTTCTTTGAAAGAGATCTCACATCTCCTTCTATACAATACAAACCCATAGGTAGGTTTTCCTTATGTACACAAGCAGAATAGAAAACAGAAACCTTCTCTGTCTCAGACATGACCTGAAAACATATCTTAGTTGGACTTACTGGAGTCACCAGATCATGTAGTGTCTGTACAGTCTCTATTCTCGCATGACAAGAAGAATGATTATGAAAACATGAATGATAAATCACCTTATCCTGTCCAGGTAAACACATCACCTTAGAAACAAAATGCAAACATGAAGAAATGTCTACTTGTTCAGTGTTCACTCCATCAAATGCAAAATCTGTGTACTGCAGTTGATAGAACACTTGTTGTGTGTTGCTCACAGGTATACCCAAAACTGTAACAGGAACAATAGTTCCCTCTCTTCCAATCACCGGGATTAGCGATGTGCCAACACAAATGTTTCGTTCACATCCTAACCACTTATTTACCCACAAATCCGTATGATTCAATGCAAAATCATACTCTACAGGTAAATTTCGCAGTATTCCCAGTGGAGTAATTCCACTCTGTAAAGCTTGTGCAATCAACTTTAAATTAGAAGAGTACTCTACCTGTATCTCCAGGCACGCTTTAGCCACTTGTGTTTCGTGTGTGCTTTCCACGAGAGCTAATGTAGCATCCTGTAGATGTGACACGGAAGAGCCTAGTACAGCAGCTGTATTCATTACCATCTTTTCAAGAAGTTGATTCAGACTCTTCTGAACCTTTACACCTTTTCCTCCAATAAAACCAATATTATCCAAATCTGACTTAAGCGTCTGTATATTCATGGCATTAGTCAGACTTCCCACTGTCCCAATTCCTCCCAGAATTCCTTCTAACACTCCTCTCTTACTCCTAGTCTGAGCTGTTCTTTTCCCAAACCATTGTTCTATCCCCATCTCCATGTTTATGAGATGTGATTGACACTGAGGAAACCTGGTAGAGATCTTCCAATGAGACATATTGAAAGTCCACACCATTGTCATAAATTCTCCATCCCTTAATAAGGACTTGGACTGAAATTGATTAATTTGGAAAGGAGTAGACAGCATGAACCTCGTGTCTGTGCATGCACTATCTGCTGCTGACCAAATATTCACACTAACGTCTTTACAATGTCTGTAATGTGTCTTTGTTTCAACGCAACACTGGTAAATTCCAGAGTCCCTGGAAGATGGATTTCCTATGGAAAAAATGAACGTATCATCCATCCACCTGATATTACCAATCTGACCTCTGTGAATGACATTAGTTGGACTGTTTAAAAAACTTCCCAAAAACGATGAATTTTTGGTCCATGTCAACAAAGACTCAGAAGGCAATTTCAACCTTGTGTTACATTTTAACATTATGGGTAATGTATTTACTTTGTTATGTACTGTCTGTGGTGAAACCCTTATTTCCGGAACTATAGTGTTAGTAACGGTAAACACTACAGATACCTGAACTTGCACAGGTTCCCGTGTTATCTGGAAATTCCATGTTTTGACCCAATCTTTATCTCCTTCTGTGATGGAGAGTAAAGAAGGATCCAGAATTTTCCCAAAAACCTGAGTTTTTAACAAAATTTCTGTTTTGGATCTTCCAAACTTTCCCTTTGCAATCATGTCATTTGTAATATCACCGGACCATACAGCAGGTTCATCACCTCTGATCTCTATGTTCCAGTATAGTACATCTGTAGGAGAACATTCCCATGTACCAGTTTTATTATTGTGTACATATTCTCCTTGTAATTGTGTGAATCTAGTTTTAGGTCCTGCAATCGCATGTAATATTATGTCTGTGTCGTGTATGAAATGTAATTCAATGCAACATTTTGTTCCATATCCCATGCAGATATTTCCTGTTATCTCCACAGAATTGTCCGTGATGTCCTCTGTCAGTAAGTTCCGTGTATCTGATCCTCTTGGTCTTCGAGAATGTTGAATCTCTCTAGTCTGTTCATTCACATCATTGGCGATTGTTCCTTGATGTAACATGTAAACAATGACGGAAATAAAGCAAAGCAGCAGGAACGTAGATCCCATCACGTAGAAGCTTGTCTTGAGCTTGGGAAGATGTTCTTTCTCCAGAAGGCTTGATGTCATCTTTCCTTCACAGTCTTTAGGTTCTTTATTCCAGTTTGTATAGGAATCCATTTCTTCCTGGAAAGAAATGCAGTATCATTATTTTGTCACAAATATTTTGCACTGGTCAACGTGAACCCACACTTTTTGTGTTTTCCGGGTCTTTTTTACCACATTTGACACTCGGTGCACAAGAATCATGACTTGTCCCATAGTCTCAAGGACTTCAAATGGACCTTCCCAATTACACTCCCATGGACCACTCTTGCGAAAGGTTTTGATCATCACTAGAGCACCTTTCTTGAATTTGGACTCATAGGGTGGCTCCATTTTCTGCATTCTCGATGCCGCATATGGCAGAATCGCTTTCAGGTTCTCCTGCAGCGATCTCAACCATTGGGACCTTGAGATAGCATCTTTTTGTGGAGTGGATAAAAATGGCTCATGTGGAAACCACAATGGCATTTTTCTTCCCGTCATCAACTCAAACGGAGTGAATTGAGTTGTAGAAGAGATTGAACCTCTTATACTCATCAGTATGAAAGGAACCTTGTCAACCCAAGTGTTGCCTTTGTCCAAAAGCATCTTTGCAATTCTGGACTTGATTGTCCTATTCATTCTTTCCACAATTCCCGCAGATTGTGGATGATAGGGGACATGAAATTGCTGTCGCGCCCCTAGAATAGCACAAGCAGTTTGCATGATTTTACCTGTGAAGTGGCTACCTCGATCGGAGGTAATCATCCTTGGGATCCCCCAAGTACAAAAGACATGTTGTACCAATTCCCTTGCTGTGGACAAAGCATCATCTTTCCTAACAGGTAATATTTCTACCCATTTTGAGAACACATCTACCACAATCAATGCATACCTGAGACCATGTTTACCTGAGGGTAAAGGACCAATATAGTCTATCTGCAGTGTAGACCATGGACCATCTGCAGGTGCGATTCGTAGAAGTGGTGGCTTCTGTCCTTTAGGTCTTGGATTTATTTGGGCACAAATGAGACATGATAGTACAACACTTTGAACTGTCTCGTCCATTTTTTCCCAATAAAATTTCTCCTTGAGAATGACTAACAATTTCTGTTGTCCCAAGTGACCTAAACTCTCATGGTTGTATCGAGTGAATTCTACCTGTAGATGTTTTGGTACAACTGGACGCAATTCTCCATTTGAACTGTGACACAAAACCCCATTTTCACAGATGAAAGGAGGTTTTGGATCATCCAGAGAAGTAACAAGAGAAGGATCTTTTCTCTGTTCCTCTGCAAATGAAGGTATGTACGTGTCTGCTCTCTGAACCGCTGAATTCTCAGAGGGTTCAGAGTCAAACACTTCCTCTCCTGTCAGGGCAGCTTCTTTGGCTAGAGCATCTGCGGTTGCATTTCCTACAGATAACTCATCATCAGATCTTTGATGTGCAGCGACTTTCACTATAGCAAATCTATTTGGGGCCCTAGATGCCATCTCAAAAATTGATTCTAGAGTTTCGCGGTGCAACAAGGCTTTGTTGGACGAGTCCACATAGCCTCTCCTTTCCCAAACAGGCAGGTAATCGGTTAGGGATCTGACAACATAGGAGCTATCAATGTAGATTACCATTGGAGTTTGATCATCAGCTTCATTCAGCTGTAGGACCATTCTTACCGCTTCTATCTCTGCCCTTTGAGCTGAGAAATGACTCGGTAACTTATGTTTTACCACTTGTCCTCGCTTGGAATAGAAAATTCCATATCCTGTGTGATAGTGTCCTTCCAGAAAAAATCTAGAACCGTCTACAAACACAGGTTCATCTGCGTCTTCCGACTGTCGTCTGAAAAGAGATGGACTTGGTTCATGGAACGTTTCTATGCAATCATGGGTTTGTCCTTCATACTGCATCAATTGAGGAAGAACATACTTGGCCTTATAATCTACCTCAATTTGATTTGGAGACAATGAGAGCAACCAATGGGCAAATCTCTGATTTGACACACCTGGGATGTTTTTCTCAAAGAGAAGTTTCAGTGTGGAATGTGGCGTTTGGAGAATAACCTTTTGGAACCCGATGATGTGTTGAGTGATTTTTATCGCAAAATACACTCCCACCAGGTGTCTTGCGCACACCTCAAACCCCCTCTCAACAGGTGAGAGAAGCTTAGAGAAGTACCCCAAGATTCTCCATTCCCCCCCTTGCAGCTGCAGCAAAACCACAGAGACACTTGTCTCTGAAGTGTGTGCTTGAAGCGCAAAAGGTGCGTTCTTTTCCACCATACTTAACGCAGGTGCGTGTTGTAGATCATGTTTCAATTGTGTGAAGGCTTTTTCCTGTTCAACACTCCAGGGACCAAAATAATCATCATTGTCACCTTTTAAAAGATCATATAAAGGTCTGGCTTTGTCAGCAAAATTTTCAATGAAATCCCTTGAGTAATTTACAAGTCCTAAAAAATGTCTTAGTGCCTTGTGTGATGTTGGAATTGGAAGAGATGCAATTGCCTCTATTCTGTCCTGTAGGGGTCGCCGTGTACCTGGACTTAGCAGAACTCCTAAAAACCTGACCTCAGTCTGCATCAGCTTGACCTTTTTGGTATTCAGTTTTAAACCTGCATCATGCAGCAGCTCAAACAATTCTGCAAGCAAGATCACGTGCATCTCCTCATCAGCCGTGCTCAACAAGATATCGTCCACATATTGCAATAAACATTCCGGACGAGAAAATTTCGACAAAACGTTCGCTAGCGCCTGATGAAAAATGCTTGGCGACATACTTGCCCCCTGAGGAAGACGACAGCATACATATTGCTGATCGAGGTGGTTGAATGCAAATCGATATTGGCAACTTTGCTCAATCGGTATACTGAAAAAACCATTACTGATATCCAACACTGAGAAATACCTTGCCTTAGCATCCAATCTCGACATCATGTCATGTGTATCAGCTACAATCGGTGCTACATTGGGAGTATACTTATTGAACATCCTCAAGTCCAACAACATCCTATAGCTACCATCGCTTTTCAGAACACACCACAATGGATTGTTACAGACAGAATTTGCCTTACGTATTACACCTTGAGCCAACAATTCCTGTATAATCTTCGACATCGGAGCAACTGACTCCGGAGGCAACTTATACTGACGCTGTGGAGGTGGGTCTCGGCCTTCAATTTTGACAACTACATCCTTCATTGTTCCAACCTCATTCCTGTACTGAGCCCATAAAGAAGGAAACCGCTGTACTAACTCAGTCAATACTTCGTCACCACCAGTTTCAGGCCACAAATGATCTGCTGACACTACATCGGTCAAACAAATGGTCCCGACATGACTATATTCATCTGGATCAATAACTACCGCCTTACAACCGTTAGAATCTTTCCAAACTGTTTTGTTACCCAAATCAATAATCCAGCCATGCTTTTCCATAAAATCAGTGCCAATTATATTCTCAGTATCCTGACAACACCAAATATCCATTTTCGTTTTCAAAAAACCAGGTATTTCCAAAGAAACATCCTGCGCTAAAGTCACCTTTGTTCCATTTTTACCACTGAAACCAACAATTGTGCATACAGGGGAATCTGGCTTTAAATGTAAATCAACATTTGTGACACTCAATTGCGCACCTGTATCAAGGAGAAATGTTACTTCCTGACCTTCAAGATTTACCTTTAAAAATGGTCGACCACAGCTATCCATTGAAACTCGAGTAACGAATTCCAGTGGATGGAGCCTGGGGACCGGCTTTGCTAGTCAGGATGATGGAGAAGGGAGAAGAGCAGCAGGTGTCTTGCCCCTTCCATCCAATCCCTGTATGGTCATTTCCCTTATCTGTCTGGTCAGAGGTGCATATGGTGATTGGTTATTTCTGTTGTCAGTATGAGTGGGCGTATATGGTGATTGGTTATTTCTGTTGTCAGTATGAGTGGGCGCGTATGGTGATTGGTTATTTCTGTTGTCAGTATGAGTGGGCGTGTATAATGGTGGAGGTGCTGAAGATGGGGGAGGTGCACTGGATGTGTTTGGCATCAGTCCATTTTCCTTACCCAGCCTTTCCTCAACTCCCGCCCTCAGGAATTTTTTGCATTCCCACTTCAGGTGTCCGGGTTGGCCGCAAAAAAAGCAATGAATTGTGCTTTTCCTGTTACCCCCCCCTGAATTCTTGTTTTTAGAATTCAACACCGGTCTTTTGTTGTTTTTGATCTGTTTTTCCTGGGATACTAATGTGTCAGTGTTCCCTTCTATCATGGCTATTTTTGATTTTACCTGATTTTGCTTCATTCGTCTACGTATTCTATCAATAAATGATGTGGCCTCTTGTAGACTTTCCATCCTAGAAGCTATTTCGAATGAAGCAGGGTCCAAATATTTAAACTTTTTAACAAAGGCCTTGATCATGGAAGGCGGTTCTTGATCAGATCCGATTTCCATTATCATTTTGTAGGCCTGTTCAAATTTGACTACAAAGACAAATGGATCCTCCTGTATGTGTGTCTTAAGGTTTTCTAACAATTCGACTGTTGGGATAGACTCTCCTGTGGTAAAGAGAATTAACTGTCTCAGCCTATCTTCCTTTGTGTCATGGATCAGGTCATTGTGTTCGTCAGTCCTAGGTGTTGCTTGTAACCTTTTTGCCATGTGGGAGGGAAGCCATACCCTGTAAATCTTGTTTCTCTGTTCATTTGTTAGATTATATTTATCGGAATGTGACTCAAAAATGTCCGCATTATGGAAGGCGTCCATTTTATCATCATATTTCGGTATGTCTTTAATGATTTTCATTAATTGGTCATGGATTTTAATGTTAAGACGGGCGGCCTTATCATGTAACTTCTTTTTCCGAAGTTCCCCCTCATTCAGAGTCTCGTCCTCGGCCGTATCCAGCCTGTCCGGGATGTCTGAACCTAAACCTGATGCAGGTGATTGGGAAGCATCTGTCGTGTTCTGTCTCGTATTAACAGATACATATTTAATATCTTTCCGTAGTTTTGATATTAAATCTGCTCTTGTTTCCAACTGATCCTCCAGATGTTCGATATGTTCTGCTAATATCGAACAATTTGGACAATCTGTTGCTTCTGAATCTGTGACGTGTGTGTCTGTTGTATTGGACGTGCCTGTTGTTATGGGTGTGTCAGTCACCATGCAGATAGTGTGTGCATATGGCTGTGCCCCACCCACCATGGAGTTGTAAGTGTATACCATACCCAATACATTCTGTATCTTTTTCTGTAACCGATTCACAGTAAAAAACTTTTTATCTAACTTAGTATTCTCAAGTTCACATTGCCGGTACAGATTTGACCATAACTGTGCGTCACTATGTGTATGGTCAAAAGAATACTCTACATGACAATTATTAGAATAATGATGAATGAAATCCATTTCTCACCAATATGTGATGCTTGTCCTGGAATGGCTTCAACCGTCTTATGGATGGATGGTCCTCGGATGGCTCCAACCGACTGGATGGATGGTCCTGGAATGGCTTTGACACATACGACCTCCGTGCAGCTTGTCACGTTAACCCTCTCTTAGGTTCTGATGTGGACACAGTGTATCGTCGTTCGCCTGCAGCTTGGACAGAAATTACTCACAGACCCACAGACCCCCCTTCTCGGACAAAGGGCAGGGAATGACGTGAGAAAAAAAAAAGAGTCCTTCTGCAAGAATAGGCAGCGTGAAAAAAATCACCTCGCACAGAAAACAGCTGTGTTTCACAATCATTCAGGCTGGTGCTCGCCAAATGTTAAATAATGGGTATACGGCGACAACTGCATAGCCAGTATATAATGATTGGAGCGAAGATAGGTCAAAAACATATTATGAATTTATTCAGATAAGAGTTGGAGGGTTACAGTCATTAGAGAAAAATAACTGTCTTGGCTTGAGTTAATAGATGGAGACAGATAGAAAAAAATAACAGTTCATATGTCTTACATCGCTGTAGTGTGTAAGTCGTCTCGGGATGGTCTGTAGATGGGTCCGTCTTTCTCCTGTCACCTTCTGCCTCTCCCTCCTTCTCCCCTACCTTTGAAGTGTGGGCTTCTTTTATAACCCAAAACCCCTCCTCCTGATAGCCCTTATCTCTTTACATGGTAACACAAAAACTAACTATCCTTATTTTAGGTTGAGCATTACATCATGTCACGTGGTACATTTTACCCGCAAAATAAGTGTACCTGCGCACTAGAGACTTGTAACAAAACCTACTTCAATCTATTTATAAACCTTTGAAGCTCGCTGAACTTTGACCTTAAAGTAACAGTAAGAAGGTTCTCATAGCTATTTCAGCTCTTAGCCCAACATTCCAAACAGAATATAGCACTACTTTGACAACTTTGACAAACAATGTCAGATGGCTTTGATGAACAACTAGCAGATGACTTAGGTTCTACAATGTCCAAACCCTTGGTTAGCATTTTCCAACTCACAGGCATCCTTAAAGGGATGGGGAAATATACATATATTTATGAATATATGTAATCCAGTCTATGAATCAATCTCCATAAACTCACTATTTACAGTCCTCACCATAAATTTAGCTTCAGAAGTATGCACAAGAACATCTAAACAAGATAATGCACTTTGGAAACAAGTCCCGTGGACTGAAGAGGTTAAAATAGAACTATTTGGCCACAATGATCAAAGGTATATGTGGAGAAAAAAAGGGCACAGAATTGTAGGAAAAGAATGTATCACCAACCATTAAGCAATGGGGTAGATCAATCATGCTATGAGGCTGTGTTGTAGCCAATGGCACAGAAAACATTTCATGATTAGAGGGAAGAATGGATTCAATTATATTTCCAAAAATTCTTGATGCAAACATAACACAATCTGTAAAAAAGCTGAGGTAAAAAAGAGCATGCCTTCTACAAATGGATAATGATCCTAAATACACTTGAAAATCCACAATAGACTGCGTCAAAAGATACAAGCTGAAGGTTTTACAATGGCCCTCACAATCCCCTGATCATCATTGAAAATCTGTGGCTAGACGTCAAAGGAGCAGTGCATGCAAGATGACGCAGATATCTCACCAAACTTGATTACCTTTCCAAGGATACAAGGTCGAATGGATGAAAAATTCCTCAAATAAAAATTGAAAGACTGGCTACAAAAAGTGTTTACAAGCTGTGGTACTTTTCAAAGGGGCTGCTATTAGGTACTAACCATGTAGGGTGCCTGAACTTTTGCATCAGCCCATTTTCCTTTTTTGTTAATTTAAAATGTAAAATATGAAAATAATATTTTTTTTTGCCTAAAATACAAAGGATATATGTAATCTTTAAATGTATGCCTTTTAGAGATAATTTAATCTTCAACTTGCTTAACTGTTCACAATAACAGTAGTTTTGACAAGGGGTGCTCAAACTTTTACATGCCACTGTAGCTCCATTATTGAGTAGTGGCAGAGCAGGAGCTGAGTGCAGTTCTCAGCAATGTCCACTAAACAGTGTACAGAGCAGTGCTGTTTCAGCTCTGTTTAATTTAGAGGCTTTTTATGTGTCATCTGGCAAGGAGAATAGGGAGGATAGGGAAATAGTTTAAGATGCTCCACATTGTGCTAAAATTTTGAAGACCCACCAAAAACCTAATTTAAAGTAAGACAGCTTACAGTAGTCTGATTAATGAAAAAAATGCATTATCTAAGATTAAATGACAGTTACAGCTGTTAGGTTATGTGCTCTATTTAATGCATAGGGAAATTACTAGGGATGAGTGAATGTATTCACCACTATTCGGTATCCGACGCATAACAGGCTATTCGCACCATTCGGTATCCAACAAATAAAACAGTATCTGCTCCAATACTTTCAGTATCATTTCTGACTTCCTGGCACATGTTTTCCAGCCAATGAACACATCTGATGTAGCTTGCCCTCACAGTAATGCTGCAGCCATCCTTGTTGTGGTGTTACTGGGATTGGCTTGACCGCACAGCTTCATAGGGGCTTACATTGGCCATTTTGTGAACACGCAGTCATAGGGAGCTGGCGGTGTAGATAGACTGTAGTGTGTGCAGGAGAGCATTAGTAGATCCAACTAATAAAGGTATGTGCGCACATTGCGTTCTGGTGTGACAAATAAAAAGCAGCTTTTTGTCACTGCATGTGCATTTCAAAAAGCATCCAAAACGCTGCATTTTGGATTCATTTTGAATGCATTTTGGATGCATTTTTTACAGTGCGGTCCCACTTGGCTCTACAACATCCTCTCCATCTTGAAAAAGCAACTATACCGTGTGAAACGCGCGTCGATGAAGACCAGGTTCCTACCTGGGGATTTCCAGGTGTGTGGGAACTGACCTTTTATGGTCTCTGCACTGTCTTACCTAAGGTATACTCATTTTCATAGTCTTGGCATAACCTCTTATCTATTATACATTTGTGACAAATGTCATTTTGGTATACCACTTAAGTTAGGGTTATTCCTCGCACCTTATTATAACCTTCCCCCATTATATATGGGAGTTGGTGTGTGCAGGTTCTATTACAAATCCCTCTCCTGGGACCAACACTTTAGGCAGACATCTTCAGAGTGTTTTTATAATGTTCTAGCCTGATACCTTGATCCTATTACTATATATTATTTGATTACCTTTTGTATCTTTGGTATATCAATACAACTCTTTAAATACACTCTGAAACATTTGACTCTGTCCTAATGATTGAATTTTCAATTCCCCATGATATTTTTCTATGGTGATGTTTTATCTGTTTTTAATGTTGTCCTTTATTGTGGTTTTTCTTAATACATTTTTCAATGTTTAACACATATACTCAGTGTTCTTCTCATTAGTTTACATCCCCATAGAGCACGGCTGGCTGCGAGACAGAGCCGCGTGATCAGAATGAGTGACTGAAGTGAGCCTCGCGATCAGTCGTGCCGTCACTCAGGTTACCCGCGGCCAGCTGGAGTCCTCCACCTGAGAGCGGTGGCTGCAGGTAACCTGAGTGACGTCATCGCTGATAGCGCGACTCACTTCAGTTGCTGCGTGGAGCTCACAGACAGTGACGGTGTTCTACAGCCGCTCCTGTCATCTTAATGTAGCATAGCTGGATGCGTCGTGGGACCTCGTGTGGATTACGCCGGACCTGGTGGGGTATTTGGGGATTTTAATAAAGTGGTGAAAGAGGGTGTTTTATTTTGTCTTTTATTCCAAATAAAGGATTTTTTGGGTATATGTGTTTATTTACTTTCACTTACAAGTTAATCATGGGGGGGTGTCTCATAGATGCCTGCCATGATTAACCTAGGACTTAGTGGCAGCTATAGGCTGCCATTAACTTTTTATTACCCTGATTGTCACCGCACCAGGGCAATTCGGGATGAGCCGGGTAGAGTCCCGTGACTGTCATATCTAATGGATGCGGCAATTTCGGGCAGCTGCTGGCTGATATTTTTAGGATGGGGGCTCCCCATAACATCGGGCTGCCCATCCTGAGAATACCAGCCTTCAGCCGTGTGGCTTTACCTTGGCTGGTATCAAAATTGGGGGGGACCGCACACTTTTTTTTTAAATTATTTATTTATTTTACTGCACAACATAGACCCGCCCACCAGCATCTGTGATTGGTTGCAGTGAGACAGCTGTCACTCAGTGTGGGGGCACGTGAAGCAGTGAATATGAAATGGAATAAAGGGCGGCCGGCATTTTCAAAAGCAGGAGAAGCCGCCGGAGCAGTGTGGCAGCCGTGCAGCGACGCGCCGGTGATCAGTCAGTGATCGGTGAGTATGAGAGTGGTGGGAAGAGGGAGAGACAGACAGACAGAGAGAGAGACAGAGAGAGAGACCGACCGATCAACCGACAGAGAGAGAGACCGATGGATAGACAGAGAGAGATGCTAAAGTGTTTTTTTTTAGGTCGGGGCTTGATTTTATGTTTTATTAAAATGATTAGGCACTACAAACTGTTTCTTATCAACTTCCTCTCTTTTACTTTGGTTTGAGAGCTGTTCTGCAGTCACGCACCTTCTACAGGCTGTGCCCATACTGTTTCTGCCTTTTCCCATCCATTTCCGTCTTTTCCTCCATCACCACAGCTCACCGTTAAGTCCAACGTGAAATTATTCGGGTTTCCCATAGACTGACATTGTGCATTGAATATTCGCGAATAGTCAAATAGCGGTGACCTATTTGTCAGATATTCGCAAAATCGAATATTTTGGTATTCGATCATCCCTAGAAATTACCCTAAATTAGACCAGGGTAAACTGCGACCAATGGATTTTATAAACCATAAGAATAAAAAAACCCATATAAAATATAACCTTTATTTAATATATTTAAAAAGTATAAAATTACTAGTCAAAAATGCTAATGTAGTGAGAGGGGAGGGATAGATAATACCAACGAGTAGGGAGGAGCAACACTGATCCTAATGAGCCCTTAGTGTGTCCCTATCTAGCAATGGAAGCTATGACACCATAGGGTTGTGGTGCCCCCATTTACCGACGGGAAACCCTAAGAAATCCCTATTACACCCTACAAAACAAAAATATGTGTACCGAAAAGTGAATTTATTTTTTTTAAAAATCAGACTAATAATGTCAGAGCATTAATATGCCATCCATAATGAAGCTGTCATTCATCTGGCATGGAGGTCCAACAGTCAAGGTCCTCATCAGAAAGGTCACCCCAACGCATTTCCCCCTGTTGGATCTGTAGGATTCATCAGGGGAAAATTAGAACAAAGTCGAGGATGAAGAATAATGAATCCCGGTTGCAGCCAAGATTGAGGTGCTTTGAGGAAAATCCCTTAGCACATTAAGGATAGGCCACCCTTATAAACTATGTGGAGATCGATAACGAGGCTTGGACAGCACGTCGGCTACATCAGAGATATAATATCGGAAAATGTGGTGGAACACACAGAAGTGTCAAATAACATGTCCGGAAGTGACGTACGGAACAATAAGCTTGAAACCCGGAGGCTGTTGATGGTGGGATTCAAATGCATTTCAACAGTTAGAGATCACCCATGGAAGCTGTGGAGGAACGCAAATGCGTACCACATGACAAATCCGGAAGTGACGCACCCAGAGCACTTTACAGGAAGACAGCTGAGGGCAGTAGAGTGCAAATCTGCTCCACACAGTGGAGAGAATCCCGAAAGTAGGCAAAATAGCCCCCATGACACCTAATACGGCACAAGGCAGATATAATCTAATGTTAACCACTCAGCCCCCAATAGTTAACCCATATGATGCAAAACGTAAGTAGTCTCAAACAAGTTACCCCTTAAGCCCCCAATGAGTAACTGAAAAGGGATCCCATAGAACAAATATATTACAGAAATTATATTAATATAAATATCAATAAATAGCCTTCTACATGCTATACAATATCTATATATATAATTGCCTTATTCTGTCTGTCTGTCTGTCTGTCTGTCATGCTCCGAAATTGTGTCTTTACGGTGACACAAAGCTGATTGGCCGCTGGGCTCGCCATGGCCCCGCCCCCCCACACGGATTGGCCTCTCGCCCCGGCTCTCTGCAGGCCCCGCCCCCCTCACGCAATGCACGCTCGCTCTGGCCCAACTGACACGGAGCTCCGATTCCCAGGTGAGTACACACACACATCAGATCACACTCACTCTCACACTCACTCTCACACACACCTCACACATCACAACATGCTGGGATATCGCTTGCTTCTACACCGGCTCCGTCAGGATCCCGGCAGCGCCAGACATAACCTTGCGATGCTGGGATCTTGACGGAGGCCGTGAAAGCTGGTAACCATTATAAACATCGGGTAACTAAGGTCCCTTAGTTACCCGATGTGTATCATAGTTACCAGTGTACACCGGCTCACACTCACTCTCACACACACCTCACACACACATCACATCGCAGCCACACATCAAGGTCCTGCAGCTGCGGAACATACACACACATAACAGCACACACACACACACACACACACACACACACACACACACAAATCAGATCACACACACACACACCTCACACATCACATCGCATCCACATACTCACAACATCCTGGGATATCGCTTGCTTCTCGGCGGCGATACTGTGTTGTTGTGAGCTTCCAGGACCTGCCGGGGGATCATATGGCCAGAAGCATGTGATATCCCCGGATGTTGTGAGTATCAGCGCGTATGTGCAATATCGTCAGTGTGTGTGTCTTTGTGTGTGAGTGTATGCGATCGGGTGTGTGTGAGTGTATGCGATCGGGTGGGTGTGAGTGTATGCGATCGGGTGGGGGTGTGTGGGTGTGTGCGAGTGTATGCGATCGGGTGTGTGTGAGTGTATGCGATCGGGTGTGTGTGAGTGTATGCGATCGGGTGTGTGTGAGTGTATGCGATCGGGTGGGTGTGTGTGGGTGTGTGTGAGTGTATGCGATCGGATCTGTGAGTGTCGGCAGAGGAGCACGGCGTGCTGGAGGAGGCTGAGAGGACAGAGGCTGATCCTGGGGAAGGCTGGGATGGGGAGGCTGATGCTGGACACGGAGAGGCTGATGCTGGGGACAGAGAAGCTGATGCTGAGGACAGAGAGGCTGATGCTGGGGACAGAGAAGCTGATGCTGGGGACAGAGAGGCTGATGCTGCGGGAGGCTGATGCTGGGGACAGAGAGGCTGATGCTGGAGACAGAGAGGCTGATGCTGGGGACAGAGAAGCTGATGCTGGGGACAGAGAGGCTGATGCTGGGGACAGAGAGGCTGATGCTGGGGACAGAGAGGCTGATGCTGGGGACAGAGAGGCTGATGCTGGGGACAGAGAGGCTGATGCTGGGGACAGAGAGGCTGATGCTGGGGACAGAGAGGCTGATGCTGGGGACAGAGAGGCTGATGCTGGGGACAGAGAGGCTGATGCTGGGGACAGAGAGGCTGATGCTGGGAGGAGAGAGGCTGATGCTGCAGGTAGAGAGGCTGATGCTGGCGCAGCATGGCGGATGGAGCACCTTTGGGAGTGCGCAGCATGGCGGATGGAGCACGTTTGGGAGTGCGCAGCATGGCGGATGGAGCACGTTTGGGAGTGCGCAGCATGGCGGATGGAGCACGTTTGGGAGTGCGCAGCATGGCGGATGGAGCACGTTTGGGAGTGCGCAGCATGGCGGATGGAGCACGTTTGGGAGTGCGCAGCATGGCGGATGGAGCACGTTTGGAAATGCGCAGCATGGCGGATGGAGCACGTTTGGGAGTGCGCAGCATGGAGGATGCAGCACGATGGGGAGTGCGGAGTATGGCGGATGGAGCACGTTTGGGAGTGCGCAGCATGGCGGATGGACCACGTTTGGGAGTGCGCAGCATGGCGGATGGAGCACGTTTGGAAATGCGCAGCATGGCGGATGGAGCACGTTTGGGAGTGCGCAGCATGGAGGATGCAGCACGATGGGGAGTGCGGAGTATGGCGGATGGAGCACGTTTGGGAGTGCGCAGCATGGAGGATGCAGCACGATGGGGAGTGCGGAGTATGGCGGATGGAGCACGTTTGGGAGTGCGCAGCATGGCGGATGGACCACGTTTGGGAGTGTGCAGCATGGCGGATGGAGCACGTTTGGGAGTGCGCAGCATGGGAAATGGAGCACGATGGGGAGTGCGGAGTATGGCGGATGGAGCACGTTTGGGAGTGCGCAGCATGGCGGATGGACCACGTTTGGGAGTGTGCAGCATGGCGGATGGAGCACGTTTGGGAGTGCGCAGCATGGGAGATGGAGCACGATGGGGAGTGCGCAGCATGGCGGATGGAGCACGTTTGGGAGTGCGCAGCATGGCGGATGGAGCACGTTTGGGAGTGCGCAGCATGGCGGATGGAGCACGTTTGGGAGTGCGCAGGATGGGAGATGGAGCACGATGGGGGGTGCGCAGCATACGGGATGGAGCACGATGGGGAGTGCGCTGCATGGGGGATGGAGCACGATGGGAAGTGCACACCTCCCCCCAACACACACACACGCGCGCACTGCACAACACACCACACCACACACACACACTGGGAACCACAAACAACTGCCCTACACAGACACCCACACACACAGACAACGCTGCACACACAAATATACGCACATACCGCACAACACGCACATTGCACAAAACATACCTCCCCCCAAAACACACCACACACACACAAACTGCGCAACACACACACAACGCTACAGACACACAGCGCTCCACAAACAACGCAACACACAAACAACACCGCTCTCACCCCCCATCACACCCAGACAACACCCAGAACATGTACAGCGCCCTACACAAACACTTGGTAACTACACACAACAACATATATATATATATATATATATATATATATATATATATATATATATATATATATATATATATATATTTATTATATATATATATATATATATATATATATAACAAAAATCATACATGAACTACACAATACGTAAATTCTAGAATACCCGATGCGTAGAATCGGGCCACCTTCTAGTAATATAATAAAGACCCTAGAATAGAAAATTACAGGTCCTAGAAAAAGGGAGGAATCACAATATTGTCTAAAGGGAAAATAATTGGTAAATATCAAAGATATACAGTATATAATGTGTACCCAATCGAACCATAATAATTATATACTGTGATCAAAACGATCTATACAGCCATAGGCTGGACATTTACATAGAAATGAAGGCCAAAAATCCCTGGACATTAAATAAAACTATCAAAGCTTAACTGCTCATTAAGGCTGTTGGGGCTTAGTGAATTCATCAAAAAGATCCTGTCATGATTCGCCTCCCTATCCACATGGCTAGGGGGCGGAGCCTTCTCTCGGGCCTCACTTCCGGCCCCTGGATGCCTTAAAAGCTGACACTTCCAGTGAACCAGTGCCGGCTATAAGCTTAGCTCTGCTTTGCCTGTGATTGCTGGTCCTGTGAGTGATATCCTGATCTGTCTGTTCCTGTGCTCCCGTGCCCTTGTCTGTGTTCTGTCCCCTGGTCGTCCCTCCTGTCCTGTGTCCCCCCTCCTATTTCCCCACTCGGTTGCTTCCTCCGGTACTGACCTTGGCCTGACTTTGACTTCGCTTCTGCTCGCTCCTCCGGTCCTGCTTCTGCCCGTACAGTGTTTGACCCAGCCTGTCTGACTATTCCTCACATACCCTGCAGTTCTGCCTCTCAGCTGTGCTGATTAGGCAGTGCATGAGAACGCTGTGCATTTACTTCCTGGTTCTCATTGCTCTGTGTAGTGTCGTCTGCTGCAGAGCTCTGGCTCCCCCTGGTGGCAGCATTACAGATCCATTTTGTTTCAGATTGCAAAATCTTTTTTTTCCAGTCCCTCCGCCTCGGAGATTGTGGAATGGTCAAAATTACTCAAAAGCACAGACTATCAAGGTCTCCCCCATGTACTCTATTAAAGGGAACCTGTCACGTACAATATGCGTTCGGACCTATCAGCAGACGCATGTGTGCCCTAATTGCACCTACCTACCATCCCTGTGTTGTAAAATTGTGTAATATGAAAGTAATAAAAAACGTTTTATTACTTACATATTTCCTATGTAGAGAGCAGAGCTTGTCGCCCCATGATCAGACTTCTGATCATGCGCAGAGCGCGTCTGAAAGTGACAACAAGCACCCGGAAAAGGCTGCGGGATTGGTAAGTTTTATCGCGCGGGATCCTGAAGGAGCGACGGTGGACGTCGCACATGTGAATCCATGGGCGTGATACCATGGAAAGTATGCAAACGCCCACAGGGCAATGTGACACCCATGGGGCGACGAGCTCTACTATTTATATAGGAAATATGTAAGTAGTAAAACGTTTTTTATTACATTCATGTTACACAATTTTACAACACAGGGATGGGTAGGGAGGTGTAATTAGGGCACACATGCATCTGCTGATAGGTCAGAACGCATATTGTACATGAAAGGTTCCCTTTAATGTCTTGCCAGTGGTGTATCCCATCTATGCCTGATATCCCCTAGATGTTCGCTAATACAAACACGTAATTCCCGTTTTGTTTTTCCAACGTAGTCCGGGGCACCGGCACGTACACAGATACACCACACCCATTGTTCTACAGTTGGCAAACTGTCTATTGTTAAACAGAGCTACTGAAAAAAGTATTTGAAGGCACAATCCATTTGCTAAAACTACATTTACCACATTTACATGTACCATTAGCACGATTATCCAACCAGGTTACCCCAGTTTTAGGTGGTACGTAGTGACTATGCACCGCAGTGTACTTAATGGACCAACCACATTTATAGGTAATAGATGGTTTCAGCAGAAAAAATTTGGATATCTTTGGGTCTGAATTCAAGAGCTGCCAATGTTTTCTAAGTATGTCCATCATCTTATCTGCTTGGTCATCGAACGTTTCTATTAGGCGTGTCATAAGATCTGTGTCCACCTTGTTTTTCAGGACCAACAGCGAAATTCTCTGTTCAACCTTAGCCTGACAGTAGGCCATTTCAATAATGTCTTTAAAATAATCTCTATTTTTTAACCTATTTTTAAGCTAGGAGCCTGTTGCTCAAAATCTGCCAACGTGGAGCAATTCCTCCCAAACCTATAAAATTGACCCTTTGAGATACCTCGCTTGAGGGGAATCGGATGAAAACTTTCCTGTTATGATCCAAAACCATGGAAGACCATCACAAATCATTGGTAAAATGTGACAAGAGCATTGGCAACTAATCTGGCCGCCATCCCCTTACTAACCATCAACACTGGAAGTAGCTGAGGGGTGAACTACCATCCTGTGCACCGCGAACCCAGCTGGAGAACTAGCTATCCTAAAGGAAGGAAAGATGAATAACTCTCTGCCTCAGAAAATAGACAAGAAGAGCAAGCCCCCCACATTCAAAGACTGCGGTGATATAGGAAAAACACAATACACAGATAGATGACAGGATTAGCAAAAGGTGAGGCCCCCACTGACTAACATAGGAAAGGACAGGAAAGGGACTGATGGTGGCCAGAGAAAACCCCTGCAAAATTCCAAATTCCTGATAGTACAAAAAGGCCCTCAGATCGCACGATCTGAACTCCGTCCTATACCAGGTGCTCTTGTCATACCAATGAACAGAAAACAAGAATCATTACAAATTCTGAAAGCCACAAACACATGAACTTAAAGGAGCTATACTCCAAACAGAAGTGCAGGGAGTACTGCAGCCAAAAGTGAACAAGTCCTGCACTGCCTGCCCTCAGATTACCTTCAGGTTCAGTGGCTCACGTGCTGATGATTACCGTGTAGCGCTGGTTTCAGGCACAGCGTGCTGGTCGGTAGAAAGCAGCTAGGAGATCCAACAACAGGGAGATGAAAAATCGACCGCATACAGCTGCTATGCCAAACAAATTCTTTTATTTAGATGATTTTCTCCATAGGTGCAGATAAAAATGAAGTCTGACTTACAGACGAAACGGCCGTCGTCCTTTGGAGGGACTCGCATCCAAGCCACCTCCCGCATTTTTATCTGCACCTATGGAGAAAATCGTCTAAATAAAAGAATTTGTTTGGCATAGCAGCTGTATGCGGTCGATTTTTCATCTCCCTGTTGTTAGAAGTGCAGGGAGTTCCCCAGCCAAGCAACTGAGGAGGAAAATCCCTGCATGCAAATAAACTGAAAACAACCACAGCAAATGACAAGCCCAGATAAGAGTAAAAGAACCAAACAATAAATAAAGAGCAAAGCACTTATCCGGGGTAGATGTGGTGTGGAGCAGAATGAAGCAGGCTGGTGAAATAAAGAACAACTGACATCCGGCATAGCCTGCTATCAGACCAGGATTTAAATAAGCAGAGAGTTAGCAATGGAAACGCCCATTGCTCAACACACCTGGTCTAAGTCCAAACCATTCCTGGCCACCAGAGGGAGCCTCCCAAAGCCAAAGCATAACTGACATTCACAACACTTTCCCATCTAAGGAGGTTATTAGATGACATTGGTTTCCTGAAAATGGTGTTTTCTAAGGTGCCATCTTGTTGATTAAAGATGTTAATGTCCAAAAAGTTGATATGATTGCCCCTTATCTCATATGATAACGTGAGTCCAATGTCATTAATATTCAAAGCCTCAATAAATTTTTCAAAAAGTGGTTGTCCTCCTGACCACAGAACGAAGATGTCGTCGATATAACGTTCCCAGAAATTATATGAGGAGTCCAAATGACATCCTCGTCCTGAAAAACAACATTGTCTTTCCACCAGCCCAGGAGCAGTTTAGCATATGTGGGAGCACAGGGGCTCCCCATTGCAGTCCCCCTGAGCTGGTGGTAAAACACGCTGTTAAAGAGAAAGAAATTATGTCTCAAAATAAATTCAAGAAGTTCTATGATGAACCCATTGTGTGGAACCAGATGGATGCCACGAGTACCCAAAAATGAACCAACCACCTTAAAACCGGACTCGTGTCAGATGCTGCTATACAGCATCTCAACATCAAGTGAAGTAAGAATGATATCAGGCTCCAACACAAGTCCGTTGATCTTATTTAACAGCTCGGTGGTGTCCCTAACATACTAGGGAAGGGCTGATACAAATGGTCTTAAAATTTGGTCCACATAGAGACTCACGTTCTGACACAGAGCATCAACTCTGGACACAATTGGTCTGCCCCTCAGGGGTGCGATCCCCTTTTGTTCGACAAGGTGTAAAAAGTTGCTGTCACAGGGTACTTTGGTAGCAAAAAATCGCATTCATTATTTGAAAAGAGGCCCTCCATCAGCGCTTTCTTAAGGAGAACAGTAAGTTGATTAAGATATTCAATTGATGGATCCCTCCTTAAGAATTCATAGGTGTTCCTATCAGAAATAATCGACTTACACATAGAGACATAGTCTGAATGATTCATAATGACCATATTGCCCCCTTTTTTGGAGTGCTTAATCACAGTCGAGCTGTTCTTATTTAAGCCATCCAATGCCACCCATTGTGACGGAGACAAATTGGACACCGTCGACTTCATACGTGGGTTAATACAACAGATATCCTCAGTTACCATCTTTAAAAAAATATCAATGCTCTAAACATCTGTATCAGGTGGTATTCTGGTACTTTTAGTCTTAAGAGTAGGAAAAGGGCCCTCCCCAATACGTCTTTGACCTTCCTCCGCCAGTTTTTCTAACACCTTAAGGACCGAAAGATCATCTGCTGTGATACCCAACTGTAAACATTTCTCCTTGTCAGTCAGACTAAAAATCCTTTTCCACTTAAGTTTCCTGGAGAACAGGTTTAAGTCCTTAATCCACAGATATGGGTCAAAACGAGAAGTAGGAACAAAAAAGAGACCTGCACACAAAACGGACCTTTCATCATTAGAGAGTACATGAGAGGACAAATTAAAAATGGCTTTTTCATCTGCTGTCCCCACAAAGTCAGTTTTTTTACACATAGTCAGGCCTATCCTTAATGAGGGACATCCCTGTCTCTCATATAGCGTAAGAAATGATTCTGACTATCAAAAAAGAGAAGGAAGAGGCGCTGGACACTCCAGATCCCCCCTCTCGAGATGTACTCCTCATGACCCATTTTGTGCGGATGGTGGTGCTATCTCTGTTTTGTCATTTATTTTGCTGTCCCCTTGTAGGTCTCCTAGATGATAAATTGACCTTACTCCCCTTAGAACCAGATTCAATATCAGAGTTATCAAAATCAGAGGAAGAAAGATCAGTAGAGGCCGCAGGATCCTGTACCAAAGTGGTATAAGCTTGTTTCTTTTTAAAGTCAGCTAAATCCCTGTGAAATCTTTTTTGTTTTCTTTCCTTCAGATTAGAGTGAAATTTTTCAACTAAGGCTTTCAGATTTTCTACCTTTTTAGTAAAATCAGAAGAAGCTTTATGTTTAATCATTTCATCAATAAGGGTTTTTATATTAGCCACATTTACATCTGTTTTTTTCTCCGCATCATGGAGGATTTGCATAAATTGCATAAAGGAGACTGTAAGCTCCTGTTCCCACTTATCAATCAAGGCAGGTGTTCTGCACCTTGGTGCTGGGGTAAGATTGATTCTGAGACCTTTTGGTACAATATTTTGTTTAATATAATTCTGAACCTCCCACCAATGGATTTTATCCAGCTTTTTGGCTGCCTTTGTTCAGGCTGCAGTCCGGGATAGCCAAAGGTTTGGAAACAGTGGCGCATGCATCACATAACTTGCCCCCTTCTTCCTGATGTCTTGATTTCCATGGTATGTGCATCTTAAGGACTAGAGATGAGCGAACCGGTCCCGGTTCGACTCTAGGTCGGTTCGCCGAACGGAGGTCCCGTTCGAGTTCGGCTCGTCGAACGTTCGACGAACCGAACTCGAACTGCATAGGAAACAATGGCAGGCAATCACAAACACATAAAAACACCTAGAAAACACCCTCAAAGGTGTCCAAAAGGTGACACACAACTCACAACACAACACAAACACATGGGAAAGTGACAAGGACATATACTCATGCGAAAACAAAACAGCTGGACAAGGAAAAAGAGGAGGACACACAGATATAGGCATGGCACGCCCTTCTAAAATCATGTAAAACACCGCAAGGTGACTCCAAGCGTAGTCTCCCTTTTTTTTCCAAAAATTGGGCCCCACACACACCCACCCATTCAGTGGCAGCACTTGTGCCCTAGTTGTACACTTCACAGCTAGATTTGCATCAAGCACATTCAAAAATACGCCATACTTAACCGTCCCCAGGATGACTCCGGGGTAGATGGCAAAGTTTTTGCTAAACCATGACTTGTTCATCTTGGCTCCTTTTAAAAAACACAGCAAGCAAGGGTTACTCCAAGCGGAGTCTCCCTTTTTTTCCAAAAATTGTGCCCCACACACACTCACCCATTCAGTGGCAGCACTTGTGCCCTAGTTGTGCACTTCACAGCTAGATTTGCATCAAGCACATTCAAAAATACGGCCTAATTAACCGTCCCCAGGATGACACCAGGGTAGGTAGCAAAGTCTTTCCTGATCCCAGCTCTGTTCATCTTGGCTTCTTTTAAAAACACAGCAAGCAAGGGTTACTCCAAGCGGAGTCTCCCTTTTTTCCAAAAATTGGGCCACACAGACACCCCATCAGTGGCAGCACTTGTGCCCTAGTTGCAAACATGATGTTTTGATTTGCATCAAGCACATTCAAAAATATGGCCTAATTAACTGTCCCCAGGATGACACCAGGGTAGGTAGCAAATAGTGATGAGCGAGTACTAAAAAGCTTGGGTGCTCGAAGCTCGGGCCGAGCCTCCCAAGATACTCGTGTACTCGGCCCGAGCAACGAGCCCAATGTTATCCTATGGGAGACCCGAGTATTTTTGTGAAATGACCCCCCGGCAGCATGGAGAAACCCTAAAAATGTCACAAAAGTCTCAGAAGAGTGCTCAAATGACATGGCAACAGCATGGGGAAGACCCCTTGAAGCATTTATCACTGAAAAGTCACAGCTGTGAACAATTTTGTCCGCGTTTTACGCCATTTTTACGGACTCACCAGAAAACCTTCCAAAATGACCCCAAAATGATTTTTCATGGCGGAAATGTTAAGGGCACATACCCAATAGTGAGATAGAGCTGGTGTATGTTACTTTTTGAGATTAATACATGAAAGATTTTACGTGAAAACATTGTGTGGCACTCCGATGTCCCTGAGAAGAGACGTACATGAAGGCCTCTTGAGTCTAATGTGCCCATTTTGAGGAAGTGAGTCTTTGTAGTATTTTCCTTTGCCAGGGCAGTCCAAAATTGTGAGGTTCACCAATGCCCCTGCATACAGACGTGCATGAGGGCCTGTAAACCTGAAGTGCCCATTGTAAGGAAGTGGGTCTATTGTAGTATAGCCCTTAGGCAGGGCAGCCAAAAATTGGGAGGCTCCACATTGTCCCTGGATAGAGACGTGCATGATGGCCTGTAAACCTGAAGTGCCCATTGTAAGGAAGTGGGTCTATTGTAGTATAGCCCTTAGGCAGGGCAGCCAAAAATTGGGAGGCTCCACGTTGTCCCTGGATAGAGACGTGCATGAGGGCCTGTAAACCTGAAGTGCCCATTGGAAGGAAGTGGGTCTATTGTAGTATAGCCCTTAGGCAGGGCAGCCAAAAATTGGGAGGCTCCACGTTGTCCCTGGGTAGAGACGTGCATGAGGGCCTCAAAACATTAAGTGTCCATTGTCAGGAAGTGGGTGTATTATAGTATAGCCCTTAGGCAGGGCAGCCAAAAATTGGGAGGCTCCACGTTGTCCCTGGGTAGAGACGTGCATGAGGGCCTCAAAACATTAAGTGTCCATTGTCAGGAAGTGGGTGTATTATAGTATAGCCCTTAGGCAGGGCAGCCAAAAATTGGGAGGCTCCACATTGTCCCTGGATAGAGACGTGCATGATGGCCTGTAAACCTGAAGTGCCCATTGTAAGGAAGTGGGTCTATTGTAGTATAGCCCTTAGGCAGGGCAGCCAAAAATTGGGAGGCTCCACGTTGTCCCTGGATAGAGACGTGCATGAGGGCCTGTAAACCTGAAGTGCCCATTGGAAGGAAGTGGGTCTATTGTAGTATAGCCCTTAGGCAGGGCAGCCAAAAATTGGGAGGCTCCACGTTGTCCCTGGGTAGAGACGTGCATGAGGGCCTCAAAACATTAAGTGTCCATTGTCAGGAAGTGGGTGTATTATAGTATAGCCCTTAGGCAGGGCAGCCAAAAATTGGGAGGCTCCACATTGTCCCTGGGTAGAGACGTGCATGAGGGCCTCAAAACATTAAGTGTCCATTGTCAGGAAGTGGGTGTATTATAGTATAGCCCTTAGGCAGGGCAGCCAAAAATTGGGAGGCTCCACGTTGTCCCTGGGTAGAGACGTGCATGAGGGCCTCAAAACATTAAGTGTCCATTGTCAGGAAGTGGGTGTATTATAGTATAGCCCTTAGGCAGGGCAGCCAAAAATTGGGAGGCTCCACGTTGTCCCTGGGTAGAGACGTGCATGAGGGCCTCAAAACATTGTTCCCATTGCAAAGGAGCGGGTCTCCTGTCGTTGTAATGTCCATTCTGCAAAGAATGGGCGAAAAAATTTACCACTGGGGGTATACCTGAAACAAAGGCCTAAGTATTGCAATTTGTAACGGTCATCATCATGGTGGCGCATGAGGAGAAGGAGGAGCAGTCCAGCGATTATCCAAAGTCCAGAAGTGTGTACCCATGGGTGAGTGGAGGTACATGGCAAACTTTAAATTCCGCTCTCATTTGCTGGTGGTGTGGTGAAGTCTGGCCCAATCCAACCCTTGTTCATCTTGATCAGAGTCAGCCTGTCAGCATTTTCAGTTGACAGGCGGGTGCGTTTATCTGTAATGATTCCACCTGCGGCACTAAAAACACGCTCTGACAAAACGCTAGCAGCAGGGCAGGCCAGGACTTCCAAGGCGTAGAGAGCCAATTCATGCCACGTGTCCAGCTTGGATACCCAATAATTGTAAGGCACAGAGGAATGTCGGAGTACAGTTGTTCGATCTGCAAGGTACGCCTTCAGCATCTGGGCAAACTTAGGATTTCTTGTGGCACTACCCCGCACCTCAGGGGCTGTGGTACGTGAGGGGCTGAGAAAACTGTCCCACATCTTAAAGACTGTTCCCCTACCTCTGGCGGATTGGACTTGTGCCTCTCTCGGCTGTACGCCTCGGTTGTCCACTGATTCATGACCTATGCCGCTAGCGTTTTGTGAGGGGAATGCTTTGCCTACTTCCGTGACTATGGCCTTCCGGAACTGCTGCATTTTGGTTGACCTCTCCTCCACGGGAATAAGAGACAAAAAGTTCTCCTTGTAGCGTGGGTCTAACAGTGTTACCAACCAGTAATGATTGTTGGCCAAGATGTTCTTAACGCGAGGGTCACGAGACAGGCAGCTTACCATAAAGTCAGCCATGTGCGCCAGACTCTTAACAGCCAGGACTTCAGTAGCCTGACCAACAAGATGACTGAACATGCTGTCCTCCTCCTCCTCCTCATCTACCCTGTCCTCTGGCCAGCCACGCTGAACCGAGGATATGACTGGTGTGCATGTCATATCCTCAATTTGGCCGGAGAGTTGCTCCATGTCTTCATCCTCCTCCTCGTCATAGTCCTCCACTGCACGTTGTGATGAGACGAGGCTGGGCTGTGTGTTATCACCCACACCCACTACTGTTTCTTGCTGCAACTCATCGCGCTCCGCCTGCAATGCATCATGTTTGTTTTTCAGCAGAGACCGTTTTAGAAGGCAGAGTAGCGGTATGGTGACGCTAATAATGGCGTCATCACCACTCACCATCTTGGTGGAGTCCTCAAAGTTTTGGAGGATGGTACATAGGTCTGACATCCATCTCCACTCCTCAGGTGTTATGTGTGGAGTTTGACCCATTTCCCGACGGCTTAGGTGATGCAGGTACTCAACAACTGCCCTCTTCTGCTCACATATCCTGACCAACATGTGCAGAGTTGAATTCCAAAGCGTGGGGACATCACACACCAGTCTGTGAGCCGGAAGATGCAAACTGCGCTGAAAGCCGGCAAGGCCGGCTGAAGCAGTAGGTGACTTTCGAAAATGTGCAGACAGGCGGCGAACTTTTACCAGCAGATCAGACAGCTCTGGGTATGACTTTAGAAACCGCTGAACCACGAGGTTGAGCACATGGGCCACGCATGGAACATGTGTCAGCTGGCCTCGCCTCAAAGCCGCCACCAGGTTCCGGCCATTGTCACACACGACCTTTCCTGGCTTTAGGTTCAGAGGTGTGAGCCAGTGATCTGCCTGCTGTTTCAGAGCTGTCCACAGGTCTTCTGCATTGTGGGGTTTGTCACCTATGCAGATTAGCTTCAGCACAGCCTGTTGCCGCTTCGCCGAGGCAGTGCTGCAGTGCTTCCAGCTTGTGACTGGTGTGGAGGGTACAGTGGATGAGGATGCGCAGGAGGAGGAGGAGGCTGAAGAGCATGACATTCCGGAGCTGTAGAGTGTGGGTGAAACACTGACTGAGGTAGGGCCTGCAAACCTTGGTGTGGGAAGGACGTGTTCCGTCCCTCGCTCAGACTGGGTCCCAGCTTCCACAATATTAACCCAGTGTGCCGTCAACGAGATGTAGCGGCCTTGCCCACAAGCACTTGTCAACGTGTCTGTGGTTAGGTGGACCTTGGGTGAAACAGCGTTGTTCAGGGCACGTGTGATGTTTTGTGACACGTGGTTATGCAACGCGGGGACGGCACACCGGGAGAAATAGTGGCGGCTGGGGACCGAGTAACGTGGGACAGCTGCCGCCATCAGGTCACGGAATGCTTCTGTCTCCACCAGCCTAAAAGGCAACATTTCCAGCGCAAGCAGTCGCGAAATGTTAGCATTTAGAACTGTGGCATGTGGGGTGTTGGCAGTGTATTTGCGCCTGCGTTCAAAGGTTTGCTGAATGGATAACTGAACGCTGCGCTGGGACAAGGACGTGCTTGATGATGGTGTTCTTTCTGCGTAGGCAACTGCAGGTGCAGGAGTGGAGGAGGCTTGTTCGCAGGCAGCATGGACAGGGGATTGGCTCGCATGCACAACCAGCGAAGACGTAGCAGTGACATCAGCAAGCACTGCTCCTCGACTCTGTTGTACTTCCCACAAAGTCGGGTGCTTGGCTGACATGTGCCTGATCATGCTGGTGGTGGTCAGGCTGCTAGTTTTGGTACCCCTGCTGATGCTGGCACGGCAGGTGTTGCAAATGGCCTTTTTTGAATCATCTGGATCCAACTTAAACTGCCAGACTCGGGAAGACCTAACATTTGTACAGGCACCTTGTGTCGTCGTGTTGTTCCGGGGAACGGTTGCCTGACTTCTGCCTGGGGCCACCACCCTGCTTCTTACTGCCTGTTGTGATGCTACGCCTCCCTCCCCCTGTGCACTGCTGTCCTCGCTCTGCATATCCTCCTGCCAGGTTGGGTCAGTTACTGGATCATCCACCACGTCGTCTTCCTCTTCCGCACCCTGCTCCTCCTCCTGACTTCCTGACAATTGTGTCTCATCATCGTCCACCACTTGTTGAGACACGTTGCCAACTTCGTGAGAACGTGGCTGCTCAAATATTTGGCCATCTGTACAGACGATCTCCTCATGACCCACTTCAATATGAGCTGGTGAGAGGCCAGAATGTGTGAATGGAAACGTGAACAGCTCTTCCGAGTGTCCAAGTGTGGGATCATTAATGTCCGAGGAGGACGTGTACTCAGCCTGGTGGTAGGAAGGAGGATCAGGTTCAGAAATGTGCGGTGCAGTATCACGGCTACTGACACTTGACCGTGTGGAAGACAGAGTGTTTGTGGTGGTGCCAATCTGACTGGAAGCATTATCTGCTATCCAACTAACAACCTGTTGACACTGGTCTTGGTTCAAGAGCGGTGTAATGCTGCGGTCCCCAAGAATTTGGGACAGGACGTGCGAGCGACTAGATGTGGCCCTTTGTTGTGGCGAAATTAGAGCTTGCCCACGACCTCGGCCTCTGCCTGCACCACCATCACGTCCACTTCCTTGTTCCTTGCCAATGCCCTTGCGCATTTTGCAATGCTGTGCACTGCTACGTGTATATTCACTACTTGTGCGTTATATCAAAGTTTGTGGAAATTGCACACAAGTGCACCTGTACGCTGCCACCAACAGGCACACACGTGCGGTTTTAAAAACCAAGCACGGACGCAATAAGAACCTAACAGTTTTTTTTGGGGAGCGACAATTACAGACAAGTCAGACACTATCTGGACTGTTTTACACTGTGTACACCAGCCCCAGATATGATGAAGGCTGGTATACGGTCACCACTACCCTGCCTGCCTGTATACTGGTACAATAGTCCTGACAAGGACTCTTCTGGTCACTAGCCTGTATTCAGACCTGGCTATACCCTGCCTGTATTTAGCAACAATAGTCCTGAGAAGGACTCTGCTACTGTACTCCGACCTGGCTATACCCTGCCTGCCTGTATACAACTAGAATAGTCCTGAGAAGGACTTTTGGTCACACTGTTTGCAGCCCTGCAACTGAAAAAGCTATAAAGGGCCGCAAAGCTTTCCCTGAATCAGCGACACTCTCCCTGCACTGACTGTCTGGATAGCTGTGAGCAGAGCACAGCGCGCCGGCCGGTATAAAGGCTCGGTCACGCTGTGCAGGCCGGCCAATCACTGCAATTCCACAACTAACAGGGCTGTGGCATTGCAGTGGTCTGCCAGCCAATCCCTGCATGAGGGCTGGCTCTCAAAAGAGCGCCAACATGCAGAAATGAAGACCACGAGTACAGCACGAGTATCGCGAGATTACTCGGTCCCCGCCGAGCAGCCCGAGTACAGCGATACTCGTGCGAGTACCGAGTAGTTACAAGCATGCTCGCTCATCACTAGTAGCAAAGTCTTTCCTGATCGAAGCTCTGTTCATCTTGGCTTCTTTTAAAAACACAGCAAGCAAGGGTTACTCCAAGCGGAGTCTCCCTTTTTTCCAAAAATTGGGCCACACAGACGCCCCATCAGTGGCAGCACTTGTGCCCTAGTTGCAAACATGATGTTTTGATTTGCATCAAGCACATTCAAAAATACGGCCTAATTAACCGTCCCCAGGATGACACCAGGGTAAGTAGCAAAGTCTTTCCTGATCCCAGCTTTGTTCATCTTGGCTTCTTTTAAAAACACAGCAAGCAAGGGTTACTCCAAGCGGAGTCTCCCTTTTTTCCAAAAATTGGGCCACACAGACACCCCATCAGTGGCAGCACTTGTGCCCTAGTTGCAAACATGATGTTTTGATTTGCATCAAGCACATTCAAAAATACGCCATTCTTATCCGTCCCCAGGATGACACCGGGGTAGGTAGCAAAGTCTTTCCTGACCCCAGCTCTGTTCATCTTGGATCATTTTTAAAAAACACAGCAAGCAAGGGTTACTCCAAGCGGAGTCTCCCTTTTTCCAAAAATTGGGCCCCACACACACCCACCCCTTCAGTGGCAGCAGTTGTGCCCCAGTTGTACACTTCACAGCTAGATTTGCATCAAGCACATTCAAAAATACGCCATTCTTATCCGTCCCCAGGATGACACCGGGGTAAGTAGCAAAGTCTTTCCTGACCCCAGCTCTGTTCATCTTGGATCATTTTTAAAAAACACAGCAAGCAAGGGTTACTCCAAGCGGAGTCTCCCTTTTTTCCAAAAATTGGGCCCCACACACACCCACCCCATCAGTGGCAGCAGTTGTGCCCCAGTTGTACACTTCACAGCTAGATTTGCATCAAGCACATTCAAAAATACGCCATTCTTATCCGTCCCCAGGATGACACCGGGGTAGGTAGCAAAGTCTTTCCTGACCCCAGCTCTGTTCATCTTGGATCATTTTTAAAAAACACAGCAAGCAAGGGTTACTCCAAGCGGAGTCTCCCTTTTTTCCAAAAATTGGGCCCCACACACATCCACCCATTCAGTGGCAGCACTTGTGCCCTAGTTGTACACTTCACAGCTAGATTTGCATCAAGCACATTCCAAATCCACAAGCATTTACTCTCCCCAGGATGACACAGGGGTAGTAAATTCCTTTTGGATCCATGACTTGTTCATTTTGATGAACGTCAGTCTGTCCACATTGTCACTGGACAGACGCGTGCGCTTATCTGTCAGCACACACCCAGCAGCACTGAAGACACGTTCAGAGACAACGCGGGCAGCTGGACACGACAAAATCTCCAAGGCGTAACTGGATAGCTCTGGCCATTTTTCTAGATTTGAAGCCCAAAAGGAGCAAGGCTCCATTTGCAAAGTCATGGCATCGATGTTCATTTGGAGATACTCCTGTATCATCCTCTCCAGCCGTTGACTATGTGTCAGACTTGTTGTCTCTGGTGGCCTTGCAAAGGAGGGTCTAAAAAAATTATGAAAAGATTCCATAAAATTGCTGTTACCAGCACCAGGTACGGTCCTACTGGTACGGGTAGACTGTTGAAGATGACGAGACCGTCCCATGTTTGTCAAGTTACAACTGGGAGATTCACTCCCTGCACCTGCACGGTTGTTTGGTGGAAAAGCCGATCTAAGATTGAGTAACAGCTTCTGCTGATACTCCTGCATACGTGCGTCCCTTTCTATGGCTGGAATTATGTCACAAAATTTGGACTTGTACCGGGGATCTAATAGTGTGGCAAGCCAGTAGTCATCATCACTTCTAATTTTGACAATACGAGGGTCATGTTGGAGGTAGTGCAGCAAGAAAGCACTCATGTGTCTTGCGCAGCCATGCGGACCAAGTCCACGCTGTGTTTGTGGCATAGAGGTGCTAACCGTTCTTTCTTCCTCTGACATCTCCCCCCAACCTCTTTCAAATGAAATTTGACCAAGGTCTCCCTCATCCGCTGAGTCTTCCATGTCCATGGACAGTTCGTCCTCCATTTCTTCATGTTCTCCTGCACCTTCCTCAACATTTCGCCTGCTACCATGCGCCCTTGTTGATCCCTGTCCCCCATGGTCCCATGCCTGCTGCGTTGGTGATGATGAATGTCTGGACCTTGGAGATGTTGTTATGTCTTGCGCATATGAATCCTCCTGTAGTTCCTCCCCTTCCTGTTGTCCCACCCCCTGACTCCGAATAGTGTTTAGCGTGTGCTCCAGCATGTAAATGACTGGAATTGTCATGCTGATAATGGCATTGTCAGCGCTAAACATATTCGTCGCCATGTCGAAACTGTGCAGAAGGGTGCATAGGTCCTTGATCTGAGACCACTCCATCAGGGTGATCTGACCCACCTCTGCATTTCGTTGGCCCAGGCTATACGTCATGACGTATTGCACCAGGGCTCGGCGGTGCTGCCACAGTCGTTGTAACATGTGGAGAGTTGAATTCCAGCGTGTCGCCACATCGCATTTCAGGCGATGAACCGGCAGGCCGAAAGACTTCTGGAGTGATGCAAGTCGCTCAGCTGCGGCGCTTGAACGGCGGAAGTGAGCAGACAGTTTTCGTGCCCTGTTCAGAAGGCCATCTAGGCCGGGATAGTGTGTTAAAAATTGCTGGACGACAAGTTTCAACACGTGAGCCATACAAGGTACGTGTGTCACCTTGCCCAGGCGAAGGGCCGCACCCAGGTTTGCAGCATTGTCGCACACGGCCTTACCAGGCTGCAGGTTGAGTGGAGACAACCATTTATTAAACTCGGACCGCAGAGCTGACCACAACTCCTCAGCTGTGTGACTCTTATTCCCAAGACATGTCAAGCTAAAGACCGCCTGATGCCATTGCGCTCTGCTGCCAGCATAGTAATGAGGGGTGCGTGATTCCTTCTGCGCAGTGAGAACGCTGGTGGCCTGACCAGGCAGGCTTGGGGCAGAGGTGGAGGAGCCAGATGAGGTGGAGGATGCAGAAGCAGTGGCGGAACTTGGACAGACAGAGGATTGACACACAAGTCGTGGGGACGGCAAGACTTGTGCAGCAGACCCTTCACCATCTATCACCATAGTTACCCAGTGCCCAGTCAGCGACATGTAACGTCCCTGTCCATGCTTACTGGTCCAAGTATCGGTGGTGAAATGCACCCGTTCACACACAGAGTTTCTCAAGGAAGCGGTGATGTTGTGTGCGACATGCTGGTGTAGCGCGGGCACACCTTTCTTAGAGAAGTAGTGGCGACTAGGCATCTGGTACTGGGGCACAGCGACAGACATAAGGTCTCTAAAATCCTGTGTGTCCACTAGGCGGAAAGGCAGCATTTCGGTAGCCAACAGCTTACAGAGGGATAGAGTCAACCTCTTAGCTTTGTCATGGGTCGCAGGAAGTGGCCTTTTATTTGACCACATCTGAGGGACAGAGATCTGGCTGCTGTGTGTAGACGGTGTTGAGTAGGGTGTCCCTGGAAAAATGCAGGTTTGTGAGGAAAGTGCAGGCGGAGACATGATGTTGCCTTCATCCAACGTTGGTGCTATCGATGTCTGAGAGAGCTGTACACACTCACTTGTTTCCCCTTCCAAACCAACTGACGACCTACCAAGCAAACTGCCTGTTGCGGTTACAGTGGTGGAAGTTGAGGGTGGAAAAACAGGTGTGACAGCTGTCCCCACAGTCCTAGAAGATGACAAGCGCGCGGATGCACTGGAAGGGGCAGGCGGTGGATGGTTCGCTCCGCTAGGCCGCATTGCAGCAAGGTGAGCTTCCCACCGGGCCATATGATATTTATTCATGTGACGATTCATGGAAGAAGTTGTCAAACTGCTGAGGTTTTGACCTCTACTAGGAGAACCATGACAAATTTTACAGATCACATAATTTGGGCGATCTTTTTCTATGTCAAAAAAGGACCAGGCTAGGCAAGGCTTAGAGGCCATGCGACCTGTTGATCCACCCCGAATAATGCTCAGAGGCAGAGTGGTGGCTGAGGATGCAGTTGTAGACGTGCTACCAGTACTCCGACTGTGTCCAGGAAGGCGCAAGGTAACTTCGTCATCAGTTGCATCCTCCTCCACCACCTCTGTTGACCTCCTCGAGTGCCTGACTGTGGGTTGATAGTAGGTGGGATCTAGAACTTCATCATCAATTGTTGTGTTTGCACTCCCCTCCCCCTCAGACCGAGCCTCTTCTTGCCCTGACCGAATATTTAAGTTGTCATCCCAATCGGGTATCTGCGTCTCATCTTCATCAGTATGTTCCTCATTGTCTATAACCACAGGTGTTACAGTTTGTGACAAAGGGTCAACATTATGCTCAGAAACTTGGTCCTCACGGCCTGAATCAGAGTCACAAAGGTTCTGGGCATCACTGCAGACCATTTCCTGTTCTGTACTCACTGTAGCTTGGGAGCAGACCTCTGGTTCCCAGGCTATAGTGTGACTGAACAGCTCTGCAGACTCAGCCATCTCAGTTCCACCATACTGTGCAGGGCTGATGGAGACTTCAGAGCTGGGAGAAAGCAAGTTTGATTGGAATGACAACTCAGAGGACTGGTGTTTTTTGGATGCGGTACTTGAAGTGGCTGAGAGGGCACTTGTGGGACCACTTGAGATCCATTCAAGCATTTTCCTTTTTTGGCCATCATCTACCTTTGTTCCTGTTGTTCGTGTCCGTAAAAAAGGGAGCACATCGGATTGTCCACGGTAAGTAGTAGACATCTTACTTTTGCTGGTAGATGGTCTATCTTCAGCAGATGATAATGGAGCTTTGCCACCTTCCCCACGGACAAAACCTTTTTTGCCTTTTCCACCACGCCTCTTCCCCTTTCCACCAGCATCTGTCATTTTGCCACTCATGTTGATTGCGACAAGATTGTGCACTGAAAATGTGGTAGTAAAAATTGAGAGGTGGTGTAGATTGCAGTGGTGGTCTAGCTTTATTAACAGCAGAATAATAAAGAATAAATATCCCTGACAATGCAACTACGGCCCTTAAACTGGCAGCAAAAATTGCTAGTATAATGGCTTAGTTATAATGAGTTGGAGTGTGCAATGCAGGTAAAGGTGCTGCAAATGTCTTTGCACTAGTGTGACTAGACAAAAGTCCAATAGCCACGTTTAGGATGCCACTAGGTACACTGAGTGTTTGCTAGTATAATGGCTTAGTTATAATGAGTTGGAGTGTGCAATGCAGGTAGAGGTGCTGCAAATGTCTTTGCACTAGTGTGACTAGACAAAAGTCCAATAGCCACGTTTAGGATGCCACTAGATACACTGAGTGTTTGCTAGTATAATGGCTTAGTTATAATGAGTTGGAGTGTGCAATGCAGGTAGAGGTGCTGCAAATGTCTTTGCACTAGTGGGACTATAGCAAAGTCCAATAGCCACGTTTAGGATGCCACTAGGTACACTGAGTGTTTGCTAGTATAATGGCTTAGTTATAATGAGTTGGAGTGTGCAATGCAGGTAGAGGTGCTGCAAATGTCTTTGCACTAATGTGACTAGACAAAAGTCCAATAGCCACGTTTAGGATGCCACTAGGTACACTGAGTGTTTGCTAGTATAATGGCTTAGTTATAATGAGTTGGAGTGTGCAATGCAGGTAGAGGTGCTGCAAATGTCTTTGCACTAGTGTGACTAGACAAAAGTCCAATAGCCACGTTTAGGATGCCACTAGGTACACTGAGTGTTTGCTAGTATAATGGCTTAGTTATAATCATTTGGAGTGTGCAATGCAGGCAGAGGTGCTGCAAATGTCTTTGCACTAGTGGGACTATAGCAAAGTCCAATAGCCACGTTTAGGATGCCACTAGGTACACTGAGTGTTTGCTAGTATAATGGCTTAGTTCTAATGAGTTGGAGTGTGCAATGCAGGTAGAGGTGCTGCAAATATCTTTGCACTAGTGGGACTAGACAAAAGTCCAATAGCCACGTTTAGGATGCCACTAGGTACACTGAGTGTTTGCTAGTTTAATGGCTTAGTTATAATGAGTTGGAGTGTGCAATGCAGGCAGAGGTGCTGCAAATGTCTTTGCACTAGTGGGACTATAGCAAAGTCCAATAGCCACGTTTAGGATGCCACTAGGTACACTGAGTGTTTGCTAGTATAATGGCTTAGTTATAATGAGTTGGAGTGTGCAATGCAGGCAGAGGTGCTGCAAATGTCTTTGCACTAGTGGGACTATAGCAAAGTCCAATAGCCACGTTTAGGATGCCACTAGGTACACTGAGTGTTTGCTAGTATAATGGCTTAGTTAAAAAGAGTTGGAGTGTGCAGAGGACAGGAGGGTACAGTGCCAGGATTGTGGGGCTCTGGGTAGAGGAAAGGAAGCCTGCCTTTCTATTCCCTCATAATGGGGAAATGCAGCGACGAAATCCCTGACCTTAGCTACACAGACGCTGTCGCTGTTTTCAGGACCTGTCACCTATGGCTCTGACCCTGCCGGTACGAGCCCTTAAAAGGACTGATGGAAAGTGCTATCCCTATGCTGTCCAGCGCTGTGTATGGAGCTTATATAGCTGTATCAGCGATAGGACTCAGGACGGAGCTGCGCCACTGATGTCTGACACCAAGGACGCAGAAGAGATAATGGCGTCCTGGAGGAAAATGTCCGGTTTTATAATGCAGGGACATGTGACATGGACATCCTATCACACATGCCGTTGCTTCTCTGGCTAAAAGTCCACTTAGCTGTGTGTGTGTCTGGGATTGGCTGACATGCTGGCCCACCCCACAAGACGCGCGCACTTAGGGAAGGAAGACAAGGAAAAAAAAAAAAAATGGCGATCGCCATTATACAAACAGCAGTGATCTGAAGGCGCTGTTCACGCACACTATACACTGAAATGTCATAATAGTGTGAGTCACAGAGTGACTCACACTATTACAGCGGAAAGCCAGCTAGGAATTAGCTGTTTTTTTGCTGCTAGAACCGTTCTCGAACGTTTCTAGAACTATCGAGCTTTTGCAAAAAGCTCGAGTTCTAGTTCGATCTAGAACAGGCCCCAAAATCACTCGAGCCTAGAACTGGAGAACCTCGAACCGTGAACCGCGCTCAACTCTATTAAGGACTATAGTAGTCAAATAGGTAGCATCCCAGTCTGTGTGCTGCCGATGCAATAGCATCTTTAAATTGAACCTGCTGTGGGGTCACTATACTGTGTGTGAGGGAAAGTGGGTAATGGGAGCTATCATTCTGTGTATGGTGTGGTGGCCAAAATGCTGTGTGGAATAGTTGTTGGAGTATCATACTGTATAGGGGGCTGTGGGAGCTATTATGTGTATGGGAGCTATAACGCCATCATACTATGTGGTGAGCTATAGTATCCATTATACTGTGTGGGAATGCTGGGATTGTGGAGGGCATAATAACTAGAGATGAGTGAGTGTTCGAAGAGAACCGTCCGCCAATTTCAAATTCGAGTTGTTTTGGGCGGGTGTTCGAGCCGTTCGACGAACTCGAACGATTTGCTTCACGTTCAACCGTTCGAGTTACCGTTCAATAATGGTTCGATCAGCAAAAGCGTGGCTTTTCACAGTAAGGCTATGTGTGCACGTTGCGTATTTGCATGCATCCTGCATCCCGGGCACAATCCCTCTCTCTTTCCTACTCACTGATGAGCTGCACGGCAGTCACAAAGCTCCGGCGTCTTTTCCTCTTTTAAAAATGGCTGCCGCTCATTATTCAATCTGGTATTCCTTGTTTTCCCCGCCCACCGGTGACCATGATTGGTTGCAGTCAGACACGCCCCCACGCTGAAAGACAGCTGTCTCACTGCAACCAATCACAGCTGCCGGTGGGTGGGTCTATATTGTGCAGTAAAAAAAATAATTGAAAAAAAAAAACAAAACTGCGGTCCCCCCCAATTTTGATACCAGCCAAGATAAAGCCACACGGCTGGAGGCTGGTATTGTCAGGATGGGGAGCGCCACGTTATGGGGAGCCCACCACCCTAACAATATCAGCCAGCAGCTGCCCGGAATAGCCGCATCCATTAGATGCGACAGTCCCGGGACTCTACCCAGCTCATCCCGAATTGCCCTGGGTGCGGTGGCAATCGGGGTAATAAGTCCTAGGTTAATCATGGCAGGCGTCTCCCCGAGACACCTTCCATGATTAACCTGTAAGTGAAAGTAAATAGACACACACAATGAAAATCCTTTATTTGGAATAAAAGACAAAAAAACCACTCATTTACTACTTATTAATCCCCAAACACCCATCCAGGTCTGAAGTAATCCACATGATGCTTTCAGCTCTGCTACATGAAGCTGACAGTGAGTGCCGTAGAACACGACTGCTCTGTGTCAGCTCACGCAGCAACTGAAGTGAACCGCGCTGTCACCGGAGACTTCACTCAGGTAGTGCCTGTGTGTGCGGGGATGATGATGTGTGCAGTAGTGCCGGGGTGTGTGCGTTGATGATGATGAGTGCGGTAGTGGCGGGAGTGTGTGCGGGAATGATGATGAGTGCGGTAGTCCCGGGGTGTGTGCAGGGATGATGATGTGTGCAGTAGTGTTGGGGTGTGTGCAGGGATGACGATGGGGGAATTACTGACGGGGTGTGTGCGGGGATGATGATGTGTGCTTGCGGTAGTGTCGGTGTGTGTGCGGGGATGATGATGGGGGCGGTACTGCCGGGGTCTGTGTGGTGATGATGAGTGCAGTAGTATCAGGGTGTGTGCAGGGATGATGATGGGTGCGGTAGTGTCGGGGTGTGTGAAGGGATGATGATGAGTGCGGTAGTTCCGGGGTGTGTGCGGGAAAGATGATGAGTGCAGTAGTGCTGGTGTGTGTGCGGGGATGATGATGTGTGCGTAGTGTCAGGGTGTGGTGCGGTGTGATGAGTGCGGTAGTGTTGGGGTGTGTGCGGGGATGATGATGAGGGCGGTAGTGCCTGCGTGTCTCTCTCTACACTCTCCACTCTCCACTCTCCACTCTCCACTCTCTACTCTCTACTCTCTACTCTCTACTCTCATACTCTCTACTCTCTATCTCTCCACTCTCCACTCTCCACTCTCCACTCTTCTCTCTGTTCTCTCCTCTCTTCCTTCTCTCTCCTCTCTCTCTTCAATCTCTTCTCTATCTCTCTCCTCTCTCTCCTCTCTCTCTCTATCTCTCTCTTCTCTCCTCTCTTCTCTCCTCTCTCTTTCTTCTCTCTCCTCTCTCTCTTCTCTCTCTTCTCTCTCTCGTCTCTCTCCTCTCTCTCTTCTCTCTCTTCTCTCTCTTCTCTCTCTTCTCTCTCTCCTCTCTCTTCTCTCTCTCCTCTCTCTCTTCTCTATCTCTCTCTTCTCTCCTCTCTTCTCTCCCCTCTCGTATTTCTCTCTCTCTTCTCTCTCTTCTCTCTCTCTCCTCTCATCTCTCTCTTATCTCTCTCTCTTCTCTCTCTTATCTCTCTCTCTTCTCTCTCTCCTCTCTTCTCTCTCTTCTCTCTTCTCTTCTCACTCTTCTCTCTCTCTTCTTTCTCTCTCCTCTCTCTCATCTCCTCTCTCTTCTCTCATCTCTTGTCTCTCTTCTCTCTCTCTTCTGTCTCTCTTCTCTCTCCCCTCTCTCATCTCTATTCTCTCTCTCCTCTCTCTCTCCTTTTCTTCTCTCTCCTCTCTCTCTTCTCTCTCTCTTCTCTCTCCTTTCTCTTATCTCTCCTCTCTTCTCTCTCTGCTCTCTCTTCTCTCTCTCCTTCTCTCTTCTCTCCTCTCTTCTCGCATCTTCTCTCCTCTCTCTTCTCTCTTGCTTCTCTCTCTCTTCTCTCTCTTTCCCCCCTCTCTCTCCCTCTTCTCTCTCTCCCCTCTCTCTCTTCTCTCTCTGCTCTCTCTCTCTCCTCTCTCTTCTCTCCTCTCTTCTCTCCTCTCTCTCTCTCCTCTCTCCTCTCTCCTCTCTCCTCTCTCCTCTCTCCTCTCTCCTCTCTCCCTCTCTCCTCTCTCTCTCTCTTCTCTCACTTTCTCTCTCTTTTCTCTCTCTGTCTCCCCCTCTCTCTCTCTCCCTCTTCTTTCTCTCTCATCTCCCTCTTGTCTCTTTGTCCTCTCTTTGTCCCCTCTCTCTCCTCTCTCTCTCCTCTCTCTCTCTCCTCTCTCTCTTCTCTCTCTACTCTCTCTTCTCTCTCTCCTCTCGTCTCTCTTCTCTCCTCTGTTCTCTCTCTTCTCTCTATTTCTTCTCTCTCTCCTGTCTCTCTCTCCTCTCTCTCTCTCCTCTTTCTCTTCTCTCTCTCTCAGACCTGGCGATGATCAGCTGATGCGATCACCTGACGGGATCAGCTGACACTACAAGTTGAGCGGTGAGGCCGGTTTTTTTACCGCCCGGGCCGTGCCTAAACTATCAGCTGATGCTGGACAGGAATCTGCACAGAAGTGTGTAGATTTTTTTTTGCATTGATGCATCAGCTGATTTTATAAAAAGCCGTTTATACAATCAGCTGATGTGTCATTTGATTCAGGCCCTTGAACCTGACACATCATCTGATCTCTTTGCCTTCCAGCAAACTGATCAGATGATATTGGATCTGAATTGGACCACGTGGGACCCTTGACCCAGGATTACTGTGGAGGGGGGTTCTTTATTTCAATAAAGATGGAGTCACTAATTGTATTGTTTTATTTCTAATAAAAATATTTTTCTGTGTGTTGTGTTTTTTTTAATCTGTACTAGAAATTCATGGTGGCCATGTCTAATATTGGCGTGACACCATGAATTTCGGGCTTAGGGCCAATTGATAATAAACAGCTAGCCCTAACCCCATTATTACCCAGCGAGCCACCCATCACCAGGGCAGCTGGAGGAGTTGGATACAGCGCCAGAAGATGGCGCTTCTATGAAAGCGCCATTTTCTAGGGCGGCTGCGGACTGCAATTTGCAGCGGGGGTGCCCAGAAAGCTTGAGCACCCTGCGCTGCGGATTCCAATCCCCAGCTGCCTAGTTGTACCTGGCTGGACCCAAAATTGGGCAAAGCCCACATCATTTTTGTTTTAAATTATTTCATGAAATTCATGAAATAATGAAAAAAAAAAAGGGCTTCCTTATATTTTTGGTTCCCAACTGGGTACAAATAGGCAGTTGGGAGTTGGGGGAAGCCCATAGCTGCCTTCTGTACCTGGCTAGCATACAAAAATATGGCGATGCCCACATCATTTTTTTGGGGGGGGACAAAAAAAATTCCTGCATAAAGTCCTGGATGGAGTATGCTGAGCCTTGTAGTTCTGCAGCTGCTGTCTGCTGTCTGTCTGTATGGAGGAGAGCAGACAGCAGCTGCAGAACTACAAGGCTCAGCATCCTCCATCCAGGACTGTATGCTGGAGGGAGAGACAGCGGGAGCTGAACTACAAGGCTCAGCATGCTCCATTCACTAGTGTATGGAGGAGAGAAGACAGCAGCTGCAGAACTACAAGGCTCAGCATACTCCATCCAGGACTGTATGCAGGAATTTTTTGCCCGCCAAAAAAAATTATGTGGGCTTCACCATATTTTTGTATGCTAGCCAGGTACAGCAGGCAGGTATGGCTGCCCCCAACCCCCAGCCGCCTATTTTTACCCAGCTGGGAACTAAAAATATAGGGAAGCCCTTTTTTTTTTTAATAAGTTCATGAATTTCATAATTAAAAAAAAAAAACGACATGGGCTTCGCCCCATTTTTGTGTCCAGCCAGGTACAACTAGGCAGCTAGGAATTGGAATCCGCAGAACAGGTTGGTCCGAGCTTTCTGGGCCCCTCCTCTGCGAATTGTAGTCCGCAGCCGCCCCAGAAAATGGCACTTTCATAGAAGCACCATTTTCTAGCGCTGTAGCTAACTCTCTAGCGGCCCTGATGCCGGGTGGCTCGCTGGGTAATAATGGGTTAATACTAGCTTTGTTTTACTAGCTAGTATTAAGCCAGAGATTCTTAATGTCAGGCAAGTTTGACCCGGCCTTTAAGAATCTCCAATAAAGGGTTAAAAAAAAAGACACCACACAGAGAAAAAATACTTTAATAGAAATAAATAAACAGAAACACTTAGAGACTCCATGTTTATTACTCCTTCTCACCCCTCCACGATCCTGGTCTTCTGTCTTCTTACTCCTTCAACCCATGCAGCTCTGCTACATCAGACATCACTGCATGGGAGGAAGAACGCTGCTGCTCCCGTGCAGTCTAATCATTTAATGAGTGAGTAGAAGCTGCGGGTTGGTTAAGCGGTGACGTCACTGTTGCCACCGTTGCAATAGTAACCTGACAAGCGGGTTACTATAGCAACGGTGATCTCCAATTACCTGATTCCCGGCACCGCTATTTAACAGCTATGGCATCCAGTCGCTGCATGTGGGCTGACTCTGTAAAGAGCGCCGACATGCAGGGATGGGGAGCCGACCATGTGCCAGAGCATCTCGCCAGTACACAGAGATGCTCAAACGAGCACCGCGTACCGGAGAGATGCACTGACAGGACCTAGCATAACGTCATAGTCATGTGACCAGTCTGTAGCCAATGAGATAATACAAACGTGACTGGTCACATGCTATGACGTCACTGAAGGTCCTATCATCAGTGCTGGTTACCGGGAGGGCACAGTAATGATCGGAAGGAGAAGTGGCGGGAGAAAGAATCTGCGTGTCGTGTCGTGGGGACCTGTAAGTATAATGGCAATGTTTATTAACTGTATGTGTATATGTATAATGTGTTTGTATGTGTTTATGTTTGCCTGCCATTGCTTTCAATGGGGTTTGAAGGTGTTCGTCGAACGTTCGTCGAACGTACGACGAACACACCCGCCGTTCAACGAATCGAACTCGAACGCTAGGGGGGTGGCTCATCTCTAATAATAACATGTGTGGGGTGGTTGTAGGGACCATCATCCTGTGTGTGGGAAAACTGTTGTGGCCATCATACTATGTGTGGGAGCCATGGGGTTAGCCCAATGAGCGTGAGGTTAGTAGGATTATCATAATGTGTGGGAGTTTGTGGGGGCTTCATATTGTGTGTGGGAGCTGTGGGGCTATCATACTGTGTGATAGGGCTGTGGGGGCCTTTAAAGTATGTGTGTTGGAGCCACAAGTCATAATACTGTGTGGCGAGCTGTAGGAGTTATTATACTGTGTTGAAATGCTGGGGTGGTGGATGCGGGAAAATATTGTGTGTGGGGTGGCTGTGGGGGCCATCATCCTGTGTGGGAAAACTGATGAGGCCATCATACTGTGTGGGAGCTGTGGGGCTATCATACTGAATGTGAGGTTAGTAGGGGTATCACAATGTGTGGGAGATTGTGGGGGCATCATATTGTTCAGGAGTGACTAGGGACATTCTATTGTATGTAGGGGAATGTGGGAGAATAGCACTGTATGTATGTGGTGACAGAGCATCATACTGTGTGGGTGAGCTGTTAATCCATGTACATCTATATCTATTATATATACAATAGTTAATGCGGAATAACACAAGCAGTATGATTGTTTTTATAAAATGTATAAAAAGCAGTAAATTACGTGGCTTTGATTAGCTGCTATTAGTAAGAATCTGTTGCGGGCGGGGGAAAGACCACTGCAGGAGGGCTGCTCAAGACGCTCGGATCCGGGCGGTTGCTGTGGCTCGAGTGGCAGCCAGACCCGGGCTCGTGCAGCCGTACATCGCCCATAAGTGAAAAAGGGGTTTATTTACAGGGGAGAGTTTGTCAGTGACGCCATCCGTGGGTTGCGGTAATTGTTTGCGACACCGCCGCTGCCTTGGTATGGGGTGCCCGGGGCTGAAGGAGCGGATCAGAAGGATGGTATCCCCTCCATGGGTAGCAGAGGTGTTGTCCTGGGGCTCAGGTGTAGGTGGAGTGCTGGGATGCAGTCTGCAGGACTGGAACGGATGATACCGGTGTACTCACTGTTTTGAATAAAATCACATAGAGTCCAGATAGTAAACCAACTGACGGAAACCGGTAGCCTCCGGAGGGGTGTGCTTGGGTCCCGCACACTGGTGGACAGAACAGGGGCCCTTCCTCCTGCACTTTGGTATTGTTGTCTTGTGTTATGACTAGTCTGCATGAAACGGGGTAAGCCCGCTCCCGGTGACTTTTCTGTGGGAGCTGTGGCCCGCGAGAGCTGACTCTTGGGACTTTTGCAGGCACTTGCAGACGCCCTATCCCCCATGTTGGGCTTTCGTCTCACTCTATCTGGGCTGTTAGTGGGACAAGACTTGGAATCTTGTCCCCTGCTGGTTAATTGGAAAGGTGCTTGCAGCTGTCCTTGCCCTAGGGTCCAGGTACCCCGACACTGTGCATGGCCTCCGGACCGGATTCCTGCTGTCGGCGCCGGCGGTCTACAACCCTGCCCTGGTCCACTTAAGGTCTCCCGTGACTGGATCTCCGTCGCCTGTGGCCCTGCTCTGCCGTCTGCCACCTAGTCAGCTTAGGTAGTCCGATAGTCCAGGAGCTACAACCCCCAACTACCACTTCACTCCTCTCACTTCCACTGTCTCCTCTTTCCATCTTGTTCCCTCCCCTTGACTCCTAGGTGGGCGTGACCATCTGCCTGGCCCCACCCACTGGTGTGTCCCTATTGTCCTGGGGGGGTGACTAGGCTTTTGTGGCTGGTGTATGTATCTGTGTGGGGTTGTGTTGGGAGGTTAAGGAGGAGGGAATCCTGCACCAGGAAGATGGGTGTAGTTTTCTGTGACAACATGATTTTGTCAGAGCATCACACTCCCCCTTGGCAGAGCACAGCCCGTCCTCGGGCTGTCCGCCACCGGTTTTTATTTTAAATGCTTCTATAAAAACGTAAGAAGATAAAAGCATAACATATAAAACATTAGACATCTCATCCCTTGACAGGAAGGCACTTTTCTTGAACGTTGCAAACACAGAGTCCCTTTCCCACCAGTCCACCACAAAGAGTCCCAAAGTCCAGAACCCTATGGCCTAGAGGTTAGTCACCGGTTTTGGTGCATGGCTGGGCTTCGGCCGACTACCGCAGGTCCTTTTTCCAATCAGTCCTCTCCAGTGGGTGTTACAGTCCTGGTGGGTAGAGGAACAAGAAGGCAATTGGGGGAACTGTACAATAACCCAAGAAAGTCTTTGGGTGGCCTCTGCCAGTCCTGAGGCCATGGTCCATAACCAACAACAGGGGTAAGGCTGGGTTAAAACAGGGAAATGGAGTAGCCGGTTCCGCTACCTGTTACCCCTTTTCACGTAAGTAACGGTGGGAGGAGAGGCATGGCTCCTCATTGACCATTGCCCACTTATTCACATCAAGAACAAACCACCCCCGCTCTCCACAGTGACTGGTGTAGCTGACCATATTCCCGGGTTCCAGATCCCGATCTGGATGGCTGGTTTGTAAATGAGGGGATACATCCCTCCGGGACACAAAGATCTCGGCTTCCAGTCCCGGCTCATAAATGAACCCCCACCCTTTTCAGGGGTCAAAGTGGCAGACCTGCCCTCGGTATGTCGGGCCCCGGACCTGGAAAGTGGCTTGTCTCAGACAGTCCTTTTCTTGGTAGGTCCGGGCAATCACTCCCGCTCTCTGCTTCTCTCGAGTGGCTCTCTCCCTGCGGAGCTGCTGCTGTTGCCGCTCCCAGTACGGGGTATGGTTCCCGTGCTCCTCCTCATGCTCAGGAGCCGGGTCTGCTTGGATGCCATTGGCGCTGGCTACAACTGGCCTCTCATGTTGCCGTGGGCCCCATCGATCAGCGGGCTGCTCCTCATTCTTGCAGGAACACACCAGCTGCTCCTCAGCTGGAACGGGAGACCCGGAAGTTTCGGTGCGGCAGCCGAAGCGGGTGCCGCCTGCGTAGCGGTCGGACTCAAGGCCGGGACTGACGTCATCCACGGTGCAGCCAGGCATCAGGGCCGCTGGAGAGTTAGCTACAGCACTAGAAAATGGCGCTTCTATGAAAGTGCCATTTTCTGGGGCGGCTGCGGACTACAATTCGCAGCGGAGGGGCCCAGAAAGCTCGGGACAACCTGTTCTGCGGATTCCAATCCCCAGCTGCCTAGTTGTACCTGGCTGGACACAAAAATGGGGCGAAGCCCATGTCGTTTTTTTTTTTTTAATTATGAAATTCATGAAATTATTACAAAAAGGTCTTCCCTATATTTTTAGTTCCCAGCCGGGTAAAAATAGGCAGCTGGGGGTTGGGGGCAGCCGTACCTGCCTGCTGTACCTGGCTAGCATACAAAAATATGGCGATGCCGACATCATTTTTTTGGGGGGGGCAAAAAACTCCTGCATAAAGTCCTGGATGGAGTATGCTGAGCCTTGTAGTTCTGCAGCTGTGTTTAGAAAAGCAGCATGTCAATTCTTTTGTCCGTTTTGGCAGCATTCTACACCCATTGAAATCAATGAGTTGTATTAAAACGCTGCCAAAATGTTAAGCAGTGCATTTGCACTGCTTTTTTGTTGCGATCCGCATGTTGTTTTGACATAACAAAAGGCAGGTCTTTCGGTCTCCCTCTCTCTGTCGGTCGGTCTGTCGGTCGGTCTCTCTATGTCTCTATCTCTCTCTCTGTCCATGTCGGTCTCTCCCTCCCACCCCCTCTCTCATACTCACTGATCCACGATCACCGGCTCGGCGCTGCACGGCGTTCACACTGTGGTGGCTTTTCCTCTTTTGAAAATGCTGGGCGCTTTAATCCATCTCGTATTCCCTGCTTCCCCCGCCCACCGGTGCCTATGATTGGTTGCAGTCAGACACGCCCCCACACTGAGTGACAGCTGTCTCACTGCAACCAATTACAGCCGCTGGTGGGCGTGTCTATATCGAGCAGTAAAAAAAAAATAATTAAAAAAAAAATGACGTGCGGTCCCCCCCCAATTTGGATACCAGCCAGTGTAAAGCCAGACAGCTGAAGACTGGTATTCTCAGGATGGGGAGCTCCACATTATGGGGAGCCCCCCAACCTAACATTATCAGCCAGCAGCTGTCCGAAATTGCCACATCCATTAGATGCGACAGTCCCGGAACTCTACCCGGCTCATCCCAAATTGCCCTGGTGCGGTGGCACATGGGGTAATAAGAAGTTAATGGCAGCAGCCCATAGCTGCCACTAAGTCCTAGGTTAATCATGGCAGGAGTCTCCCCGAGATACCTTCCATGATTAACCTGTAAGTTAAAGAAAATAAACACACACATCCAAAAAATCCTTTATTTGTAATGAAAGATAAAAAAACCCCTCTTTCACCACTTCATTAACCCCTCAAAAACACCTCCAGGTCCGACGTAATCCACGCAATGTCCCGTGATGCTTTCAGTTCTGCTACATCGGAAGCTGATAGGAGCAGCAGTAGATCACCACCGCTGCTGTGAGCTCCATGCAGCAACTGAAGTGAGTCACGTGATCAGCTGTGCTGTCACTGAGGTTACTCACGGCCATCGCTCTCAGGTGGAGGACTGTAGCTGTGGCTGAGAGTAAACTGAGTGAAAGCACAGCTGATCGTGCGGCTCACTGCAGTCACTTAGGGGATTTGCGATCACAGGTGAGTCCTTCACATGTCACGTGTGACCACAAATCAAGCCTCGGCACACGCACAGAGCCGCACGATCACAATGAAGTCGGGTGAAGTTAATCCGAGTTCATTCTGATCGCGCGGCTCTGTCTTGCAGCCAACCATGCTCTTTTTGACAGTGCGGTCCCACTCAGCTCTGCTGAAAGTTTATGGGGATGCTGCAGAGCCGAGTAGGGCCGCACTGTCAAAAATGTGCATTCTGGATGCTTTTCCCACTCTGTCTATGGCAGAGCAAGTATGCAGAACGCATGAATTCTCCAGGAATGTGCGCATGTTGCATTCTGCCGAATGTGTCTCAGAACGCAGCTTTTTCAGCTTCGTTCTGAGACGCACATGCAATGACTTACACGCTGTGGAATAGAACGCAACGTGCGCACAAAGCCTAAGATCAGCACTATTTCCTGCAACTTATTGTTTACAGCTCTGCTATATATATTTTTTAATTTTTCTATCAATAAATCCATTGTTTTATGCCAACTGGACCTCTTGATATTTGCTGGATCCCTCTTCCTTTTCTGCATTGTTGAAGACCCACTCCCGGTCTGGATCCGTGCAATATTCAGGATATCAGGAGGAACCATTCATTCAGAGCTGTCACGGGTGAGCTGGTCTACATCTTCATTGCCCATATATATATATTATATATTATATATTATATATATATATATATATATATATATATATATATATTATATATATATATATATATATATATATATATATATATATATATATATATATATATATATATATATATATATATATATATATATATATATATATATATATATATACATATATATACATATATATACATATATATACAGTTAGGTCCAGAAATATTTGGACAGTGACACAAGTTTTGTTATTTTAGCTGTTTACAAAAACATGTTCAGAAATACAATTCTATATATAATATGGGCTGAAAGTGCACTCTCCCAGCTGCAATATGAGAGTTTTCACATCCAAATCGGAGAAAGGGTTTAGGAATCATAGCTCTGTAATGCATAGCCTCCTCTTTTTCAAGGGACCAAAAGTAATTGGACAAGGGACTCTAAGGGCTGCAATTAACTCTGAAGGCGTCTCCCTCGTTAACCTGTAATCAATGAAGTAGTTAAAAGGTCTGGGGTTGATTACAGGTGTGTGGTTTTGCATTTGGAAGCTGTTGCTGTGACCAGACAACATGCGGTCTAAGGAACTCTCAATTGAGGTGAAGCAGAACATCCTAAGGCTGAAAAAAAAGAAAAAATCCATCAGAGAGATAGCAGACATGCTTGGAGTAGCAAAATCAACAGTCGGGTACATTCTGAGAAAAAAGGAATTGACTGGTGAGCTTGGGAACTCAAAAACGCCTGGGCGTCCACGGATGACAACAGTGGTGGATGATCGCCGCACACTATCTTTGGTGAAGAAGAACCCGTTCACAACATCAACTGAAGTCCAGAACACTCTCAGTGAAGTAGGTGTATCTGTCTCTAAGTCAACAGTAAAGAGAAGACTCCATGAAAGTAAATACAAAGGGTTCACATCTAGATGCAAACCATTCATCAATTCCAAAAATAGACAGGCCAGAGTTAAATTTGCTGAAAAACACCTCATGAAGCCAGCTCAGTTCTGGAAAAGTATTCTATGGACAGATGAGACAAAGATCAACCTGTACCAGAATGATGGGAAGAAAAAAGTTTGGAGAAGAAAGGGAACGGCACATGATCCAAGGCACACCACATCCTCTGTAAAACATGGTGGAGGCAACGTGATGGCATGGGCATGCATGGCTTTCAATGGCACTGGGTCACTTGTGTTTATTGATGACATAACAGCAGATAAGAGTAGCCGGATGAATTCTGAAGTGTACCGGGATATACTTTCAGCCCAGATTCAGCCAAATGCCGCAAAGTTGATCGGACGGCGCTTCATAGTACAGATGGACAATGACCCCAAGCATACAGCCAAAGTTACCCAGGAGTTCATGAGTGCAAAAAAGTGGAACCTTCTGCAATGGCCAAGTCAATCACCAGATCTTAACCCAATTGAGCATGCATTTCACTTGCTCAAATCCAGACTTAAGACGGAAAGACCCACAAACAAGTAAGACCTGAAGGCTGCGGCTGTAAAGGCCTGGCAAAGCATTAAGAAGGAGGAAACCCAGCGTTTGGTGATGTCCATGGGTTCCAGACTTAAGGCAGTGATTGCCTCCAAAGGATTCGCAACAAAATATTGAAAATAAAAATATTTTGTTTGGGTTTGGTTTATTGTATATATACACAGTTAGGTCCAGAAATATTTGGACAGTGACACAATTTTCGCGAGTTGGGCTCTGCATGCCACCACATTGGATTTGAAATGAAACCTCTACAACAGAATTCAAGTGCAGATTGTAACGTTTAATTTGAAGGTTTGAACAAAAATATCTGATAGAAATTGTAGGAATTGTACACATTTCTTTACAAACACTCCACATTTTAGGAGGTCAAAAGTAATTGGACAAATAAACCAAACCCAAACAAAATATTTTTATTTTCAATATTTTGTTGCGAATCCTTTGGAGGCAATCACTGCCTTAAGTCTGCTCAATTGGCTTAATTTCTGGTGATTGACTTGGCCATTGCAGAATGTTCCACTTTTTTGCACTCATGAACTCCTGGGTAGCTTTGGCTGTATGCTTGGGGGTCATTGTCCATCTGTACTATGAAGCGCCGTCCGATCAACTTTGCGGCATTTGGCTGAATCTGGGCTTAAAGTATATCCCGGTACACTTCAGAATTCATCCGGCTACTCTTGTCTGCTTTTATGTCATCAATAAACACAAGTGACCCAGTGCCATTGAAAGCCATGCATGCCCATGCCATCACGTTGCCTCCACCATGTTTTACAGAGGATGTGGTGTGCCTTGGATCATGTGCCGTTCCCTTTCTTCTCCAAACTTTTTTCTTCCCATCATTCTGGTACAGGTTGATCTTTGTCTCATCTGTCCATAGAATACTTTTCCAGAACTGAGCTGGCTTCATGAGGTGTTTTTCAGCAAATTTAACTCTGGCCTGTCTATTTTTGGAATTGATGAATGGTTTGCATCTAGATGTGAACCCTTTGTATTTACTTTCATGGAGTCTTCTCTTTACTGTTGACTTAGAGACAGATACGCCTACTTCACTGAGAGTGTTCTGGACTTCAGTTGATGTTGTGAACGGGTTCTTCTTCACGAAAGATAGTATGCGGCGATCATCCACCACTGTTGTCATCCGTGGACGCCCAGGCATTTTTGAGTTCCCAAGCTTACCAGTCAATTCCTTTTTTCTCAGAATGTACTCGACTGTTGATTTTGCTACTCCAAGCATGTCTGCTATCTCTCTGATAGATTTTTTCTTTTTTTTCAGCCTCAGGATGTTCTGCTTCACCTCAATTGAGAGTTCCTTAGACCGCATGTTGTCTGGTCACAGCAACAGCTTCCAAATGCAAAACCACACACCTGTAATCAACCCCAGACCTTTTAACTACTTCATTGATTACAGGTTAACGAGGGAGACGCCTTCAGAGTTAATTACAGCCCTTAGAGTCCCTTGTCCAATTACTTTTGGTCCCTTGAAAAAGACGAGGCTATGCATTACAGAGCTATGATTCCTAAACCCTTTCTCCGATTTGGATGTGAAAACTCTCATATTGCAGCTGGGAGTGTGCACTTTCAGCCCATATTATATATATAACTGTATTTCTGAACATGTTTTTGTAAACAGCTAAAATAACAAAACTTGTGTCACTGTCCAAATATTTCTGGACCTAACTGTATATATATACAGTCAGGGCCAGAAATATTTGGACAATGACACAAGTTTTGTTATTTTAGCTGTTTACAAAAACATGTTCAGAAATACAATTATATATATAACTAGAAGGTAACCCGATTCTACGCATCGGGTATTCTAGAAATTACGTATTGTGTAGTTAATGTATGATTTTTGTTATATATATAGATGTTGTTGTGTGTAGTTACCAAGTGTTTGTGTAGGGCGCTGTACATGTTCTGGGTGTTGTCTGGGTGTGGCGGGGGGTGAGAGCGGTGTTGTTTGTGTGTTGCGTTGTTTGTGGAGCGCTGTGTCTGTAGCATTGTGTGTGTGTGTGTGTGTTGTGCGGTTTGTGTGGGTGTGGTGTGTTTTGGGGGGAGGTATGTTTTGTGCAATATGTGTGTTGTGCGGTATGTGCGTATATTTATGTATGCCGCGGTGTTTGTGTGTTGGGTGTTGTGTGTGTGCAGCGTTGTCTGTGTGTGTGGGTGTCTGTGTAGGGCGGTGTTTGTGGTTCCCAGTGTGTGTGTGGTGTGTTGTGTGTGTGTGTTGGAGGGAGGTGTGCACCTCCCATCGTGCTCCGTCCCCCATGCTGCGCACCCCCCATCGTGCTCCATCCGCCATGCTGCGCACTCCCAAAAGTGCTCCATCCGCCATGCTGCGCACTCCCAAACGTGGTCCATCCGCCATGCTGCGCACTCCCAAACGTGGTCCATCCGCCATGCTGCGCACTCCCAAACATGCTCCATCCGCCATGCTGCGCACTCCCAAACGTGGTCCATCCGCCATGCTGCGCAGTCCCAAACGTGCTCCATCCGCCATGCTGCGCACTCCCAAACGTGCTCCATCCCCCATGCTGCGCACCCCCCATCGTGCTCCATCCCCCCTGCTGCACCAGCATCAGCCTCTCTACCCGCAGCATCAGCCTCTCTCCTCCCAGCATCAGCCTCTCTCCTCCCAGCATCAGCCTCTCTCCTCCCAGCATCAGCCTCTCTGTCCCCAGCATCAGCCTCTCTCCTCCCAGCCTCAGCCTCCCCCAGCATCAGCCTCTCTTCTCTCAGCCTCCCCCCTCCCAGCCTCCCTCCTCCCAGCCTCCCCCAGCATCAGCCTCTCTCCTCCCAGCCTCCCCCAACATCAGCCTCCCCCAGCATCGGCCTCTCTCCTTCCAGCCTCCCCCAGCATCAGCCTCCCCCAGCATCACCCTCTCTCATCCCAGCCACTCCCAGCATCAGCCTCCCCCAGCATCAGCCTCTCTCCTCCCAGCCTCCCTCTTCCCAGCCTTCCACAGCATCAGCCTCCACCTCCCAGCCTCCCTCAGCATCAGCCTCCCCCAGCATCAGCCTCTCTCCTTCCAGCCTCCCCCAGCATCAGCCTCCCCCAGCATCAGCCTCTCTCCTTCCAGCATCAGCCTCCCCCAGCATCAGCCTCTCTCCTCCCAGCCTCCCTCCTCCCAGCCTCCCCCAGCATCAGCCTCCCCCTCCCAGCCACCCCCAGCATCAGCCTCCCCCAGCATCAGCCTCTCTCCTTCCAGGCTCCCCCAGCATCAGCCTCCCCCAGCATCAGCCTCTCTCCTCCCAGCCTTCTTTAGCATCAGCCTCCCCTAGCATCAGCCTCCCCCAGCGTCAGCCTCTCTCCTTCCAGCCTCCCCCATCATCAGCCTCCCCCAGCATCAGCCTCTCTCCTCTCAGCCTCCCCCAGCATCAGCCTCTCTCCTTCCAGCCTCCCCCAGCATCAGCCTCCCCCAGCATCAGCCTCTCTTATCCCAGCCACCCCCAGCATCAGCCTCCCCCAGCATCAGCCTCTCTCCTCCCAGCCTCCCTCAGCATCAGCCTCCCCCAGCATCAGCCTACACCCTCCCAGCCTCCCCCAACATCAGCCTCCCCCAGCATCGGCCTCTCTCCTTCCAGCCACTCCCAGCATCAGCCTCCCCCAGCATCAGCCTCTCTCCTCCCAGCCTCCCCTAGCATCAGCCTCCCCCAGCATCAGCCTACACCCTCCCAGCCTCCCCCAACATCAGCCTCCCCCAGCATCAGCCTACACCCTCCCAGCCTCCCCCAACATCAGCCTCCCCCAGCATCAGCCTCCCCCAGCATCAGCCTCTCTCATCCCAGCCACCCCCAGCATCAGCCTCCCCCAGCATCAGCCTCTCTCCTCCCAGCCTCCCCCAGCATCAGCCTACACCCTCCCAGCCTCCCCCAACATCAGCCTCCCCCTCCCAGCCTTCCCCAGGATCAGCCTCTCTCCTCCCAGCCTCCTCCAGCACGCCGTGCTCCTCTGCCGACACTCACAGATCCGATCGCATACACTCACACACACACACACACCCACCCGATCGCATACACTCACACCCACCCGATCGCATACACTCACACCCACCCGATCGCATACTCACACACACCCGATCGCATACACTCACACACACCCGATCGCATACACTCACACACACCCGATCGCATACAGCCTCCCCCAGCATCAGCCTCCCCCAGCATCAGCCTCTCTTATCCCAGCCACCCCCAGCATCAGCCTCCCCCAGCATCAGCCTCTCTCCTCCCAGCCTCCCTCAGCATCAGCCTCCCCCAGCATCAGCCTACACCCTCCCAGCCTCCCCCAACATCAGCCTCCCCCAGCATCGGCCTCTCTCCTTCCAGCCTCCCCCAGCATCAGCCTCCCCCAGCATCAGCCTCTCTCATCCCAGCCACTCCCAGCATCAGCCTCCCCCAGCATCAGCCTCTCTCCTCCCAGCCTCCCCTAGCATCAGCGCCTCCCCCAGCATCAGCCTACACCCTCCCAGCCTCCCCCAACATCAGCCTCCCCCAGCATCAGCCTACACCCTCCCAGCCTCCCCCAACATCAGCCTCCCCCATCATCAGCCTCTCTCATCCCAGCCACCCCCAGCATCAGCCTCCCCCAGCATCAGCCTCTCTCCTCCCAGCCTCCCCCAGCATCAGCCTCCCCCAGCATCAGCCTACACCCTCCCAGCCTCCCCCAACATCAGCCTCCCCCTCCCAGCCTTCCCCAGGATCAGCCTCTCTCCTCCCAGCCTCCTCCAGCACGCCGTGCTCCTCTGCCGACACTCACAGATCCGATCGCATACACTCACACACACACACACACCCACCCGATCGCATACACTCACACCCACCCGATCGCATACTCACACACACCCGATCGCATACACTCACACACACCCGATCGCATACACTCACACACACCCGATCGCATACACTCACACACACCCGATCGCATACACTCACATACACCTGATCGCATACACTCATACACACCCGATCGCATACACTCACACACACCCGATCGCATACACTCACACACATCCGATCGCATACACTCACACACACACACACTGACGATATTGCACATACGCGCTCACACTCACAACATCCGGAGATACCACATGCTTCTGGCCATGTGATCCTCCGGCAGGTCCTGGAAGCTCACAGCACAGTATCGCCGCCGAGAAGCAAGCGATATCTCCGGATGCTGTGAGTGTGTGGATGCGATCTGATGTGTGTGTGAGGTGTGTGTGAGAGTGAGTGTGATCTGATGTGTGTGTGTGTGTCTGTTGTTATGTGTGTGCGTGTGGATTTTCCGCCGCTGCAGGACCCACACCAGCATACGGCGGCAAACCCCAGCAATGCGAGGGTTTGTGTCGGCTGGGTTGGCGGCGTATGCTGGTGTGGGCTCCCGGGGGTACAGTACTCACCTGGGAGTCGTGTCTCCGTGTCAGTTCGGGGGATGCGTGCGGGGGGCGGGGCCAGAGCGAGCGTGCGTTGCGTGAGGGGGGCGGGGCGTGGCCGAGTTGCCAATACATGCAGGGTGCCGGGGCGAGAGGCCAATCCGTGTGGGGGGCGGAGCCTATGTGAGCGGCCGGCCAATCCGTGTGGGGGGGAGCCAGGGCGAGTGACCAATCCGTGCGGGGGGGAGCGGGGCCATGGCGAGGCCAGCGGCCAATCCGCTTTGTGTCACCATAAGGACACAATTTTGGAGCAAGACAGACAGACAGACAGACAGAATAAGGCAATTATATATATAGATATGGGCTGAAAGTGCACACTCCCAGCTGCAATATGAGAGTTTTCACATCCAAATTGGAGAAAGGGTTTAGGAATCATAGCTCTGTAATGCATAGCCTCCTCTTTTTCAAGGGACCAAAAGTAATTGGACAAGGGACTCTAAGGGCTGCAATTAACTCTGAAGGCGTCTCCCTCGTTAGCCTGTAATCAATTAAGTAGTTAAAAGGTCTGGGGTTGATTACAGGTGTTTGGTTTTGCATTTGGAAGCTGTTGCTGTGACCAGACAACATGCGGTCTAAGGAACTCTCAATTGAGGTGAAGCAGAACATCCTAAGGCTGAAAAAAAAGAAAAAATCCATCAGAGAGATAGCAGACATGCTTGGAGTAGCAAAATCAACAGTCGGGTACATTCTGAGAAAAAAGGAATTGACTGGTGAGCTTGGGAACTCAAAAAGGCCTGGGCGTCCACGGATGACAACAGTGGTGGATGATCGCCGCATACTTTCTTAGGTGAAGAAGAACCCGTTCACAACATCAACTGAAGTCTAGAACACTCTCAGTGAAGTAGGTGTATCTGTCTCTAAGTCAACAGTAAAGAAAAAACTCCATGAAAGTAAATACAAAGGGTTCACATCTAGATGCAAACCATTCATCAATTCCAAAAATAGACAGGCCAGAGTTGAATTTGCTAAAAAACACCTCATGAAGCCAGCTCAGTTCTGGAAAAGTATTCTATGGACAGATGAGACAAAAATCAACCTGTACCAGAATGATGGGAAGAAAAAAGTTTGGAGAAGAAAGGGAACGGCACATGATCCAAGGCACACCACATCCTCTGTAAAACATGGTGGAGGCAACGTGATGGCATGGGCATGCATGGTTTCAATGGCACTGGGTCACTTGTGTTTATTGATGACATAACAGCAGACAAGAGTAGCCGGATGAATTCTGAAGTGTACCGGGATATACTTTCAGCCCAGATTCAGCCAAATGCCGCAAAGTTGATCGGACGGCGCTTCATAGTACAGATGGACAATGACCCCAAGCCTACAGCCAAAGCTACCCAGGAGTTCATGAGTGCAAAAAAGTGGAACATTCTGCAATGGCCAAGTCAATCACCAGATCTTAACCCAATTGAGCATGCATTTCACTTGCTCAAATCCAGACTTAAGACGGAAAGACCCACAAACAAGCAAGACCTGAAGGCTGCGGCTGTAAAGGCCTGGCAAAGCATTAAGAAGGAGGAAACCCAGCGTTTGGTGATGTCCATGGGTTCCAGACTTAAGGCAGTGATTGCCTCCAAAGGATTCGCAACAAAATATTGAAAATAAAAATATTTTGTTTGGGTTTGGTTTATTTGTCCAATTACTTCTGACCTCCTAAAATGTGGAGTGTTTGTAAAGAAATGTGTACAATTCCTACAATTTCTATCAGATATTTTTGTTCAAACCTTCAAATTAAACGTTACAATCTGCACTTGAATTCTGTTGTAGAGGTTTCATTTCAAATCCAATGTGGTGGCATGCAGAGCCCAACTCGCGAAAATTGTGTCACTGTCCAAATATTTCTGGACCTAACTGTATATATATATATATATATATATATATATATATATATATATATATATATATATATATATATATATATATATATATATATACTAGAAGGTGGCCCGATTCTACGCAACGGGTATTCTAGAATTTACGTGTTGTGTAGTTAATGTATGATTTTTGTTATGTATATATATAGATGTTGTTGTCTGTAGTTACCAAGTGTTTGTGTAGGGGCTGTACATGTTCTGGGTGTTGTCTGGGTGTGGCGGGGGGTGAGAGCGGTGTTGTATGTGTGTTGCGTGTTGCGTGTGTTGCGTTGTTTGTGGAGCGCTGTGTGTCTGTAGCGTTGTGTGTGTGTGTTGCGCGGTTTGTGTGGGTGTGGTGTGTTTTGGGGGGAGGTATGTTTTGTGCAATGTGTGTGTGTTACGTGGTATGTGCGTATATTTATGTATGCCGCGGTGTTTGTGTGTTGGGTGTTGTGTGTGTGCAGCATTGTCTGTGTGTGTGGGTGTCTGTGTAGGGCGGTGTTTGTGGCTCCCAGTGTGTGTGTGGCGTGTTGTGTGTGTGTGTTGGGGGGAGGTGTGCACCTCCCATCGTGCTCCATCCCCCATGCTGTGCACCCCCCATCGTGCTCCATCCGCCATGCTGCGCACTCCCAAATGTGCTCCATCCGCCATGCTGCGCACTCCCAAACGTGCTCCATCCGCCATGCTGCGAACTCCCAAATGTGCTCCATCCCCCATGCTGCGCACCCCCCATCGTGCTCCATCCCCATGCTGCACCAGCATCAGCCTCTCTGCCCCCAGCATCAGCCTCTCTCCTCCCAGCATCAGCCTCTCTCCTCCCAGCATTAGCCTCTCTCCTCCCAGCAATCAGCCTCTCTCCTCCCAGCATCAGCCTCTCTGTCCCCAGCATCAGCCTCTCTGTCCCCAGCATCAGCCTCTCTCCTCCCAGCCTCCCCCAGCATCAGCCTCTCTCCTCCCAGCCTCCTCCTGCATCAGCCTCTCTCCTCCCAGCCTCCCCCAGCATCAGCCTACCCCTCCCAGCCTTCCCCAGGATCAGCCTCTCTACTCCCAGCCTCCCTCCTCCCAGCATCAGCCTCCCCCTCCCAGCCTCCCCCAGCATCAGCCTTTCTCCTCCCAGCATCAGCCTCTCTCCTCTCAGTCTCCCCCAGCATCAGCCTACACCCTCCCATCCTCCCCCAGCATCAGCCTACCCCAGCATCAGCCTACCCCCTCCCAGCCTCCCCCAGCATCAGCCTACCCCAGCATCAGCCTCTCTCCTCCCAGCCTCCCCCAGCATCAGCCTCCCCCTCCCAGCCTTCCCCAGGATCAGCCTCTCTCCTCCCAGCCTCCCCCAGCACGCCGTGCTCCTCTGGCAACACTCACAGATCCGATCGCATACACTCACACACACACACTCACACATCAGAACACACTCACACACATCTGATCGCATACACTCACACACACACACACTGACGATATCGAACATACGCGCTCACACTCACAACATCCGGAGATACCACATGCTTCTGGCCATGTGATCCTCCGGCAGGTCCTGGAACGTCACTCCACAGTATCGCCGCCGAGAAGCAAGCGATATCACGGGATGTTGTGAGTGTGTGGATGCGATGTGATGTGTGTGTGAGAGTGAGTGTGATCTGATGTGTGTGCGTGTGTATGTTCCTCCGCTGCATGACCTTGATGCGCTGGTAACTATGCTACCATGGTTACCAGCGTATCCCGTCCCCCGCTCGCACGGGAGCCCACACCAGCATACGCCGGCAACCCCAGCAATGCGAGGGTATGTGTCGGCTGGGTTGGCGGCGTACGCTGATGTGGGCTCCCGGGGGTACAGTACTCACCTGGGAATCGTGGCTCATTGTCGGTTCGGGGAATGCGTGCGGGGGGCGGGGCCAGAGCGAGCGTGCATTGCGTGAGGGGGCGGGGCCTGGGCGAGCGGCCAATCCGTGCGGGAGGCGGGGCCATGGCGAGCCCAGCGGCCAATCAGCTTTGTGTCACCGTAAGGACACAATTTTGGAGCAAGACAGACAGAATAAGGCAATTGATATATATATATATATATATATATCATGTAGCGGGGTGGGGGTCCCCCAGGACTACAAAGACGCCGTGACTCAAATAGTCCGATCCAAACAGCTTTATTTTCCTTGCTGTACATGTAAATTCCTCCGGAACACAACCGGGTTATGCACCGTCCATACGGGTCACCGTCACACAGGCACCCCTTGCCTTAGAAGACGGTCTTACGATGCCCGTTCGGCTGTTCCAGGAGGGTCCACAAACTTATAAGCGCCCCACGCCGGCCTGGAGCTTTTCCAGGCTTCCGGCTCTGCAGCTTGCAGAGCAGACTCTATTACAAGTTCATAGTGGAAGTTAACCACTTTCCTTACTCTCTGGCACCTGCCAGCAGACACCTCTAGCTGAGGTTCCTTCTCGGCCCCAGGGCCCTCTGCAGACCACGGGTCTGTGTCTCCTCCAGGGGAGGTTCGGCCCTACAGCCCTGGTCTGTCTGCACTCACCTCAGTCTCGGCTCAGACTTAATATCGGAGCCTTGTGCTCAGCCTCCACACAGGTTGCTCCATGCAGAGCGCTCGGCTCTGCCCTCTCTCTCTCCCAGCACACACACGCTGGAAGTCTAGAGCTAGTCTCTATCTAGACTGCCCTAGACACACTCAGAGCTTCCCTGCTCTCACTTGTTTCCAGTCCACACACTGGACGTCTGGAGCTAGTCTCTATCTAGACTGCCCTAGACACACACTCCACCCAGGTTCTGAGACTGGATTGCTTTAACCCCTCGAGCCACACCCACAGGTGGAGGTCTGTGAATCTCAGCCCTACAGAGCACCTTGGGATTATTAAAGGGAACCTGACCCTTATGTGTAGCAAGAAGCCTTTGTGGACTACAAGTCCCATAGCAACCTTTCTCGTCTAGATATCGCAGATACCTTCTCCACTGTGACATATAGCGATCATTTACCACGTTGGTGGTCGCTACGTCACAATATATATATATATATATAAAAAAAAAGTCTTTGTGAAATTATTGTAAAAAACAGTCTGTATAGACTGGACATGTATGAAAAACATGAGAAAAATCTGACTTGTAAATAATGCCTCACGTTCATAACCTCTAGGAAATGCAGCACACGAAAAATGCTGACATATGTGTTGTTATAGAGTTGGTCTTTGATCTCTGTTCCACATTCTTCCTTTGAGAATAGATCATTAGAATTTTTATACTATCAAATGTATTATACTGTATGTGTTTTCTTGCATCATCAGTATATTTGAAATGCCTTATCCTCCGGTGTGTCACATTTTGACTCAAATTTGTCACTGTAGTTGAACACGCCACTACTATATCAGTAGATCGCAGCCAAAATGTTACTATCATGGAATTTGCAGCTCATCACATCACCAGAGAGCTCATTATCAAAGCTTCATTGCACCAAAGAAGACTAAGCAATTGCCTTACACATGCTAGTAAATTTACCAAACAGTGGATTAAAAAAAAAGAAATGTGAGTTACTTGTAGAGTTGAGCGTGGTTCTAGGTTCGTGGTTCTCCAGTTCGCGGCTCGAGTGATTTTGGGGGTTGTTCTAGATCGAACTAGAACTCGAGCTTTTTTGCAAAAGCTCGATAGTTCTAGATACGTTCGAGAACGGTTCTAGCAGCAAAAAAAAACAGCTAATTCCTAGCTGGCTTTCCGCTGTAATAGTGTAAGTCACTCTGTGACTCACACTATTATGACATTTCAGTGTATAGTGTGCGGGAACAGCGCATTCAGATCACTGCTGTATGTATAATGGCGATCGCCATTTTTTTTTTTTTTTCCTTGTCTTCCTTCCCTAAGCGCGCGCGTGTAGTGGGGAGGGCCAGCATGTCAGCCAATCCCAGACACACACACAGCTAAGTGGACTTTTAGCCAGAGAAGCAACGACATGTGTGATAGGATGTCCATGTCACATGTCCCTGCATTATAAAAACGAGTATCTGCCCGTCCGGACGCCATTATCTCTTCTGCGTCCTTGGTGTCAGACATCACTGGTGCAGCTCCTATCGCCGATACAGCTGTATTACGCTCCATACACAGCGCTGGACAGCTTAGGGATAGCACTTTCTATCAGTCCTTTTAAGGGCTCATACCGGCAGGGTCAGAGCCATAGGTGACAGGTCCTGAAAACAGAGTTTAACAGCTACACAAGATGACAGCGTCTGTGTAGCTAAGGTCAGGGATTTCCTCGGTGCATTTCCCCATTAGGAGGGATAGAAAGGCAGGCTTCCTTTCCTCTACCCAGAGACCCACAACCCTGCCACTGTACCCTCCTGCCCTTTGCACACTCCAACTCATTGTTACTAAGCCATTATACTAGCAAACACTGAGTGAACCTAGTGGCATCCTAAACGTGGCTATTGGACTTCTGTATAGTCCCAGTAGTGCAAAGATATTTGCAGCACGTCTGCCTGCATTGCACACTCAAACTCATTTGTTACTAAGCTATTATACTAGCAAACACTGAGGAAACTTAGTGGCATCCTAAAAGTGGCTGTTGGACTTCTGTATTGTCCCACTAGTGCAAAGATATTTGCAGCACGTCTGGCTGCATTGCACACTCAGCCATTATACTAGCAAACACTGAGTGAACCTAGTGGCATCCTAAACGTAGCTATTGGACTTCTGCATAGTCCCACTAGTGCACAGATATTTGCAGCACGTCTGCCTGCATTGCACACTCCAACTCATTATAACTAAGCCATTATACTAGCAATTTATGCTGCCAGTTTAAGGGCCGTAGTTGCATTGTCAGGGATATTTATTCTTTATTATTCTGCTGTTAATAAAGCTAGACCACCGCTGCAATCTACACCAGCTCTCAATTTTTACTACCACATTTTCAGTGCACAATCTTGTCGCAATCAACATGAGTGGCAAAATGACAGATGCTGGTGGAAAGGGGAAGAGGCGTGGTGGAAAAGGAAAAAAAAGGTTTGTCCGTGGGGAAGGTGGCAAAGCTCCATTATCATCTGCTGAAGATAGACCATCTACCAGCAAAAGTAAGATGTCTACTACTTACCGTGGACAATACGATGTGCTCCCTTTTTTACGGACACGAACAACAGGAACAAAGGTAGATGATGGCCAAAAAAGGAAAATGCTTGAATGGATCTCAAGTGGTCCCACAAGTGCCCTCTCAGCCACTTCAAGTACCGCATCCAAAAAACACCAGTCCTCTGAGTTGTCATCCCAATCAAACTTGCTTTCTCCCAGCTCTGAAGTCTCCATCCGCCCTGCACAGTATGGTGGAACTGAGATGGCTGAGTCTGCAGAGCTGTTCAGTCACACTATAGCCTGGGAATCAGAGGTCTGCTCCCAAGCTACAGTGAGTACAGACCAGGAAATGGTCTGCAGTGATGTCCAGAACCTTTGTGACTCTGATTCAGGCCGTGAGGACCAAGTTTCTGAGCATAATGTTGACCCTTTGTCACAAACTGTAACACCTGTGGTTATAGACAATGAGGAACATACTGATGACGATGAGACGCAGATACCAGATTGGGATGACAACTTAAATATTCGGTAAGGGCAAGAAGAGGCTCGGTCTGAGGGGGAGGGGAGTGCAAACACAACAATTGATGATGAAGTTCTAGATCCCACCTACTGTCAACCCACAGTCAGGCACTCAAGGAGGTCAACAGAGGCAGTGGAGGAGGATGCAACCGACGACGAAGTTACCTTGCGCCTTCCTGGACAGAGTCTGAGCACTGGTAGCACGTCTACAACTGCATCATCAGCCACCACTCTGCCTCTGAGCACTAGTCAGGGGGGCTCAGCAGGTCGCATGCCCTCTAAGCCTTGCCTAGCCTGGTCCTTTTTTGACATAGAAAAAGATTGCCCAAATTATGTGATGTGTAAAATTTGTTGTGATTCTGTTAGTAGAGGTCAAAACCTCAGCAGTTTGACAACTTCTTCCATGAATCGTCACATGAATAAATATCATAGGTCCCGGTGGGAAGCTCACCGTGCTGCAATGCAGCCTAGCGGAGCGAACCATCCATGGCCTGCCCCTTCAAGTGCATCCGCGCGCTCTTCATCTTCTAGGACTGTGGGGACAGCTGTCACACTCACACCTGGTTTTCCACGCACAACTTCCACCACTGTAACCGCAACAGGCAGTTTGCTTGGTAGGTCATCAGTTGGTTTGGAAGGGGAAACAAGTGAGTGTGTACAGCTCTCTCAGACATCGATAGCACCAACGTTGGATGAAGGCAACATCATGTCTCCGCCTGCACTTTCCTCACAAACCTGCATTTTTACAGGGACACCCTACTCAACACCGTCTACACACAGCAGCCAGATCTCTGTCCCTCAGATGTGGACAAATAAAAGGCCATTTCCTGCGACCCATGACAAAGCTAAGAGGTTGACTCTATCCCTCTGTAAGCTCTTGGCTACCGAAATGCTGCCTTTCCGCCTAGTGGACACACAGGATTTTAGAGACCTTATGTCTGTCGCTGTGCCCCAGTACCAGATGCCTAGTCGCCACTACTTCTCTAAGAAAGGTGTGCCCGCGCTACACCAGCATGTCGCACACAACATCACCGCTTCCTTGAGAAACTCTGTGTGTGAACGGGTACATTTCACCACCGATACTTGGACCAGTAAGCATGGACAGGGCACTGGGTAACTATGGTGATAGATGGTGAAGGGTCTGCTGCACAAGTCTTGCCGTCCCCACGACTTGTGTGTCAATCCTCTGTCTGTCCAAGTTCCGCCACTGCTTCTGCCTCCTCCACCTCATCTGGGTCCTCCACCTCCGCCCCAAGCCTGCCTGGTCAGGCCACCAGCGATCTCACGGCGCAGAATGAATCACGCACCCCTCATTACTATGCTGGCAGCAGAGCGCAACGGCATCAGGCGGTCTTTAGCTTGACATATCTTGGGAATAGGAGTCACACAGCTGAGGAGTTGTGGTCAGCTCTGCGGTCCGAGTTTAATAAATGGTTGTCTCCACTCAACCTGCAGCCTGGTAAGGCCGTGTGCGACAATGCTGCAAACCTGGGTGCGGCCCTTCGCCTGGGAAAAGTGACACACATGCTTTGTATGGCTCACGTGTTGAACCTTGTTGTCCAGTAATTTTTAACACACTATCCCGGCCTAGATGGCCTTCTGACCAGGGCACGAAAACTGTCAAGTCTTTCGGCCTGCCGGTTCATCGCCTGAAATGCGATGTGGCGACACGCTGGAATTCGACTCTCCACATGTTACAGCGACTGTGGCAGCACCGCCGAGCCCTGGTGCAATACGTCATGACGTATATCCTGGGCCAACGAGATGCAGAGGTGGGGCAGATCACCCTGATGGAGTGGTCTCAGATCAAGGACCTATGCACCCTTCTGCACAGTTTCGACATGACGACGAATATGTTTAGCGCTGACAATGCCATTATCAGCATGACAATTCCAGTCATTTACATGCTGGAGCACACGCTAAACACTATTCGGAGTCAGGGGGTGGGACAACAGGAAGGGGAGGAACTACAGGAGGATTCATATGCGCAAGGGACAACAACATCACCAAGGTCCAGACGTTCATCATCACCAACGCAGCAGGCATGGATCAACAAGGGCGCATAGTAGCAGGCGAAATGTTGAGGAAGGTGCAGGAGAACATGAAGAAATGGAGGACGAACTGTCCATGGACATGGAAGACTCAGCGGATGAGGGAGACCTTGGTCAAATGTCAGTTGAAAGAGGTTGGGGGGAGATGTCAGAGGAAGAAAGAACGGGTAGCACCTCTATGCCACAAACACAGCGTGGACTTGGTCCGCATGGCTGCGCAAGACACATGAGTGCCTTCTTGTTGCACTACCTCCAACATGACCCTCGTATTGTCAAAATTAGAAGTGATGATGACTACTGGATTGCCACACTATTAGATCCCCAGTACAAGTCCAACTTTTGTGACATAATTCCAGTCATAGAAAGGGACGCACGTATGTAGGAGTATCAGCAGAAGCTGTTACTCGATCTTAGCTCGGCTTTTCCACCAAACAACCGTCCAGGTGCAGTTGTAACTCCCAGTTGTAACTTGACAAACATGGGACGGTCTCGTCATCTTCAACAGTCTACCCGTACCAGTAGGACTGTATCTGGTGCTGGTAACAGCAATTTTATGGAATCTTTTCATAATTTTTTTAGACCTCCTTTGCAAGGCCACCAGAGACAACAAGTCTGACACATAGTCAACGGCTGGAGAGGATGATACAGGAGTATCTCCAAATGAACATCGCTGCCATGACTTTGCAAATGGAGCCTAGCTCATTTTGGGCTTCAAATCTAGAAAAATGGCTAGAGCTCTCCAGTTACGCCTTGGAGATTTTGTCGTGTCCAGCTGCCAGCGTTGTCTCTGAACGTGTCTTCAGTGCTGCTGGGTATGTGCTGACAGATAAGCGCACGCGTCTGTCCAGTGACAATGTGGACAGACTAACGTTCATCAAAATGAACAAGTCATGGATCCACCAGGAATTTACTACCCCTGTGTCATCCTGGGGAGAGTAAATGCTTGTGGATTTGGAATGTGCTTGATGCAAATTTAGCTGTGAAGTGTACAACTAGAGCACAAGTGCTGCCACTGAATAAGTGGGTGTGTGTGGGGCACAATTTTTGGAAAAAAGGGAGACTCCGCTTGGAGTAACCCTTGCTTACATTGTTTTTAAAAGAAGTCAAGATGAACAAGTCATGGTTCAGCAAAGACTTTGCTACCTACCCCGGTGTTATCCTGGGGACGGTTAAGTATGGCGTATTTTTGAATGTGCTTGATGCAAATCTAGCTGTGAAGTGTACAACTAGGGCACAAGTGCTGCCACTGAATGGGTGGGTATGTGTGGGGAACAATTTTTGGAAAAAAGGGAGACTCCGCTTGGAGTAACCCTTGCTTACATTGTTTTTAAAAGAAGCCAAGATGAACAGAGCTGGGATCAGGAAAGACTTTGCTACCTATCCCGGTGTCATCCTGGGGACGGTTAAGTATGGCGTATTTTTGAATGTGCTTGATGCAAATCTAGCTGTGAAGTGTACAACTGGGGCACAACTGCTGCCACTGAAGGGGTGGGTGTGTGTGGGGCCCAATTTTTGGAAAAAAGGGAGACTCCGCTTGGAGTAACCCTTGCTTACATTGTTCTTAAAAGAAGCCAAGATGAACAGAGCTGGGATCAGGAAAGACTTTGCTACATACCCCGGTGTCATCCTGGGGACGGTTAAGTATGGCGTATTTTTGAATGTGCTTGATGCAAATCTAGCTGTGAAGTGTACAACTGGGGAACAACTGCTGCCACTGAAGGGGTAAGTGTGTGTGGGGCCCAATTTTTGGAAAAAAGGGAGACTCCGCTTGGAGTCACCTTGCGGTGTTTTACATGATTTTAGAAGGGCATGCCATGCCTATATCTGTGTCTCGTCCTCTTTTTCCTCGTAACGCTGTTTTGTTTTCACATGAGAATTTGTCCTTGTCACTTTCCCATATGTTTGTGTTGTGTTGTGAGTTGTTTGTCACCTTTTGGACACCTTTGAGGGCGTTTTCTAGGTGTTTTTATGTGTTTGTGAATGCCTGCCATTGTTTCCTATGCAGTTCGAGTTCGGTTCGTCGAACGTTCGACGAACCGAACTCGAACGGGAGCTCCGTTCGGCGAACCGACCTCGAGCCGAACCGCGACTGGTTCGCTCATCTCTAGTTACTTGTAAATAAAAAGTTAATTGTCTGTTTTTTTCAATGTCATCATTTCAATCTTGATATGTTATTTTACTATGTCCACACATAGAGTATATCACAAAAATAAATGTACCCCTCACATTACTGTAAATATTTTATTACACCTTTTCATGGGACAACGCAGAAGATATGAGACTTTGATACAATGTAAAGCAGTCAGTGTACAACTTGTATAACAGTGTAAATCTGGTGTGCCCTCTAAATAAGTCAACACATAGTCATTAATGTCTAAACTGCTGGCAACAAAGTGAGTACACCCCTAAGAGAAACTGGCCAAATTGTTCACTATTAGCCATTTTCCCTCCACAGTATTGTGCGACTCATTAGTGTTGCAAGTTCTCAGATGTGAATGGGGAGCAGGTGTGTTATATTTGGTGTTATCGCTCACACACTCTCTCACACTGGTCATTGAAAATTCAACATGGCACCTCATGGCAAAAAAATTCTCTGAGGAACTTAAAAAATGAAATTTTGCACTACATAAACATGGCTATGCAGCACGGCGGTCAAGAACATGTAGTGGTTTAAACAGGTTAGACTCAGAACAATACTCGCCATGGTCGACCAAAGCAGTTGATGTCACAGTTCTCTCTCTGCTTTAAGAGTTTAGTGACAGTGGTTTGAGGTGAGTCTCATTTTCCCTTATGAGACTCTGCTATTTAAACGGGTTTTCTTTTTCTTTGGCAGTTGTAGGGTTAATTGCAGTATTCCATGCCTGCAAGCAGGCCGAGTACCAGCTCAGATGTTTCCGGTCTGGACCACACCCAGTCCCTTTATATACTCTCTGCAGGGGGAGCCGATTATTCTTGATGCATTTGGATGCTGGTCTTGGAGCTGGAAGGAGCTGTTTGAAACCTTCTGCTGAAGTTGCTGGTGTGGTTGCAGTCGTGGTGCTGACTGCAGCAATTTGTTGTGGTGTTTTCCCCCTGTCCATTTCTTTCCTGGTGTGTTGTTTCAGTGCAGTGATGAGGCTAGCGTCCGTCACCTGCCCTCTCCGTAACCAGGGACTATTGTAGGGTCGTCTCAGGGCTTCAGGTTCCGGCGACAGGTGAGGAATCTGTATAGCGACTGGCTAGGAGTGCAGGATACAGTGACAGGTAAGTGAGGAGGTGTCCATCTTCCCTCTCACTAGCGTTAGGGCCCACCGTTGTTAATGTTGTGTATTTGGTCTCGCACTGGACCTCCCCTAGTCCATGCATGACAGCTGCGTGCACGTGCTCAGCATCATATCCAGAGGTTATTTGTTCAAATAGATGTATAAATGCTTCCAGCATTGCTGCCGAGGCTGAAGGGGTGGAGGGGGTCAGTCTGTCAGTGCTACGACAATACGCTGCACACTGCTTCAAATTGGTCTGCATGACTGTCGTCCCATAAGGAAGCCTCTTCTAAAGATGATGCACAAGAAAGCCTGCAAAAAGTTTGCTGAAAACAAGCAGACTATGGACATGGATTACTTTAACCATGTCCTGTGGTCTGATTAGCTAAAGATAAAGGCATTTGGTTCAGATGGTGTTAACCGTGTGTGGTGGCAACCAGGTAAGGAGTACAAAGTCAAGTGTGTCTAGCCTACAGTAAACCATGGTGGTGGGAGTGCCATGGTTTCGGACTACATGAGTGCTGCCGACTGTGGGGAGCTACAGTTCATTGAGAGACCATGAAGGCCAACATGTACTGAGATATACTGAAGCAGAGCATGATCCACTTCCTTTGGCAACTGGGCCACAGAGAAGTTTTCCAACATAATGACTCCAAACACACCTCCAAGATGACCACTGCCTTGTTAAAAAAAAAGTAATGGTAAAGGTGCTAGACGTAAACCCTAGTGAGCATCTGTGGAGCACCTCAAATGGAAGGTGGATGAGCACAAGGTCTCTAACATCCAGCAGCTCTGCGATGTCATAATGCAGGAGTGGAAGAGGATCCCAGTGGCAACATGTGAAGCTGTAGTAAAAAAAATGCACAATTTCTGTATGTTGAGTAATTTAGAGGGCACGCCAAATTTACAGTGTTATATAAGGTGTACAGTGAATACTTTAAATTGCATCAAAGTGTCATATCTTCAGTGTTGTCCCATCAAAAAATATAATAAAATTTTTACAAACATGTGAGCAGTTTATTCACTGTTGTTATTTACTGTATATAAAAAATATACAAAATACACAACTGCAAGTAGTATGGTTACTTTATTCTAAACACTGTAAAAACCAAACCAAAATATCAATGGTGGAATTGAGTTTTTTCACTATTTTAATGTGTTTGATTTTTTTTCCATTTTCTAGTACATTATGTAGTAAACTGAATGGTGCCATGAGAAACTACAACTTGTTGCGCAAGAAATAAGCCCTCATACAGCTATGTTAACAGAAAAATACAAAGTTTGTGCCTTCTGGAAGAAAGGGGGCTCTAATGAGGTCAGTGAGTCTCTTGCCCTAGGTAGTAGCATAACGTCTCTGTACCCGTTAGTGTCATCAGCGCTCACATACAGTAGTAGATCAATCATAGTGTGGGCCAGGGCCCAGACAGACTGACTGCTGTGCCTGTAATAAGTGCTCAGCTTTGAACAAGTACCAGTCCAAGGCTGAGTGTATAATCAGATTAAGGATTCTCTCACCTTATTGGTAAAGATAAGCAGCTCTTAGCGCAAGGGTTATTAAGATCTCAGAATAACATACTTTCCTTTGACACCATGCATCATGGGAAATTGGCGCAGGCGAGCATGACAGCTTCCTAGAGGTGACTTCAGCTGGTCAGCTCATTTGTATGATAGGATGGTGCCATAAAAAGGGCTTTTTATCAGTATCGGTGTATCGTTTATTAATGACTTTTCTGTTAATTCATTTATTGTAATACATATGGTTTTTAATAAAATAGTATAAATAAAATAAAAAATGTAGTTAAAATAATTTTAAAAAAAATTAGTGATAGGTTCTCTTAAAGTCTGAAATTTCAAAATATAAATATAGCCTAGACTGAAAAAAGGTTACCTGAAAAGTCATCCGTCCTGGTGTGCACACAACCTGGATAGGAAGTCCTTAGACTGCATACTGATACATTCTTTAGTGCATTTAGAATAGATACGTGATTGCATAGCTTAATAGCATTATACAGTCTGAAAGTGGGAAGAGACATTGGGCAATGAAGGTGGAATTAGAACTGTCTTTATACCATACAGGTACAAGAGGGATAATTGGTTTAAATTGCTTTTAGACTTCGCTCCTTAGGCTAAATTAATAATGTGTGAATTTTCATTCCTGCATGACAGGTACACTTTAATAATCTATCATCTCTACATAACAGATGGCCTGATGGTGTAATCAGAAGCATTGTCTCATTCTCTGGTAAAGTACTAACTTCTTTCCCACAGAGCTATCCATGCTGTGAATGATCCATCAAAGAATCTAAAAGGCGCACAAGCTAAAATGATTTTTAGATTACTGTAAAAAAAAGCCAAAAAAACAAATTTAATAGAATCCTATTCATCTTAGAAATGGCAAATCAAGACATGCAGTAATTCTATTAATTCATATTTTTATATTACAATAATGTTTTAGAAGAGAATATCTAGTAAATATTTTATCACTTCACAATGCATATGCTATTGTACTAAATTATTATAGATGAACATTCTTTAAATGTCAAAATAAGTATTTCAATTTTGCATAGTGATAGTATATGCCAGGATATGTCATCACCTTGTGGTCCAGGGGTCTCAAACATGAAGCCTGTGGGCCGCAGGCTCGTGGACCCGGTAACGATCGCGACTGGTGCAGGGGCCAAATTTGCAAGAGCTTTATTTCAGATGAATGTTTTGCCGGTGCTGCGCAGAGTCAAGCACTCTCTGCATAACTCAATGGTAGCCTCCAGCTAATTAGAGGCAAGCAACTGACGCATATGACCTCAGCTGCTATTGGAATAGTTGTGTAGAGAGAGCTTGACTCTGTGCAGCACCAGCAAAACGTTCATCTGAATTTCAGATGAAGTGCTGACAGTGGCTGCAATTGTTACTGGGTCCATGTGCCCACGGGCCGCATGAAGCAGGAAAGAGGACGCCAAAGGAATTGAGGACAGATGAGAAGAATTTTTTGGTGTGTGTGCGTGTGTTTCCCCCTGAGGCTGTGCAGGGCAGGTTGTGTGTGTGTGTGTCTGTGCATGTGTGTGTGTATGAAGAATGGCACAATAGAGGACCAGGATGGGACATTGCTACAAGAAGAGGTCCAGTAAAGGGGACATTACTACAAGAAGAGGACCTGCACTGGCACATTACCACAGAATGGGCACAAGTAAGAGCACATTACTACAGGATGGGGATAAGGATGGGCACATGACTACAGGATGGGGATCAGGATGGGCACATTACTACAGGATGGGCACAAGGATGGGGCACATTATTCAAAATGGTGACAAGGATGGGCATATAACTTCAGGATGGGGACAAGGATGGGCACATTACTACAATATGGGGACAAGAATGGGCACATGACATTACTACAGTATGGGCACAAGGATAGGCATATTACTTCAAGATGGGTACAAGATGGACACATTATTACACAATGGGCACATTATTACAAGAAGGCGACAAGGATGGGCAGATTACTATAGGATGGGGACAAGGATGGGGCACATTACTACAGGATGAGGACAAGGATGGGGACATTACCACAGGATGAGGACCAGGGTGGGGACATTACCACAGGATGAGGACCAGTATTGAGACATTACTACAGGATGAGGACCAGGATGGGGACATTACTACAGAATGGGGACAAGGATGGTAATATTAGTACAGGATGGGGAGAACTATGGGCACATTACTACAGGAAGAGGACCTGGATGGAGCATGTTACTACAGGATGGGAACAAGGATGGACACAAGACTACAGGATGGGGACAAGTATGAGGAGTGCGCACTCCCCTCTCTCTCCCCTTTGCTCCTGAAGTTGTCTGCTACCGCAAAATAAAGATTTTTTGTGCATATGATGGAGTGAGCTGCCGCTGTTCTTATAGTGGATCTATGGAAGATGGATAGTCACAAGCCATCAAGCAAAGAAGAACTGCTTCAAATTTTTCACCAGGAGTGGCATAGCGTCACCCAAAATCAGTGTGAATGACTGGTGGAAAGCATGCCAAGACGCATGAAAGCTGTGATTAGAAATCATGGTTATTCCACAAAATATTGATTTCTGAACTCTTTCTGAGGTAAAACATTAATATTGTTGTTTCTAAATTATTATGAACTTGTTTTCTTTGCATTATTTGAGGTCTGAAAGCAATGCATTTTTTGTTATTTTGACCATTTCTCATTTTCAGAAAATAAATACAATATTTAATGCTTGTAAATTCGGAGACATGTTGTCAGTAGTTTATAGAATAAAATAACAATTTACATTTCACTGAAAAACATACCTATAAAGGGAAAAATCAGAAAAACTGAAAATTTTGCAGTGGTCTCTTAGGCTATGTGCACACGCTGCGTTTTTATGACGCTGCGTTTTTGTGCGTTTTTAGCCGCTAAAAATGCACAAAAACACACCCACGGCAAAAAAACGCGGCAAAAAACGTTTTTCCAATGCATTGCATGGGGGGAAAACGCAGGAAAGAATTGACATGTCCATTTTTTTTTAAGCTAAAAAACACAGCTTAAAAAAAAAGTTGTGTGCGGACAGCAAAAATGAAAACTCATAGACTTTGCCTGGGGAGCAAAGTCATGCAGTTTTGAGGCCAAAAACGCACCCAAAAAACACGCAAAAACGCCGCGAAAAATGCACATAGCCTTTATGTTTGTCAGAGCTGTGTAATATATATATATATATATATATATATATATATATATATATATATAAAAAAAGTCCACATTTGTTATAATAAACAAACGAAAAATGATTAAAAACAGTGATCCAAAGGTGTAGAAAACAAAATGTATATAGTACCAATAAAAATGTCACTTTGTCCTGAAAAGAATGCAGCCCACCAAATTATTTTTTTTGTATATGCAGCCCTTATACCTAGCTGAGTTTGAGACACCTGAGATTGGTGGAGTCGTGCTGTCAGCGTAAATAATTGACAGCACAAGTATCACAAATACTAACGCGTAAATAATGCCTTAAGGGTTACTTCGGCAAGGTAAAAATTTCTTCTACTGTCCCTGCCCTAAGAACTGTAAAGATGAGATGCACAATGCTGTTCACGTCCCTGTAATTCAATGTGATGCTGGAGCTGATCTTTGCTGTTCCGCCTCCCATCTAGGACCTTATATCAGACATCAGGGAGTAAGCCTTATCCATACAGCTGGTATGGACAAGACACTTGATAATATCTGCTTCTCTGCAGTCCAAGAACAGAAGCACATATCAGGGGGCTGGCTGTTACTAACATCATGGAGCAGACCTCACTCTGATGTGTGATGTAATATTCCAGGGCGGGGAGGAGCAGCACAGAGCAGCTCCAGCATCACACAGAATTACAGGTACAGGAACAGGAATCTGCATCTCATCATTAAAGTTTATGAGGGCAAGGAAAATAGAAGACTTTTTTATCTCCCTGGAGTATTCCTTCAAGTTGGTAATCCCTAAGAATGGTAACACAAGTAAAATACTAAATATGTTATCATAATGTGGGTTCTCTTAATTTCTGCTCATCCATTTGCCCCTGGCAAACAACTACTAGATCATTTGGATCATTAGAATTGTGGGACTATCAAATATCACCAATGTAATATTTATGCATATTGTTGTACCACCCAGCCTAGATGCTTGAGGATTAATTCCTTGCAAGTTAGTATATCTACTTGCTGTAAGCCCTCCTAATCTTCCCGGTGTCCTAATGATAGTTTTACATGCTTCTTTACTTGGTTCATACCTCATCTCTGATACTTCTAGTGTTTTGTTCTGTTTAGGTCTTTGGCCCATTTACTGATTACTTCTGATCTTCAATTCTGTCCCATGTCTGTACCTTTTAGTATTGAACAGCTGCCTGTCTTTTCCTGCAAGCCAACTCCACCAGAAAGCAGCTACTCAACCCAAGTTGTCTCTTCAATTTTTTTTTAAAAGGAAAAAATTAAAATAATTTTTTTATCTTGCAAGCCATAGGGAGTTGATGTTTAACCGTCACAGGATACAAAACTTCAATAATCCTGTAAGAACCTACAAATTTGGGCGCTAGCCTCCTAGATACCATTCTAAGACAGGTTTGTTTTGGACAACCACACAAACTCCCTCAACCCAGAGACAGTAGCCATCTTACATTTGCGGTTGCCACCTTTTTTGGCCAGGTGAGTACCAGGGAGTGATGGAACGTTGCTAGGTGAGAGTAAACCTGCTGGGGTCCAAAGAGGGGTCTTAGTCTTGGAACAGACTCTGTAATTTAGGACATACTCTTCAGTGTCCTTTTGAGGATTTTGCTACCAAAAAGATCCAGTAAGCGACCTCTATATGGGAGAAAAATCTGGATGTCCTGCTAAAATGGAACTAGGAACTTAAGGCAGGAACTGTAGGCTATCATGTCCCTAATCTGACCCGAAAGTCTGTGACAAAACTGACTCCAAAGATCAGAATCATTGCAGTGGCCTTCTACTGCCCAATGTGTAAACTTTGAGCAGTAGTCCTTACCTCTACGGCCTTCTTGAACCAGCTCAAGGATCTTTGATTCAGGTCCTGCAACTTTGTCAGGGTCGTCATAAATTAAGCCACGAGCCAATAAAAATGCCTCAACAGAAGTAAATTACATAGTGTCCTCAGGCAAAAAAAATGTCCAGGCTTGCAGGTCCATACGAAGCATAGACAAAACAATGCCTACTTATTGACTCCCACATCCAGAAGATCCAGACTGGCTTGCAAAGTCTCCTTAAGGAGAATAGTGTTCCCCCGTGGTCCCCACATAGCTTTCTCATGAGCCAGATCAGACACCCCCATACTTTGCACTGACGAGGGGCAAGCACCCCGAAACACCGTGTCTGCAAATTGGGATTCTGATCTGGCTTATATATCCTGAGTCATATTGGAAAGGATTGTTAAAAATCCACTTGTGACTTTTAGGATCGCTACTTCCAATAGGTGGCGCTGTGCTAGAGTTTGTCTCCTTTACTGGAGAGACAATTTGAACATCCAGAAGAGACAGGTTGAAGGTGGAAGTACAATTTGCTTGAGGCAGAAAAAATAATAATCTTACTTCTATCCCTGTTGAAGTCCTCAAATTTTACCTTAGGTTCAGATGGACCGGATCCTCTGTAGCGACAGAGTGCACATGTTGGTGCTGGTACTTGATATCTGCCACTTCCAGGAACAAGAAATGAAGTTGTACATCCAAGGCCTTTACAGGATCTATATTGATGTCCTAGCACACTGTATTGGGATGGCTAAAATGTTATGACTGAGTCCTATCACTCATACTGGAATGGACAAACCAGAAGTGTGAATCCTCCAATCCACAGATCCCTATTCAAACTAAGGGAAGCCCTAAATCTGACGCTGATTTGTCCCTGCCTGAGGTTGGCACAATATGATATCGCAATGCTGCCCCCACTCATAGTTGGCTACCCTTGAGTGTCCTTAACTATACCCTTAACTATAAACAAATTGTAGAATAAGATTTATGGCACACTTGGAATAATGGGTGCTTAAGAAGGGTTCAAACCCATCATTAGATACAGAAAAAACTTGGCACACAAAAATAATAATATAATGACTTTATTATATAGGCAATCCAAAAACTCCAAAAAAATGTAACATTTCGACCCCTATATTGTGGTCTTCATAAGACACTGAAATTAGACAAATACAGTAAAATAGAACAAATAGATATACTCTAACTTTGGAGATCACACACGTGTAACAAAAAATGTTATATATCTCATATTAATTATCATATGAATATTATATCCAATTTCATTTACAGACATGATCATGATGACACTATATTTCAAACAGAGAAAAATCAACCAAGCAATAGATTCTTGAGTTGGAATTAGCCTTTAAGATAGTGACACTGTCAAAATCACCGTGAGAGCTATAGATAAATGATCACACTGCTTGTTAACTGTGCTCGGTAACATAAAACATTAATGCAGCAATAAAAACATTAATGCAACAGTTCACAAGTAGTGTGATCACATGTAACATTTCCATATATTTTCTATACATTTCTATTTGATTAACTCCATTACTCTTTCATTCCACTAAACTTTAGTGGGCTTTACACGCAACGACATCGCTAATGAGATGTCGTTGGGGGTCACAGAATTCGTGACGCACATCCGGCCTCGTTAGCGACGTCGTTGCATGTGAAACGCTCGAACGACCGTTAAACGATCAAAATTACTCACCTAATCGTTGATCGTTGACCAGTCGTTCTAATCTCGATTATCGTTGCTGTTGCAGGACGCAGGTTGTTCATCGTTCCTGCGGCAGCACACATCGCTATGTGTGACACTTCAGGAACGAGGAACATCACTGTCCCTGCCGCCGCCCGCAAAGAGGAAGGAAGCAGGTGGTTGGGATGTTCGTCCCGCTCATCTCCGCTCCTTCGCTTCTATTGGGCGGCCGCTTAGTGACGCCGCTGTGACACCGAAGGAACTGCCCCCTTAGAAAGGAGGCGGTTCGCCGGCCACAGCGATGTCACTAGGCAGGTAAGTATGTGTGATGGGTCCGAGTGATGTTGTGAGCCACGGGCAGCGATTTGCCCGTGACGCACAACCGACGGGGGCGGGTGCTGTCACCAGTGATATCAGCAGTGATGTCGCTGTGTGTAAAGCCCGCTTTAGAGGTGACTTGCTTTAAATTCTAAACTGTTTTGTCCGAAATTGTGATAAACATTCCACATAACCATTATGATAATGCTAACTGTGCACATATACAGTGGGGAAAAAAAGTATTTAGTCAGCCACCAATTGTGCAAGCTCTCCCACTTAAAAAGATGAGATAAGCCTGTAATTTACATCATAGGTAGACCACAACTATGAGAGACAAAATGAGAAAACAAATCCAGAAAATCACCTTCTCTGATTTGGCAAGATTTGTTTTTGCAAATTATGGTGGAAAATAAGCATTTAGTCATCTAAAAACATTCAGGATTTCTGGCTGTTACAGACCTTTAACTACTTCTTTAAGAGACTCCTCTGTCCTCCACTCATTACCTGTAGTCGTCCAGGACGTTCCTCATCATTGGTGCTGAAGTGGCCCATTTTAAATTTGGCAACCCAGTTCTTAACTGTGGAATATGAAGGGCATTGATCCCCCAATGTCTGCGACATATCACCGTGAATATCCTTCGTGGACTTTTCTTGCAGAAACAAGAATTTTATCACTCCCCTGCTCTCAGTTGCTTTGAATATCACATTAGATGCCACCATTTTGTTTTCCCGAGTGCATAGAACACTGTTGCCATAAGCAACAAACACAAAATTTTGAAAACATATATTAGACACATAAGGCTTTCATGTGAGTTAATATTCGTTACCATAGAAACAAAAAAAATCACAAAGCCAAAGACTTATCAGCAACCCCTTATAGCAATACTTAGGGGGAGTTGATATTCTATTTTTTTTTTATTCTAGTCACACATACTTGCTAAATTTGATTATATGAGAAAGTCTATTAGTAGGTTTTGAAAGATTTGAAAACATGGCCCCATACATTGAAGAAAACAGTGATAATTACTAATCCACCTTTCATCCCGCATAAAATGTCATGTCTGAAACAAAATGAGCTTCAAGATTAGCGGTTCAAATGTCATAGAAATAATATTTTTGTCAAAGCAGAAAAGGTAAAAGCTCTTGCCTCTGTTATGTATTGTTTTACTTTCTTGCCTTCTCCTTTGTTTGATTATCTATTCTTGCTAATAATAGTTTCTCATTTATGTTTATAAAGTAAGATTAACTGTTAGCTGAGTAAACTTGCAAGATCATCTTTTTTGGCCATTTCAATTTTTCTATGTTAATTATAAAGTTCAATATTTGCTTTTAGTTAAACACAAGAACACAATACTTTAATAATTAAAGACTGATATGCAATAAAGATAAGAGCCAAGTGTAAAAAAGAACACTACTCCTAACACTGGGACTTCTTGATATATGCTCATCTTTCCATTAATATGTTGACCTTGGATTTATGTATTTATAATTAAAAGAGAAAAATGCTTTGGCATTATTAAATTTAATACAAGTCTTACAGTAAATGTCTTAAAAATAAATATAAACAGTATAATCAATTATAACAGGGGTAGTGGCCTCACTTAAAAAGGTTGTCCACTACTTGGACACCCCCTTCTCATTCCCCATGTTTGCACCTGTTAAAATGAAAAATCTTACACTTACCTCCCATGCAGGTGCCATTTCAGTGCTGTCAGCACTTGCGTTCCTGGGGATCACGTGAGGTTGTGATGTCATGCGAGCCCTGCCCCAATCACTTCTGGCTTCACTGCCACGCCTTTGGACGTATGAAACCAACAGGACATTAGAGGCCAGCAACAGCTCTCAATTCCTCTTGATTATTTATTCATCTGAAGGTGAGAACAGTGAAGCTGGTAGTGAATAGTTGCAGGGCTCACATGAAGTAACAACCTCACATAAGCCCTGGGAATGTGAGTACCAACACAGCTGGAACTGCACTGCCACAGTAGGTGAGTATAATGTTTTATTTTAATGGGGTCAAACAATTGAAACGAGAAGGGGATGTTTAATTAGTGGACAACCCCTTAACAATCTAGGATGTATATAAATTATATATATATATATATATATATATATATATATATATATATATATATATATATATATATATATATATATATATATATATATATATAAAAATGTCCTAAATAGCCTCCCTCCCTTTGATGTGGGCTCACGCTACATGCCCACATCTTTCCCCGCACATGTTAGCTCATCTGATCAGCTGCTATGTGTAACTAACAGGTGCGGGTGGACGGGAGGTCCACCCGCGCATGTGAACCCCTTAGATCATGCTGTCAAACTCTGACTGTGTTATCTAACGCGCTCTGGCAGGTATTGTGCTGTTCCTTGCAGCTATCACTTAGTAGGTTGTCATGACAACGCGGGGTTAGATGATGACCCCTTTCTTTGTCATGATTAATTTCCTGTGAAAGTCGGCAGAGCATCGGCATTCACAGGAGATGAGCATTTCTGTTGATCAGAGCGATGCTGAAGCATCACTCTGAGCAGCAGAAGAGATCAGACAGTGCAGTGGTAAAGTTCACTAAAGAGATTAGTAAAATCAATAAAAAAATATGTTTTTAAAAATATGAATTTTTTTTTAAAAAAACTAAACGTTCAAATCACCCTCTTTTGCCCCAATGAAAATAAAATAATAAAAAAATACACATTTGGTATTGGCGAGTTCATAAATGCCTCATCTATCAAAATATAAAATCAATTAATCTGATTGGTAAAGGGTGTAACGAGAAAAAAATAAAATTGTTACAAATACATTTTTTTGATCGCCACAACATTGTATTAAAATGCAATAACAGGCAACCAAAACATCATATCTTTCCAAAAATGGTATAATTAAAAACATCAGCTCAACACGCAAAAATTAAGCCATCACACAGCTCCAGATTTTGAAAAATTAGAACACTATGGGTCTTGAAAAATGGTGGCAAAAGGGGGGGGCTAAAGGGGTTAAAGCCACTAGACCTCCACAGTGTAAATTATAATAATGAGAAAATCAATACTCACTTTGACTCCATTTAATATTGCAAGTGACATTACTATCTGTTGTCCCACTCTATTCATTGTATTCGTGTTTAACCTTTTAAAGACTCGGATATTTTTCATTGCTGTGCTTACCATCTTTCAAACAGCCGTCAATTTTTTTCATTTCTCATATGAGAACTTGTTTTCTGTGGGATAAGTTGTAGTATTGCATTGAACCATTAATTTTACCAGACAATGTATGAAAAGGGTGAAAAAAAAGCAATTCAACCACTGTTTTTTGGGTTTTGCTTACAGCAGATATTCTGTGGTAAAAAGAAAAAATGACCCCGAAACTTGATTCCCCAGATCAGTATGGTTATAGCTATGCCATAATGATGATTTGTCGATACCAATTTGAGTTGGCTATGATGTATTAATCACTAATGATTACATTTTTTTATGGAGGAGTGATTCTGTTTTGATTTTGTTTCTTGTTACAGCTTATACGCTCTCCAAACTATCAGATACCAGTAAAAGTATAATTAACTATAGTACTCACTCCCTGTGCTCTTGTCTCTGTGCTGCTGCTGCTTCATTTACATCATGTCGACTGTGTACATCACAGATGAAGTAAATTACTGAGCTTAGCAGCTCTATGCTGTAGATGGCACAATCCACTGAAGGTCAGTGATTGGCTACAATGGTGAAGTTTGCAGTAGACCTGACATCGTCGGGCAATGCTGCAGCCTAAAATCAGAGATGGGGGATGCGTCAGGGTACAGACAATGGATTCAGGGAGAGTACTATCTGTTTTTTTTTTAAATAGTATCAAATCGTTTGGAGACCACTTTTCCAGAAGTGAATATGTCCCGTCACAATAGGAGTAATTGCTGTTCAGAATTTTTGCTTGTGCAATGGTGATCATTTAACCACTAGTGTCATCCCATATGAGAAAAGAAGTTAACATTGAATAAATAGAAAAATAAAACCCAAAACATGAGTGCTATTCTGGGCAGTCAAATTAATGTTATCACTGATGAGCTTGCCAAATTTTCAATTTCTTGACTGCTAAAAAAAATATAAAATCAGATGAATGTTTCCCAAATCGATAACACATGGAAGCCATCTTTCTGCTGTTTTTTATCTGTACACCAGAAAAACAGATGACATGTCGACAGCGTCGGACTGGCTACTGGAGGAATCTCCAGTAATACCAGGCCTGGATTCAGGTACCTGCATTGCACTCCGGAGCTCTCACCTGAGCTCCGGCGTGCAGCCTAGACTGTTCCGCGAGCACCGAGTGATTGATTCCCCGGCACTTGCGGTTCAGTTGATGACAGCTGCAGACAGGCCGGGCTGATCTCCGAAGTTCAGGTGAGAGCACCGGAGATCACCCTGTCTGCAGCTGACATGAACTGAACCGCAAGCGCCAGGGAATTAATCACTCGGCGATCACGGTGCAGTCTAGGCTGCACGCCGGAGCTCAGGTGAGAGCTCCGGAGTGCAATGCAGGTACCTAAATCCATGCCTGGCATTACTGGAGATTCCTCCGGTAGCCAGTCCGACGCTGCATATGGATGGCAAAAACGTATAGATGGAAAAGAAACTGATGAAAAAAAGTCCATCACACGGATTGAAAATAGTCTGTTTTTTGCAGACACAAAACACATGGATGCGTGAATAGGGCCTTACAATTACATTTTATATACTTTCTATGACTTTTTTTGTTTCATAGTTTTTAAGGTTGAATGTAGACTTAAGTCCATCGAGTTCAACCCATAGCCTAACATGTGGATCCAGTGGAAAATGAAAACCCCATTAGGGCAGACAGTAAGCTATATTAAAACAGTAAGCATATTAGGGGAAAATTCCTTTCTGACTCCACATATGGCAATCAGACTAGTCCCCTGTATCAGCCACCAATCACAGACTCTAGTGCAGAGGTTCCCAACTCCAGTCCTCAAGGCACACCAACAGTGCATGTTTTCAGGATTTCCTTAGTATTGCACAGGTGATAATTTAATCACCTGCAAAGGTGCTGAATCCAACACCCATGCTAAAGAAATCCTGAAAACATGCACTGTTGGTGTGCCTTGAGGACTGGAGTTGGGAACCTCTGCTCTAGTGCACATAACCAGTAATATTAGATTTTTCAAGAAAGGCATCCAGGCCTCTTTTAAGTTTTAGTAATGAATCATCCTTTACAACTTCCTTTAAGAAGGACATAGCTGAACTGGAGAGGGTGCAGAGAAGAGCCACCAAGATTATTAGAGGAATGGGTGGGCTGCAATACCAAGACAGGTTATTAAACTTGGGGTTATTTAGTTTGGAAAAACGAAGGCTTAGGGGGGATCTAATCACAATGTATAAATATATGAGGGGACAGTACAGAGACCTTTCCAAAGATCTTTTTACACCAAGGCCTGCGACTGGAACACGGGGGCATCCACTACGTCTTGAGGAAAGAAGGTTTAATCATAATCACAGACGAGGATTCTTTACTGTACGAGCAGTGAGACTATGGAACTCTCTGCCGCATGATGTTGTAATGAGTGATTCACTACTAACATTTAAGCAGAGCCTGGACGCCTTTCTTGAAAAATGTAATATTACCAGTTATGTATATTAGATTTTATGACAGGGTATTGATCCAGGGAACTAGTCTGATTGCCGGATGTAGAGTCAGGAAGGAAATTTTTTCCCCATTGGAACTTGTTTGCCACATTGGGGTTTTTTTTGCCTTCCTCTGGATCAACATGTTAGGCTACAGGTTGAACTAGATGGACTTAGAGTCTCCCTTCAACCTTAAAAACTATGATACTATGATACTATGATACAACATTATGTGGCAGAGAGTTCCATAGCCTCACTGCTCTTACAGTAAAGAATCCTTGTCTGTGCTTATGATTAAAACTTCTTTCCTCTAAATGTAGTGGATGCCCCCTTGCTTTTGTTGCAGATCTAGGTGTAAAAAGATCATTAGAGAGAGCTCTGTACTGTTCCCTCATATATTTGGACATTGTAATAAGATCACCCCTAAGCCTTCATTTTACCAAACTGAATAACCCAAGTTTAATAACCTACAGTCATATGAAAAAGTTTGGGTACCCCTATTAATGTTAACCTTTTTTCTTTATAACAATTTGGGTTTTTGCAACAGCCATTTCAGTTTCATATATCTAATAACTGATGGACTGAGTAATATTTCTGGATTGAAATGAGGTTTATTGTACTAACGGAAAATGTGCGATCCGCATTTAAACAAAATTTGACCGGTGCAAAAGTATGGGCACCCTTATCAATTTCTTGATTTGAACACTCCTAACTACTTTTTACTGACTTACTAAAGCACTAAATTGGTTTTGTAACCTCATTGAGCTTTGAACTTCATAGGCAGGTGTATCCAATCATGAGAAAAGGTATTTAAGGTGGCCACTTGCAAGTTGTTCTCCTATTTGAATCTCCTATGAAGAGTGGCATCATGGGCTCCTCGAAACAACTCTCAAATGATCTGAAAACAAAGATTATTCAACATAGTTGTTCAGGAGAAGGATACAAAAAGTTATCTCAGAGATTTAAACTGTCAGTTTCCACTGTGAGGAACATAGTAAGGAAATGGAAGAACACAGGTACAGTTCTTGTTAAGCCCAGAAGTGGCAGGCCAAGAAAAATATCAGAAAGGCAGAGAAGAAGAATGGTGAGAACAGTCAAGGACAATCCACAACCACCTCCAAAGACCTGCAGCTTCATCTTGCTGCAGATGGTGTCAATGTGCATCGGTCAGCAATACAGCGCACGTTGCACAAGGAGAAGCTGTATGGGAGAGTGATGCGAAAGAAGCCGTTTCTGCAAGCACGCCACAAACAGAGTCGCCTGAGGTATGCAAAAGCACATTTGGTCCTGTGGACTGATGAAACAAAGATTGAGTTGTTTGGTCATACAAAAAGGCGTTATGCATGGAGGCAAAAAAACACGGCATTCCAAGAAAAGCACTTGCTACCCACAGTAAAATTTGGTGGAGGTTCCATCATGCTTTGGGGATGTGTGGCCCATGGCGGCACCGGGAATCTTGTTAAAGTTGAGGGTTGCATGGATTCAACTCAGTATCAGCAGATTCTTGACAATAATGTGCAAGAATCAGTGACGAAGTTGAAGTTACGCAGGGGATGGATATTTCAGCAAGACAATGATCCAAAGCACCGCTCCAAATCTACTAAGGCATTCATGCAGAGGAACACTTACAATGTTCTGGAATGGCCATCCTAGTCCCCAGACCTGAATATCATTGAAAATCTGTGGGATGATTTGAAGCGTGCTGTCCATGACCATCAAACTTAACAGAACTGGAATTGTTTTGTAAACAGGAATGGTCAAATATACCTTCATCCAGAATCCAGGAACTCATTAAAAGCTACAGGAAGCGACTAGAGGCTGTTATTTTTGCAAAAGGAGGATCTACAAAATATTAATGTCACTTTTATGTTGAGGTGCCCATACTTATGCACCGGTCAAATTTTGTTTAAATGCAGATTGCACATTTTCTGTTAGTACAATAAACCTCATTTCAATCCAGAAATATTACTCAGTACATCAGTTATTAGATATTTGAAACATAAATAGCTGTTGCAAAAACCCTAATTGTTATAAAGAAAAAAGGTTAACATTACTAGGGGTGCCCAAACTTTTTCATATGACTGTATCTTGGTAATGCAGTCCACCCATTCCTTTAATAACATTGGTTTCTCTTCTCTGCACCCACTCTAGTTTAGCTATGTACTTCCTATATACCGGAGACCAAAAATGTACACGGTATTCTACCTGGTCGCACTAGTGACTTGTATAGGGACAAAACTATGTTCTTCTCATAAGAATCTATGCCTCTTGTAATGCATCCCATTATTTTATTAGCCTTGGAAGCAGTTATTCGACATTGGTCAGTACAGTTGAGTTTGCTATGAGTTTTACCCAGTGTTTTACAATTAGGTACCATGCCCAAGTGCATGACCTTACATTTATCTACATTAAACTTCAATTGCCCTTTCTCATCCCAAGATTCCAGGTTACATAAATCCTTCTGTAATATTAGATTATCCTTCTCTGAATTGACTGCCTTGCAGAGTTTAGTATCATCTGCAAATATTGAAAACCTACTTTCTATGCCCACTACAAGGTCATTAATATGTTAAAAAGAAGAGGGCCCAATACTGACCTATATGGTACCTCACTGTTAACTGTGACCCAGTCTGAGTGTGTTCCATTAATAACCACTCTTTGTTTCCTATCACTGAGCCAGTTATTAACCCAGTAACACATATTTTCCCCTATTTCCTTTATTCTCACTTTATGAACCAACCTTTTCTGTGGCACTGTATCAAATGCCTTTGAAAAACCCATATAGACAACCTCCACTGCATTTCCCTTGTTCAATCTGGAACTTACTTCCTCATATAAGCTAATCAGATTAGTTTGATAGGACCTCCTTCACAGAAGAAAGATGGTACTGTTACGGTTCGGGGTTCTCCTGAGCCTCAAACCGCACCTGCCCCATCCTTATCCCCTGTGGTGGTGTCGACTGACTCTCCTGTGCCACCTGTCCGCCACTCCAGGTGCTTGGCTGCTATGCATCAGGTGTTCAGGGTCTTTCTTTGTTCTGAGGCTTAGTCCCTGTTTTGCCTTACTGCACATGCGTGGGTTCCCGCTGCCTTTCCTGGCTCTAAGTGTGGGATTCCCGCTACTTCGCATGCGCGTGATGTCACCGGTGACGCGTCGGCTCCTGATTGGCAGTCTTTGACGTCACCAATGATGCAGTGGCCGCTGATTGCTAGTCGATGACATCATTGGTGACGTGGTGGTCCCTGAATGGCCGCGACCGGCACCATTGCCATCTGGTGCTGGCTTGGGGCAGAGCTTAGTCTATAAAAGATCCTGCGTGAACGTCATTCTGTTTCTGTAGCACAGAGTAGTGCAGCCATATAGTGGCCATTGTGTCAAAAAGCCCTGTAGTGTCTGTAACAGGGCAGCATGCCATTCTGGAAGTGGTAGGCAGGGTTAGGCGTCCAGTGCCTGCACGCCAAGATTCACGGGAGACCATCTCCTTTCTGGTCATGATGGATGGGTTGGATGAGGTCCTTTTGGGATTCCCTTGGCTAAGGCAGCATTCCCCACATTTCGATTGGGCTACAGGGAAGATCCTCAGTTGGAATGCCACCTGCCTAGGAACATGTTTGCCTAAGACAGTAGGAGGGGTATCTTACAAATTAAAAATCTATGTAACTTGTGCAAATTCCATGCGCATATTGCGTTTTAGAACGCAGCGATTTGCATGCTGAAATTTGTGACTGAATCGCTGCATTTTAGAAAGCAACCGGTCACTTTTGTGCGTTTTGGAAGCTTTTCCCTCTCTGTCTATGGCAGCGCAACCATCCAAAATGCATGAATTCTGCATCCATTCCACATTCTAAATACTTCCAAAAACGCAGCTTTTCGGCAGCATTTTAAAACGCACATGTGGTGACAAAATGCTGCGGAATATTTGTCATGGCAGAATGCAGATGTGCGCACATAGCCTAAGCCCTTCATCTTGGAAGTGGATGCTTCGAAAGTAGTTGCAAGGGTGGTCCTTTACCAAAAGCATCCCCAGGGGGGAAAACGTCCTTGTTTTTTCTTCTCAAAGACATTTTTCCCTGCTGAGAAGTACTACTCCATCAGAGATTGGGAGCTCCTGGCCATGAAGCTGGCATTCTCTGAGTGAAGACACCACTTGAGGGAGCTAAGCACTCTTTCTTGCTGTACATGAACTATAAGAATCTGTTATACCTGCAGTCCGCCAGCGTTTGAACCCCAGACGGGGTGGTCCCTCTTCTTTTCCCTATTTGACTTTGTCTTACATTTCTTATCGGGAGAGAAGAACGCTCTAACAGATGCGATTTCTAGGTCCACGTACACAGAGGACGAGGAGGAGGAGCCTTGCCTCATTGTCCCCCTGACAACCTGAGGACGGTCTCTCCTGTGTCTCTTGACCGGGTACCCCTTGGGAAGACCTATGTGCCTCCTGAAAGTCAAGTGTAGGTGTTAGCTTGAGCCCACCCTTCCAAGCTAGGAGGTCACTTCTGGGCCAAGAGAACACAGGAGCTCTTAGAGAGGTTCTTTTGGTGGCCATGTTTTGCACAGGACATGCAAGAATACGTCCAGGCATGTGTGTTGTGTGCCACCAACCGTCCATCCAGGCAGAGACTCGCAGGCTTGTTGTATCCACACTCAGTGCCTAACCGCCCTTGGGAAATGGTGGGGATGGACTTTGTTGGGGACCTGCCCAAGTCCAAGGTCAACAAGATCATATGGGTGGTGACGATCATTTTTCTAAGATATTCAATTTCCTCCCTCTCTGCCACGTATACCATCCTCCAGGGCGCTGGCACCCCTATTCATCAAGAACATCTTCCTCTTGCATGAGATACCAGACAAGATCGTTAGCGACCGGGGGCCTCAGTTTGCCTCCCGGGTTCTTGAGAGATCTCTGCTCCCTGCTGGAGATAGAGCTGAATCTCTCCACCTCCTACCATCCGGAAACTAACGGTCTTGTCAAAAGGATGAACCAGTCGATGCTGACATTGGGTCTGGTTGTTAGCGCGGAACATCAAACTCCGGGTTGAGTCGGCCAAGTTCGCACCACATTATCTGGGCCCCTACAAGGTCCTGACGCAGCACAACCCAGTAGTCTATCGGCTTGCCATTCTTGCATACCTCCACATTGCTGACACATTTCATGTGTCCCTTCTTAATCCAGTTCAGCTCACTAGGTTCTCTGGGGACTTTCCATCCAGCCCCGATTCCCCGGTGGGGATCGGTCCGTTCATGTGGTGGTCGGAAAAAAAAAGTCCAGGGGAGAATGTTTTACCTAGTGGACTGGGTTGGCTTGGGTCCAGAGTACTGGACCTGGGTGTTGGGTGAAGAGGTTGCGGCTCCCAACTTGGTGGTGGCATGCAAGCGTCGGAGTCCTAGATGGGGGGGGAGGTACTGTTACAGTCAGGCTTTCTCCTGAGCCTTGAACTGCTCCTGCTTCATTCTCATCCTCTGCGGCAGCACACATCGATATGTGTGACACCACAAGAACAGGGAACATCACCGCACCTGCGCCCATCCGCAATGAGGAAGGAAGGAGGTGGGCGTGATGTTCGGCCTGCTTATCTCCGCCCCTCCGCTTCTATTGGGTGGCCGCTTAGTGATGCCGCTGTGACTCCGAAAGAAGTGACTTAGAAAGGAGGTGGTTTGCCAGCCACAGAGACGTCGCTAAGCAGGTAAGTATGTGTGACGGGTCCTAGCGATGTTGTGCGCCACGGGCAGCGATTTGCCCATGACGCACAACCGATGTCGCTGTGTGTAAAGCCCGCTTAATGGTCAGGCAAAGAAACTGAACCAAGTATTAGAAGAATATCTAAAATGATTTGTTTCTTCTAATCAAGGGGACTGGGTGAATTTTCTTCTACTGGCCGAGTTCGCTTTCAATAACCGCACCTCTGCTGTTACCGATACCTCCTCTTTTTTTGTTGTGGGGGATTTCATATATTTTTGGTAATTTTCCTGGTTACCAGTCAGCAGTCCCAGTTGAAAGATATTCTTTCCGCTTGATTTAGGTCTGGAGAGAAGTTAAAAAAGGTATTTTGATACCTTGCCATCGAACTAAGAGAACTGAAAACTGCAGACGTAGGAGGACTCCTTTCTTTAACATGGATATTTTCTGTGGCTATCAAAAAATCTCCATATAAAAGTTCCATCAGAAAATTTGCTTCTAAATTTGTTGGTTCAAATAAGGTAATTAAAATCATTAATCCTGTCAAGCTTCAACTCCTAGTTGTGTAGAGGATTAATAATTCCTTCCATTCCTCTCCTCTTAAAAATATTGTCATTGAGGTTGAATTGGAGAAGGACAAGTAGTATGAGCTGGAACAAGTTTTGAATTCCAAACAAGTCAGACATTGCCTGCAGTATCTCGATAAATGGTAGGGTTTTGGTTCGGAGGATAATGCCTAGATTGATGCAGGAGATTTGCATGCGGATCGTCTAGTGAGAGCTCTGCTAGCAGCGTCAGCGGTTGGCATCTATGTGGGTCCAGTGGCTCCTTGTAGAAGGGGGGAGGGTACTGTCATGCATCTGTATTTGAACACTTGATTCTGTGCTAAGTGATCAGCTTCTCAATCCGTCGGACCACAGCAAATACACCTTTCCTTCGGATGTTTAGTTTTTGTTATATGTGCCTTAGTTCTATTTGAGTAACAGGTGTAAGTTACTGGTATTTCTTGCTGCTAATATTCTCATTTCAAGTCCAGCCATATTTCTTTCAGTTTCTGCTAGTCAGTGGAACACCAGCTAGGATAGTGTTCCCCAACTCCATTCCTCAAGGTCCACCAACAATGCAAGCTTTCAGGATTTCCTTAAGGGTACTTTGCACGCTGTGACATCGCTACTGCGATATCGTCGGGGTCAAATCGAAAGTTACGCACTACCGGCGCCAGTAACGATGTCGCAACGTGTAAAGCCTAGATGCGCCGATAAACGATCGCAAAAGCGTTGTAAATCGATGATCTGTGTAGTGTCGGTCATTTTCAGAATTTCGCACCAATAGGAGATACGATGTTGTTCCTCGTTCCTGCGGCAGCACACATCGCTGTGTGTGAAGCCGCAGGAGCGAGGAACATCTCCTTACGTGCGGCCGCCGGCTATGCGGAAGGAAGGAGGTGGGCGGGATGTTTATGTCCTGCTCATCTCTGCCCCTCCACTTCTATTGGCCACCTGCCATATGACATCGCTGTGAACCCGCACGACCCGCCCCCCCTTAGGAAGGAGGCGGATTGCCGGCCAGAGCAACGTCGCAGGGCAGGTAAGTACGTGTGAAGCTGCCATAGCGATAATGTTCGCTACGGAAGCTATCACAAGATATTGGATGTGCGACGGGGAGAGTACTATCGCGCTCGGCATCGCAAGCATCGGTTAGCGATGTCGCAGCGTGCAAAGCACCAATTAGTATTGCACAGGCGATAATTTAATCACCTGCCCAGGTGATGATTCCAACTCCTGTGCATTGCTAAGGAAATCCTGAAAACATGCACTGTTGGTGGATCTTGAGGACTGGAGTTGGGGAACACTGAGCTAGGATACTTTTCTCTGCTATTTATATTCTCCACTTTGCACCTATCTTATGTTTTTTGTCAGTAAATAGACAGCATATTCTTTAGCAATATTCACCCTCTATGGTATTTTACTATTTGTCTTATTCACTTCCTACTTCAGCACACTTTGCCCTCCGATTCCTTTAGAGGAACACAAATGCTATCAAGCTATCATTGTTTAGTCTTTAGTTAAGGATATTTCAACTCCTGCAGGAACCACTAGCAAATGCATTGTTGGGATCCGTGAACTATGTGCCCATGGGGAAAGTGTCGCGGATATATCCGCAGGACATTCCGCAGGAGCTCCCAGAAAACCGCAGCACAACTTTGTTTACACGCTGCGGTTTTATTGCGGAATGTCCTGCGGATATGTTGCGGTCATTCTGCATTGAGGATGCAGTACCATGGCTTTGGCACTGCATCCTCAATGCAGAACAAGTGCTGGAGTGATTGGGGAGTTCATACTTACCTCCATCACGCAGAACTTCACTCTCTAGCCGTGTCTGTCTGCACATTGCCGGAGAAGGTGGGCGGGCCTGAACTATCTCCGGCTGTCACATGACTGGAGCTCGTGCAGGCCCCGCCCACCTCCTGCTGCTTGCTCCTGGCTTCATCGCGCTCCTCTGCAGTACACCGGAGGATGTGACTCCGGTGTCTTCTATCAAGGCAGGTAAGTATGGGACCCTGCGGAAAAATCTGCAGCATGTCAATTATTCCTGCAGATTTTTCCGCAGGGAAAAAAATGCAGCATGGGCACAGCACTCCCCAAATACCATAGAAATAGCTGGTGACTTGCTGTAGTGCAGATTTTTGAAAAATCAGCGGAATTTCCGCGAAAAAAATCACGTCAAATTCCGTAAATTTTCCGCAGCGTGGGCACTAGAGATGAGCGGACCGGCCGTGGTTCGGCTCGAGTTCGGTTCGTCAAACGGGGGTCCCATTCGAGTTCGGATCGGCGAACGTTCGACGAACCGAACTCGAACTGCATAGGAAACAATGGCAGGCAATCACAAACACATAAAAACACCTAGAAAACACCCTCAAAGGTGTCCAAAAGGTGACAAACAACTCACAACACAACACAAACACATGGGAAAGTGACAAGGACATATACGCATGCAAAAACAAAATGAGCTGGACAAGGAAAAAGAGGAGGAGACACAGATATGGGTATATGCAAGGGAACGTCCATGCCATTACTGTGCAACTTGAGCCCTGCTCATTTTAGGCTTCCAATCTGGATAAATTGCCTGAGCTCACCACGTACGCCTGGGGAATCTTGTTGTGTCCCGCAGCCAGCGTTTTCTCGGAACGTGTCCTCAGTGCTGCTGGGGGTGTGCTGACAGCTAAGCACACGCATCTGTCCACTGACAATGTGGACAGACTAACGTTCACCAAGATAAACAAGTCATGGCTCTCAGAGGACATTTCTTCCCCTGGGTCATCCAGGGGAGGGGAAAGGCACGCGTATTTTTGAGAGCGCTTCATGCAAAGCATCTTTTTCATCTTGAAAATGGGGGTCAACTGATGCCAGTCAAGTGGGGTGTGTGTGGCCCAATTAGTTTCAACAAGGGAGACTGTTGTTGGAGTCCCCTCGCTATGTTCTCAAAGAACCAAGATGAACAAGTCATGGCTCTCAGAGGACTTTTCTTCCCCTGGGTCATCCAGAGGAGGTGAAAGGCACGCGTATTTTTGAGAGTGCTTCATGCAAAGCATCTGTTTCATCTTGAAAATGGGGGTCAACTGATGCCAGTCAAGTGGGGTTTGTGTGGCCCAATTAGTGGAAACGAGGGAGACTGTGGTTGGAGTCCCCTTGCTGTGTTTTACATGCTTTTAGAAGGGCATGACATGGCTTAGAGCTTGACTTTCAGCATCTGCAAACTGTTGGCTACCAAAATGCTTCCTTTCCTACCTTTTTAACCGAGGATTTTCGAGACCTTATGCCCATCGCAGTGCCCCAAGAGCCGATGCCCAGGCGCCACTCCTTCTCCAACAAAGGCGTGCACGCGCTACACCAGCATGTTGCACCAAACATCACCGCTTCTTTGAGAAACTGTGTGACAGGGTGCATTTCACCACAGATACTTGGCCCAGTAAGCATGGACAGGGGCATTACATGTCGCTGACTGGGCAATGGGTTACTATGGGGAGAGATGGAGAAGGGTCTGCTGTACAAGTCTTGCTGTCCCCACGAGTTGTATCAATCCTTCCTCTGTATGTAGAAGTTAATACACTACTTCTGCCTCCTCAACCTCGTGTGGGTCCTTCACCTTGGCCCAAACCCTGTGTGGTCAGGGCACCCTACCTTGTAACTGCGCACAAGGAAAACCACACACCTCCTCCTTACTATGCTGGCAGCAGAGCTCAATGCCATCATGCGGTCAAATGTTTACTTTGAAATGTATGGGAAATGTGAGCCACACCGCTGAGAAGTTGTGGACGGTTAGCTCTGGAGACCAAGTTTCATCAATGGTTGTCTCCACTCAACCAGCAGCCAGGGAAGGCAGAGTGTGACAATGATGCAAACATGGGTGCGGCCCTTCGCCGTGACAATGTGACACACATGCCTTGTGTGGCTAACGTGTTGAATCTAATTCTCCAGCAATTTTTAAAACACCATCCCGGCCTACATGGCCTTGTGCAGCGGGTACGCTCGCTATGTGCTCACTTCCATCGTTCGCACACAGCAGCTCAACAACTTTCGTCGCTCCAGAAGTCTTTAGGTCTGGTGGTTAAACGCCTGAAATGCGATGTGCCGACACGCAGGAATTTGAATCTGCACATGTTGCAGCATTTGTGGCAGCACCGCCGAACCCTGCTGCAATACGTTATGACATATAGCCTGGCCTAACTTGATCCAGAGGTGGTGCAGATCACGCTGCTGGAGTGGTGTCAGATCAAGGAGCTATGCACCCTTCTACACAGTTTACAAATGTCGACGAAGATGTTTAGCACTGGCAATGCCATTCTCAGCGTGACAATTCTGGTCATCTACATGATGGAGCACACGGTAAGCATTATTCGGAGTCAGGTGTTGGAACAAGAGGAAGGGGAGGAAGTACAGGAGGAGTCATATGCGGAAGGGATAACAAGATCTACGAGGTCCAGATGGTAAGCGGCACCTAGGTGGCAGTCATGGTGGGGGAGAGGGATTAACAGGGGCGCATAGTATCAGCAAAAAGTGTTGAGGAAGGTGCAGGAGCCCATGAAGAAATGGAGGACGAACTGGCGATGGGCATGGAAGACTCAGCAGATGAGTGAGAGCTTGCTCACATTTCGGTTGTGCGAGGTTGGGGGGGGAGAGGGCAGAGGAAGGAGGCACGATTCTCACCTCTCTGCCACCAACACACCAAGGACTTGGTCCTCCTGGATGCACAAGACACATGAGCGCCTTCTTACTGCACTACCTACAACATGACCCTCGGATTGTACGAATTCGAAGTAATGATAACTACTGGGTTGCCACACTGTTAGATCCCCGGTACAAGACAAAATTTGGCGAAATAATTCCTGCCATAGAAAGGGACGCACGTATACAGGAGTATCTGCAGAAGGTGGTACGCAATCTTAGATCTGCTTTTCCACTAAACACCAGTGCTGCACAGAGTGAATCTCAACGCTTAGTCATGGATAGGAGGAAATGGTCTTTTACTTGTCCACATCTGAGGGACCGAGGGCTGGCTGCTGTGCTGAGATGGCATTGAGTACGGTGTCCCTGCAGAGTTGCACTTTTGGTCATATACAAAATGAGTTGAAAAAGGACAGATGCTGGTGGAAAGGGGAACAGGTGTGTTGGAAAGGGGAAAAGTTTTTGTCCGTGGGTTTGGTGGTTAAGCAAAAGTAACATTTGCTGAAGAAACACCATCTGTTACGGTGGGACTGGCAGATTAGGATAAGGTGGTATATACTATGTTACCGCTATATAACGAAAATTAATAAGAAAGAGAAAGGTATATATCCCCATCAGCAGTCAATGTCCACCGTGCTCCCAGATGGAAAAGGAGAGGTTGGCAACTGGAAGGTTAGGTGGAGGATACAGAGCTGTGTGGCTATGAAACTAATAGTAGCCTGAACCGAGTTAGACGGCACTCGGATCTGGAGACTGGGAGCCCTGTTAGCGTCACAGGTTCCACACGCCCTCCCAGCCCAGGAACTCCTTGTTAACATCACAGTGGCCATTGAGTACGCTGACCGTGTGCATTGGGGCCACACCTGTGGACAGCAGGCGCATGTGCAGCAGCAGGCCTGTTAATGCCACTGGGCTGCACAAGCAGGACTTGTAGGACAGGAGCTGGTCTTAACCGTTCTGCGTTACCAACTGTGGTGGCGGCCTGCATCGACGCCCTATCCCTGCCTACTTCTGGCCTAAAGCCGCAATGGGTTCAATGGGAGGTGTGCTCTTTCGGAGCATAATAGAAGACTGCGCACCTCCTTGTTGGCTCCAGCCCGTCTTATAACCTGGGTCCGCCCCAAACCAGGGTGGACCACAATGCACCTCCTGAAGACAAAAGCAGAGTGACACATCATGAGTGGCATAACTAGCGTCCTATTTTTAACCGCACCTTCAATAATGACCTCATGGCTGCCACGACACAAACACCTCACCAGTCATCGTCTGACCATCAATAATGAGGTGACAAGTCATAGGGGCGGGCCTCTGCAAGCCATTTGGGAGTGGCCTGGCCACATCGTCAGGACCCCTGATGCCCTGTGGTCTATATGGGCCCCCCACATCAGGGGCAGGGCCAAAGAGTTCATTACCGGACCTAGTCTCTGATGCAGTAAGTGCCTGAGCATGCTCAGTAGCATGAAATACAGTCTCTGAAAAAAGACTATCAGCTTTAGCATGGTGTCTAGGCACAAAACAGGACTTAGACCCGGCACGGAATGCAAGTACCTGTGCAAAGAGGCTTTTCACACTAAGTGTGGGAGCATGCGCTGTATCCCGAAATGAAGACTTAGCCTCAGGAATGGCACAGTCAGGCTGAGCATACTCACTAGGCGAAACACTGTAGTTAGGCTGCGGCTGGGGTAAACCGGCACACGCATGCGCCCTAGCTGCCTCTCCACACTTAGACGTGGAGGAGAAATTGCTCTTCGGGTGTGGACTTGGAGATGCTGTCTATGAACAGAAGGAAAAGCTAAAGGTGTGTGTTACAGAACGGAGCCACCGCGGAAACACTTCGTTCAATTGTGAGGGGAGTCATTTTGGAGTTTGGTGAGGAGTACCGTAACGCCAGTGAGCAACATCCTGTGCCACAGACCAACATTCTTACGGTGCTGTCTATACTGCTTACCGTGAGAGGAGTGTAAAGTCTGTATTTATGGCAACTGGACATCACAGTACCCAGGTACGGTAGGCTGTGCCCAGACAATAATGCGGGCACGCAACACTTTGTTTTATTAGCAAAACACATATCTGTTCTGGGTAGGCCGACTATTTAGAGACAATAAGACTTGCTGCCTCTGCACTGTCAAATTGTCACGTACAGTTTAAATCATAGAGGGACAGCGACACATGTTTGCATTGACTGTTGATTTTCAAGATTTCCATGACTGTGTTGCAGAGCTGTGTGGTTTGCATTCACACTGTTATCATCTGCCTTATCTGTGAGGCTTCAGCTAACAAGGGTATTCAGGGGGGGCAATGTGTTTTGTCTATGTTTAGGTAGATAACTGGGAAGCTCTTGTGATGCGCCACTGGTAAGTCATGTTCGCACACACACACACACACGCACAAACACACAATTACTGCTACACAGAGGGATTAGCAGGTAGTAGGCAACAGAATAGATTGTTCAATTATTTAAATTGTATGCATGGTTCTTATTGTTTGTTTTGGTAAAGTTAAACAATCATTTATCAACCCAACTGACTAGAGTCCTTTTCCTGTTGCCTGGTTTTGCTGCATACTGGGGAGCCCACCCTGTACACTACTTAAAATGAAGCATAAGTCGCAATGTGAATTTCACTGTGCTACAATGCGGCCTAGCGTGCCTGTGCAACCAGTGCCTGCCCCATCAAGTGCATCTGCGTGCTCTTCATCCTCTGTGACTGTGGGGACAGAAGTCTCACATGGATTTTCACACTGAACTTCCACCCCTTTACATGCAACAGGGAGTGTGATTGGCAGGTCATCACTTGTTTTGGAAGTGGAAACAGATGGTATTGTTGAGCTGTCAGACATCGAGAAAACCAACATTGGATGCAGGCTACATTATATCCACACCTGCACCTTCGTCACAGATTGGCTGGACTACCTGCATTTAATAATTGCATTCCAGAAATGGAAAGGAGTGTAGAATGCACATGTGTTGTACCTTGCTTGGCAGCAAAGGAACACTAACTTAGTACTACAGACATTTTTAGGAAGGCAGAAAAAGAGTCAGCTCTTTGGGCAAATTAAATAGCGTGGCAAAAGTGGACAGGTGGGTACAGTGGCCGTGTTCTGTGGGTACCAGGACAGTAAAGGAAGCCTCACTTTCTATCCCTCCTAATGATCAAATGCAGCAAGGAATTCCCTGAGTTTGCTATAAAATTAACGTAGCAAAATGTGCATGAGGGTGTCATGCAGAGGTGCTGCAAATAGAATTGCACCAGTGGGACACTAATGGAAGTCCAACAGCCACTTTTAGGATGCCACTAAGTTTCCTCAGTGTTTGCTAGTATAATGGCTTAGTAACAATGAGTCTGAGTGTGCAATGCAGAGGTGCTGGCAATAGATTTGCAATAGTGGGACTCTAATGGAAGTCCAACAGCCACTTCTTGTATGCCACTAAATGAATTTAGAAAAAACCATATACAATAGGACCAATTGAGTTCAATATACGAAAAACAAAAAACCTCAATTTCAATTAATATTAAACTTTTATTGATATATTTTAAAATTTAGACACCCATTAATAGTAAACACACAAAGGGCGTAGATGATGAAGGGGAGGAGCTAAATATATGGGGTCCCTATAGCACCCTATGGGACCTTGCTCCTACCTACCAACGGAGGGTATGACGCCGTAACTGTTTTGGGCGCCCCCGTTCCACGTCGGCTCACCCTCTAGTTGCCCTAGATAGTTAGTGAATTAAAATAATAATTACACTACGGATGGCCATACAATAGTACTAGAATGTATTAAGTACAAAGTGCTCATGTAATCACACTGTCTGATAGATAACAGCTTCCTATCAGGAAAACCAGGACAAAAAAATCAAAAATTAAGCCCCAATATAGGTAGGCTTCTGCATAAAAATTAGTCCATAGTACATGATCCAGTACAAATTAGTACATGGTACAACAAAGTGCTCATATAATCACACTGTGATAGATAACAGCTTCCTATCAGGAAAACCAGGACAAAAAAAAAAAAAAAAAAACACAAATATTAAGGCCCAGTATAGGCAGGCTTCTGCAGAAAAATTAGTCCATAGTACATGATCCAGTACAAATTAGTACATAGTACATAATACACAATCTACATTAACATAATGGAGGAGCACATTAACATAATGGAAAATTCAGTTCCATCTGTCAGTTTTTCCTCCCATGTCCCAGTGTGATATAGTATGGTATGGCAATCACACATGGATAAACTTTTACACAATCATAATTGCACAGATCTGCACTGCATAAACCGATGCTGATACATGTAATGCAATGCCTGAGGGCAATCATGCAGATGAGTCTAATAGAGCAGAAAATAGGGGTATAGATAACCCCACAGGGAAGAAAAAAATGGTTACTTCCCTTTTAGCAGCATGCTCTGTATCGCCTCTACGCGTTTCCCCTTTCCCTGATATAAGGATCTTCAGGAGGCTGGAGGATTGCAGTTATCAGATGTGAATGTAGGAGTAATCCATGGCTGTGTGCACAGATCACAGGATGTCAGGGTTTAAATCCAGCGTCAGCCAAGGTCACATGGACCATGCGGCCAATCACAATCATAGGCTACTGTGTCTTTTATGTTTTACTGCGCATGTCATGACAATCCTGGACACTAGAGGTCCTCGGAGCATGACTGCGCATGTGTGCACACTTTGCAGTAAAAGGGTTGAAGGAAATAATGAACGTGCCTGCGTGCACATGAGAGGGGGCGGCATCAAAACAACAAACTGCAATGGCACCACCCACTAATGCCCCCATCGTCATAGAGACGCTTGGGAACACTGCAGCAATATGCATGCCTGTGAATATAAGTGGAAGTGCTTAGGACAAACTTGAATCACACAAAACGTCCCTGAATGTGTCAGGTGATATTTAACACTGACATTTTTGCCACACACATTGAGTGTGCCTGTATGTAATGCCAATGCACACATGCCTAAATAGCAACCATATAAATGTCCCCATGATGTAAGGACATAACTAAGTGCCCCCATATATTGGTTTCAGCACATGTGCTATCAGGCTACATAATTTATATGTCATAGTGGGCAGCAGTATAATTGTTGTTTATAAGTAAATGCCTTTTTCAAAGATTAACCCCCGACTGACCAAACAACTTTTTTTTTTTTGCCGCTATTAATGGTCAGAAAAACGTGAAACACAGAGAGACACAGTATAATTACCTTGAAACAACAACCTAAAAATAAAGGTATTTTTTATCCGTAAATCCCAAATCACCGGGCAATGACGGAGGGGTTTCCAATCCAGATAGATAGTATGAGTTATTAAATTACTATTCCATGACAAGCGGAACACAAAGAAATTCATCTTATTAAGAGCATAAAGATAGCAGTGTCTAAAGAAATGGGGAATATGTCAGTCTGTCATTTAGACCCAATGGGGTGTGTGTTTTCAGGTAATAGATCCACCGGCACTCTCTCTGTAAAATCCTTTTATCCAGGTCACCCCCCCTAGGGTCGGGTTTGATGACTTCAAGGATAACAAAAGAGACTGATCTGTTATCGCCCTGATGGAATTCCCAGACGTGTCGGGCCACGGGAGTATCCCTTTTGTGCTTGATATCCCCCAAGTGTTCACCGACCCGTCTGCGCAATTCTCTTGTGGTCTTGCCCACATAATTTAAGGGGCATTTACACGTGGCCATATAGACCACCCCACTGGTCTTACAATTAGAGAAGTCTCTAATTGAGTATTCTTTGCCTGTACTGGCACTACGGAAAACCTTTGATTGCGAGATCCAGTTGCAATATTTGCAATCGCCACACCTGAAGCACCCAATGGGTCTTCTATCTAGCCACGTACCTGGGGGGGTTGGTCTCTGGTAGTGGCTGTGGACCAGTTGGTCCTTGAGTGAACCACCACGTCTATATGTGATAGAGGGGCGGGGAGCAATATTGTCACATATATCCGGATCTGCCATCAAAATCCCCCAATGTTTCCGAAGAATACCGAAGATCCTCTCTGACTGGCAATCAAAGGTGCCTATAACTCTGATGATATCCTCAGATTGTTTATCCACCCTCGGTGAAAGGAGGGAATCTCTGTCTCTGCTGAGGGCATGATTAAAAGCCCCTCGTAGAACCACATCAGGATAACCCCTTTTCCTAAAGCGGTCCCGTAGATCTCTCAATTGATCAAAGAAGTCAAAGAAGTCTGTCTTCAGGACGAAGGCTTGTATGCCGAAACTAGTCTATGACTAATCTCCCATTTTGTCACTGCTACTCTGGCTGGATTTTTAATATTTTTCCAATAAAGACTATAAGATTTTACTTACATCTTCTGGTCCTTGAGGAACACCGCTGGATTTGGAATGTAAACGTGTGTGTAAGCCAGAAGAACAAGAGTAGATTCTGTATTGGATGGCAGACAACAAGGTCTCTTTGCATTTCTCAAGCAGCAGCAAATCTTCCATGACTAGAGATGAGCGAACCGGTCGCGGTTCGGCTCGAGGTTGGTTCGCCGAACGGACCTCCCGTTCGAGTTTGGTTCGTCGAACGTTCGACGAACCGAACTCGAACTGCATAGGAAACAATGGCAGGCAATCACAAACACAGAAAAACACCTAGAAAACACCCTCAAAGGTGTCCTAAAGGTGACAAACAACTCAAACACATTGGAAAGTGACAAGGACATATACTCATGCGAAAACAAAACAGCTGGACAAGGAAAAAGAGAAGGACACACAGATATAGGCATGGCACGCCCTTCTAAAATCATGTAAAACACCGCAAGGTGACTCCAAGCGGAGTCTCCATTTTTTCCAAAAATTGGGCCACACACACACCCACCCCTTCAGTGGCAGCAGTTGTGCCCCAGTTGTACACTTCACAGCTACATTTGCATCAAGCACATTCAAAAATACGCCATTCTTATCCATCCCCAGGATGACACCGGGGTAGGTAGCAAAGTCTTTGCTGAACCATGACTTGTTCATCTTGGCTTCTTTTAAAAACAATGTAAGCAAGGGTTACTCCAAGCGGAGTCTCCCTTTTTTCCAAAAATTGGGCCACACAGACACCCACCCCATCAGTGGCAGCACTTGGGCCCTAGTTGCAAACAGGATGTTTTGATTTGCATCAAGCACATTCAAAAATACGCCATTCTTATCCATCCCCAGGATGACACCGGGGTAGGTAGCAAAGTCTTTGCTGATCCCAGCTCTGTTCATCTTGGCTTCTTTTAAAAACACATCAAGCAAGGGTTACTCCAAGCGGAGTCTCCCTTTTTTTCCAAAAATTGGGCCACACAGACACCCACCCCATCAGTGGCAGCACTTGGGCCCTAGTTGCAAACAGGATGTTTTGATTTGCATCAAGCACATTCAAAAATACGCCATTCTTATCCGTCCCCAGGATGACACCGGGGTAGGTAGCAAAGTCTTTCCTGATCCCAGCTCTGTTCATCTTGGCTTCTTTTAAAAACACATCAAGCAAGGGTTACTCCAAGCGGAGTCTCCCTTTTTTTCCAAAAATTGGGCCACACAGACACCCACCCCATCAGTGGCAGCACTTGGGCCCTAGTTGTACACTTCACAGCTACATTTGCATCAATCACATTCAAAAATACCCCATAATTAACCGTCCCCAGGATGACACCGGGGTAGGTAGCAAAGTCTTTGCTGACCCATGACTTGTTCATCTTGGCTTCTTTTAAAAACAATGTAAGCAAGGGTTACTCCAAGCGGAGTCTCCCTTTTTTCCAAAAATTGGGCCACACAGACACCCACCCCATCAGTGGCAGCACTTGGGCCCTAGTTGCAAACAGGATGTTTTGATTTGCATCAAGCACATTCAAAAATACGCCATTCTTATCCGTCCCCAGGATGACACCGGGGTAGGTAGCAAAGTCTTTGCTGACCCATGACTTGTTCATCTTGGCTTCTTTTAAAAACAATGTAAGCAAGGGTTACTCCAAGCGGAGTCTCCCTTTTTTCCAAAAATTGGGCCACACAGACACCTACCCCATCAGTGGCAGCACTTGGGCCCTAGTTGCAAACAGGATGTTTTGATTTGCATCAAGCACATTCAAAAATACGCCATTCTTATCCGTCCCCAGGATGACACCGGGGTAGGTAGCAAAGTCTTTCCTGATCCCAGCTCTGTTCATCTTGGCTTCTTTTAAAAACACATCAAGCAAGGGTTACTCCAAGCGGAGTCTCCCTTTTTTTCCAAAAATTGGGCCACACAGACACCCACCCCATCAGTGGCAGCACTTGGGCCCTAGTTGTACACTTCACAGCTACATTTGCATCAATCACATTCAAAAATACCCCATAATTAACCGTCCCCAGGATGACACCGGGGTAGGTAGCAAAGTCTTTGCTGACCCATGACTTGTTCATCTTGGCTTCTTTTAAAAACAATGTAAGCAAGGGTTACTCCAAGCGGAGTCTCCCTTTTTTCCAAAAATTGGGCCACACAGACACCCACCCCATCAGTGGCAGCACTTGGGCCCTAGTTGCAAACAGGATGTTTTGATTTGCATCAAGCACATTCCAAATCCACAAGCATTTACTCTCCCCAGGATGACACAGGGGTAGTAAATTCCTTCTGGATCCATGACTTGTTCATTTTGATGAACGTCAGTCTGTCCACATTGTCACTGGACAGACGCGTGCGCTTATCTGTCAGCACACACCCAGCAGCACTGAATACACGTTCAGAGACAACGCTGGCAGCTGGACACGACAAAATCTCCAAGGCGTAACTGGAGAGCTTTGGCCATTTTTCTATGTTTGAAGCCCAAAAGGAGCAAGGCTCCAGTTGCACAGTCATGGCATCGATGTTCATTTGGAGATACTCCTGTATCATCCTCTCCAGCCGTTGAGTATGTGTCAGACTTGTTGTCTCTGGTGGCCTTGCAAAAGAGGGTCTAAAAAAATTATGAAAAGATTCCATAAAATTGCTGTTACCGGCACCAGATACGGTCCTACTGGTACGGGTAGACTGGTGAAGATGACGAGACCGTCCCATGTTTGTCAAGTTACAACTGGGAGATTCCCTCCCTGCACCTGCACGGTTGTTTGGTGGAAAAGCCGAGCTAAGATCGAGTAACAGCTTCTGCTGATACTCCTGCATACGTGCGTCCCTTTCTATGGCTGGAATTATGTCACAAAATTTGGACTTGTACCGGGAATCTAATAGTGTGGCAATCCAGTAGTCATCATCACTTCTAATTTTGACAATACGACTGTCATGTTGGAGGTAGTGCAACAAAAAGGCACTCATGTGTCTTGCGCAGCCATGCGGACCAAGTCCACGCTGTGTTTGTGGCATAGAGGTGCTACCCGTTCTTTCTTCCTCTGACATCTCCCCCCAACCTCTTTCAACTGAAATTTGACCAAGGTCTCCCTCATCCGCTGAGTCTTCCATGTCCATGGACAGTTCGTCCTCCATTTCTTCATGTTCTCCTGCACCTTGCTCAACATTTCGCCTGCTACTATGCGCCCTTGTCGATCCCTGTTCCCCATGGTCCCATGCCTGCTGCGTTGGTGATGATGAACGTCTGGACCTTGGTGATGTTGTTGTCCCTTGCACATATGAATCCTCCTGTAGTTCCTCCCCTTCATGTTGTCCCACCCCCTGACTCCGAATAGTGTTTAGCGTGTGCTCCAGCATGTAAATGACTGGAATCGTCATGCTGATAACGGCATTGTCAGAGCTAAACATATTCGTCGCCATGTCGAAACTGTGCAGAAGGGTGCATAGGTCCTTGATCTGAGACCACTCCATCAGGGTGATCTGCCCCACCTCTGCATCTCGTTGGCCCAGGCTATACGTCATGACGTATTGCACCAGGGCTCTGCGGTGCTGCCACAGTCGCTGTAACATGTGGAGAGTTGAATTCCAGCGTGTCGCCACATCGCATTTCAGGCGATGAACCGGCAGGCCGAAAGACTTCTGTAGCGATGCAAGTCGCTCAGCTGCGGCGCTTGAACGCCGGAAGTGAGCAGACAGTTTTCGTGCCCTGTTCAGAAGGCCATCTAGGCCGGGATAGTGTGTTAAAAATTGCTGCACGACAAGGTTCAACACGTGAGCCATACAAGGTACGTGTGTCACCTTGCCCAGGCGAAGGGCCGCACCCAGGTTTGCAGCATTGTCGCACACGGCCTTACCAGGCTGCAGGTTGAGTGGAGACAACCATTTATTAAACTCGGACCGCAGAGCTGACCACAACTCCTCAGCTGTGTGACTCTTATTACCAAGACATGTCAAGCTAAAGACCGCCTGATGCCGTTGCGCTCGGCTGCCAGCATAGTAATGAGGCGTGCGTGATTCCTTCTGCGCAGTGAGAACGCTGGTGGCCTGACCAGGCAGGCTTGGGGCGGAGGTGGAGGACCCAGATGAGGTGGAGGATGCAGAAGCTGTGGCGGAACTTGGACAGACAGAGGATTGACACACAAGTCGTGGGGACGGCAAGACTTGTGCAGCAGACCCTTCACCATCTATCACCATAGTTACCCAGTGCCCAGTCAGCGACATGTAACGTCCCTGTCCATGCTTACTGGTCCAAGTATCGGTGGTGAAATGCACCCGTTCACACACAGAGTTTCTCAAGGAAGCGGTGATGTTGTGTGCGACATGCTGGTGTAGCGCGGGCACACCTTTCTTAGAGAAGTAGTGGCGACTAGGCATCTGGTACTGGGGCACAGCGACAGACATAAGGTCTCTAAAATCCTGTGTGTCCACTAGGCGGAAAGGCAGCATTTCGGTAGCCAACAGCTTACAGAGGGATAGAGTCAACCTCTTAGCTTTGTCATGGGTCGGAGGAAGTGGCCTTTTATTTGACCACATCTGAGGGACAGAGATCTGGCTGCTGTGTGTAGACGGTGTTGAGTAGGGTGTCCCTGGAAAAATGCAGGTTTGTGAGGAAAGTGCAGGCGGAGACATGATGTTGCCTTCATCCAACGTTGGTGCTATCGATGTCTGAGAGAGCTGTACACACTCACTTGTTTCCCCTTCCAAACCAACTGACGACCTTACAAGCAAACTGCCTGTTGCGGTTACAGTGGTGGAAGTTTTGCGTGGAAAAACAGGTGTGACAGCTGTCCCCACAGTCCTAGAAGATGAAGAGCGCGCGGATGCACTGGAAGGGGCGGGCGGTGGATGGTTCGCTCCGCTAGCCGGCATTGCAGCACGGTGAGCTTCCCACCGGGACTTATGATATTTATTCATGTGACGATTCATGGAAGAAGTTGTCAAACTGCTGAGGTTTTGACCTCTACTAACAGAATCATGACAAATGTTACATATCACATGAGTTGGGCGATCTTTTTCGATGTGAAAAAAGGCCCAGGCTAGGCAAGGCTTAGAGGCCATGCGACCTGTTGATCCACCCCGAATAATGCTCATAGGCAGAGTGGTGGCTGAGGATGCAGTTGTAGACGTGCTACCAGTGCTCCGACTCTGTCCAGGAAGGCGCAAGGTAACTTCGTCGTCGGTTGCATCCTCCTCCACCGCCTCTGTTGACCTCCTCGAGTGCCTGACTGGGGGTTGACAGTAGGTGGGATCTAGAACGTCATCATCAATTGTTGTGTTCGCACTCCCCTCCCCCTCAGACCGAGCCTCTTCTTGCCCTGACCGAATATTTAAGTTGTCATCCCAATCGGGTATCTGCGTCTCATCTTCATCAGTATGTTCCTCATTGTCTATAACCACAGGTGTTACAGTTTGTGACAAAGGGTCAACATTATGCTCAGAAACTTGGTCCTCACGGCCTGAATCTGAGTCACAAAGGTTCTGGGCATCACTGCAGACCATTTCCTGTTCTGTACTCACTGTAGCTTGGGAGCAGACCTCTGATTCCCAGGCTATAGTGTGACTGAACAGCTCTGCAGACTCAGCCATCTCAGTTCCACCATACTGTGCAGGGCTGATGGAGACTTCAGAGCTGGGAGAAATCAAGTGTTATTGGGATGACAACTCAGAGGAATGGTGTTTTTTGGATGCGGTACTTGAAGTGGCTGAGAGGGCACTTGTTGGACCACTTGAGATCCATTCAAGCATTTTCCTTTTTTGCCCATCATCTACCTTTGTTCCTCTTGTTCGTGTCCGTAAAAAAGGGAGCACATCGGATTGTCCACAATAAGTAGTAGACATCTTACTTTTGCTAGTAGATGGTCTATCTTCAGCAGATGATAATGGAGCTTTGGCACCTTCCCCACTGACAAAACCTTTTTTGCCTTTTCCACCACGCCTCTTCCCCTTTCCACCAGCATCTGTCATTTTGCCACTCATGTTGATTGCGACAAGATTGTGGACTGAAAATGTGGTAGTAAAAATTGAGAGGTGGTGAAGATTGCAGTGGTGGTCTAGCTTTATTAACAGCAGAATAATAAAGAATAAATATCCCTGACAATGTAACTTAGTTATAATTCGTTGGAGTGTGCAACGCAGGCAGACGTGCTGCAAATGTCTTGGCACTAGTGGGACTATAGCAAAGTCCAATAGCCACGTATAGGATGCCACTAGGTTCACTGAGTGTGTGCTAGTATAATGGCTTAGTTATAATTAGTTGGAGTGTGCAACGCAGGCAGATGCGCTCTGCAAATGTCTTGGCACTAGTAGGACTATAGCAAAGTCCAATAGCCACGTATAGGATGCCACTAGGTACGCTGAGTGTGTGCTAGTATAATGGCTTAGTTATAATTAGTTGGAGTGTGCAACGCAGGCAGATGCGCTCTGCAAATGTCTTGGCACTAGTAGGACCATAGCAAAGTCCAATAGCCACGTATAGGATGCCACTAGGTACGCTGAGTGTGTGCTAGTATAATGGCTTAGTTATAATTAGTTGGAGTGTGCAACGCAGGCAGATGCGCTCTGCAAATGTCTTGGCACTAGTAGGACTATAGCAAAGTCCAATAGCCACGTATAGGATGCCACTAGGTACACTGAGTGTGTGCTAGTATAATGGCTTAGTTATAATTAGTTGGAGTGTGCAACGCAGGCAGACGTGCTGCAAATGTCTTGGCACTAGTGGGACTATAGCAAAGTCCAATAGCCACGTATAGGATGCCACTAGGTACACTGAGTGTGTGCTAGTATAATGGCTTAGTTATAATTAGTTGGAGTGTGCAACGCAGGCAGACGTGCTGCAAATGTCTTGGCACTAGTGGGACTATAGCAAAGTCCAATAGCCACGTATAGGATGCCACTAGGTACACTGAGTGTGTGCTAGTATAATGGCTTAGTTATAATTAGTTGGAGTGTGCAACGCAGGCAGACGTGCTGCAAATGTCTTGGCACTAGTGGGACTATAGCAAAGTCCAATAGCCACGTATAGGATGCCACTAGGTACACTGAGTGTGTGCTAGTATAATGGCTTAGTTATAATTAGTTGGAGTGTGCAACGCAGGCAGACGTGCTGCAAATGTCTTGGCACTAGTGGGACTATAGCAAAGTCCAATAGCCACGTATAGGATGCCACTAGGTACACTGAGTGTGTGCTAGTATAATGGCTTAGTTATAATTAGTTGGAGTGTGCAACGCAGGCAGACGTGCTGCAAATGTCTTGGCACTAGTGGGACTATAGCAAAGTCCAATAGCCACGTATAGGATGCCACTAGGTTCACTGAGTGTGTGCTAGTATAATGGCTTAGTTATAATTAGTTGGAGTGTGCAACGCAGGCAGATGCGCTCTGCAAATGTCTTGGCACTAGTAGGACTATAGCAAAGTCCAATAGCCACGTATAGGATGCCACTAGGTACACTGAGTGTGTGCTAGTATAATGGCTTAGTTATAATTAGTTGGAGTGTGCAACGCAGGCAGACGTGCTGCAAATGTCTTGGCACTAGTGGGACTATAGCAAAGTCCAATAGCCACGTATAGGATGCCACTAGGTACACTGAGTGTGTGCTAGTATAATGGCTTAGTTATAATTAGTTGGAGTGTGCAACGCAGGCAGACGTGCTGCAAATGTCTTGGCACTAGTGGGACTATAGCAAAGTCCAATATCCACGTATAGGATGCCACTAGGTTCACTGAGTGTGTGCTAGTATAATGGCTTAGTTATAATTAGTTGGAGTGTGCAACGCAGGCAGATGCGCTCTGCAAATGTCTTGGCACTAGTAGGACTATAGCAAAGTCCAATAGCCACGTATAGGATGCCACTAGGTACACTGAGTGTGTGCTAGTATAATGGCTTAGTTATAATTAGTTGGAGTGTGCAACGCAGGCAGACGTGCTGCAAATCAAAAATATTATGTATTGCAAAGTGTGCACAGCACCAACACTCCAAGCTGTACCACTGAAAAAATGAGACCTTTGGCAAAAAATTGCAACCTCTCGAGCCACCCCGCCAACGTCACGGCAAATCTCCTGGGGCAGTCCTAACACTAAAATATTTTTATTTAAAGTGTGCCATGTGGCCTCACATATGCAATATTAGGACTGCACAGCACGTACCTTGTGCTTTTCAGTCACCGTCTCCATGACTGATTCATGGTTGTGGGCGGGACAGGCCCGAGCACATGCTGCTTAGAATAAATAGCCAGTGGACGGGGTTGGATGGCCAGTGTGAACAGCCACCAACCGCCAAAAATCAGGACAGATGGAAAAATAAACATGAGGTGCACTGCAAGATGAGAATCAACTGGGACCCTATATAACAAGAAAAAAACAGCATAAAAACAACCTCCACTTCAAAAATATTATGTATTGCAAAGTGTGCACAGCACCAACACTCCAAGCTGTACCACTGAAAAAATGAGACCTTTGGCAAAAAATTGCAACCTCTCGAGCCACCCCGCCAACGTCACGGCAAATCTCCTGGGGCAGTCCTAACACTAAAATATTTTTATTTAAAGTGTGCCATGTGGCCTCACATATGCAAAATTAGGACTGCACAGCACGTACCTTGTGCTTTTCAGTCACCGTCTCCATGACTGATTCATGGTTGTGGGCGGGACAGGCCCGAGCACATGCTGCTTAGAATAAATAGCCAGTGGACGGGGTTGGATGGCCAGTGTGAACAGCCACCAACCGCCAAAAATCAGGACAGATGGAAAAATAAACATGAGGTGCACTGCAAGATGAGAATCAACTGGGACCCTATATAACAAGAAAAAAACAGCATAAAAACAACCTCCACTTCAAAAATATTATGTATTGCAAAGTGTGCACAGCACCAACACTCCAAGCTGTACCACTGAAAAAATGAGACCTTTGGCAAAAAATTGCAACCTCTCGAGCCACCCCGCCAACGTCACGGCAAATCTCCTGGGGCAGTCCTAACACTAAAATATTTTTATTTAAAGTGTGCCATGTGGCCTCACATATGCAAAATTAGGACTGCACAGCACGTACCTTGTGCTTTTCAGTCACCGTCTCCATGACTGATTGACAGATGGAAAAATAAACATGAGGTGCACTGCAAGATGAAAAAATGAGACCTTTGGCAAAAAATTGCAAGGTTGCAATTTTTTGCCAAAGGTCTCATTTTTTCAGTGGTACAGCTTGGAGTGTTGGTGCTGTGCACACTTTGCAATACATAATATTTTTGAAGTGGAGGTTGTTTTTATGCTGTTTTTTTCTTGTTATATAGGGTCCCAGTTGATTCTCATCTTGCAGTGCACCTCATGTTTATTTTTCCATCTGTCCTGATTTTTGGCGGTTGGTGGCTGTTCACACTGGCCATCCAACCCCGTCCACTGGCTATTTATTCTAAGCAGCATGTGCTCGGGCCTGTCCCGCCCACAACCATGAATCAGTCATGGAGACGGTGACTGAAAAGCACAAGGTACGTGCTGTGCAGTCCTAATTTTGCATATGTGAGGCCACATGGCACACTTTAAATAAAAATATTTTAGTGTTAGGACTGCCCCAGGAGATTTGCCGTGACGTTGGCGGGGTGGCTCGAGAGGTTGCAATTTTTTGCCAAAGGTCTCATTTTTTCAGTGGTACAGCTTGGAGTGTTGGTGCTGTGCACACTTTGCAATACATAATATTTTTGAAGTGGAGGTTGTTTTTATGCTGTTTTTTTCTTGTTATATAGGGTCCCAGTTGATTCTCATCTTGCAGTGCACCTCATGTTTATTTTTCCATCTGTCCTGATTTTTGGCGGTTGGTGGCTGTTCACACTGGCCATCCAACCCCGTCCACTGGCTATTTATTCTAAGCAGCATGTGCTCGGGCCTGTCCCGCCCACAACCATGAATCAGTCATGGAGACGGTGACTGAAAAGCACAAGGTACGTGCTGTGCAGTCCTAATTTTGCATATGTGAGGCCACATGGCACACTTTAAATAAAAATATTTTAGTGTTAGGACTGCCCCAGGAGATTTGCCGTGACGTTGGCGGGGTGGCTCGAGAGGTTGCAATTTTTTGCCAAAGGTCTCATTTTTTCAGTGGTACAGCTTGGAGTGTTGGTGCTGTGCACACTTTGCAATACATAATATTTTTGAAGTGGAGGTTGTTTTTATGCTGTTTTTTTCTTGTTATATAGGGTCCCAGACGTGCTGCAAATGTCTTGGCACTAGTGGGACTATAGCAAAGTCCAATAGCCACGTATAGGATGCCACTAGGTACACTGAGTGTGTGCTAGTATAATGGCTTAGTTATAATTAGTTGGAGTGTGCAACGCAGGCAGATGCGCTCTGCAAATGTCTTGGCACTAGTAGGACTATAGCAAAGTCCAATAGCCACGTATAGGATGCCACTAGGTACACTGAGTGTGTGCTAGTATAATGGCTTAGTTATAATTAGTTGGAGTGTGCAACGCAGGCAGACGTTCTGCAAATGTCTTGGCACTAGTGGGACTATAGCAAAGTCCAATAGCCACATATAGGATGCCACTAGGTACACTGAGTGTGTGCTAGTATAATGGCTTAGTTATAATTAGTTGGAGTGTGCAACGCAGGCAGATGCGCTCTGCAAATGTCTTGGCACTAGTAGGACTATAGCAAAGTCCAATAGCCACGTATAGGATGCCACTAGGTACACTGAGTGTGTGCTAGTATAATGGCTTAGTTATAATTAGTTGGAGTGTGCAACGCAGGCAGACGTGCTGCAAATGTCTTGGCACTAGTGGGACTATAGCAAAGTCCAATAGCCACGTATAGGATGCCACTAGGTACACTGAGTGTGTGCTAGTATAATGGCTTAGTTATAATTAGTTGGAGTGTGCAACGCAGGCAGACGTGCTGCAAATGTCTTGGCACTAGTGGGACTATAGCAAAGTCCAATATCCACGTATAGGATGCCACTAGGTTCACTGAGTGTGTGCTAGTATAATGGCTTAGTTATAATTAGTTGGAGTGTGCAACGCAGGCAGATGCGCTCTGCAAATGTCTTGGCACTAGTAGGACTATAGCAAAGTCCAATAGCCACGTATAGGATGCCACTAGGTACACTGAGTGTGTGCTAGTATAATGGCTTAGTTATAATTAGTTGGAGTGTGCAACGCAGGCAGACGTGCTGCAAATGTCTTGGCACTAGTGGGACTATAGCAAAGTCCAATAGCCACGTATAGGATGCCACTAGGTACACTGAGTGTGTGCTAGTATAATGGCTTAGTTATAATTAGTTGGAGTGTGCAACGCAGGCAGACGTGCTGCAAATGTCTTGGCACTAGTGGGACTATAGCAAAGTCCAATAGCCACGTATAGGATGCCACTAGGTACACTGAGTGTGTGCTAGTATAATGGCTTAGTTATAATTAGTTGGAGTGTGCAACGCAGGCAGACGTGCTGCAAATGTCTTGGCACTAGTGGGACTATAGCAAAGTCCAATAGCCACGTATAGGATGCCACTAGGTACACTGAGTGTGTGCTAGTATAATGGCTTAGTTATAATTAGTTGGACTGTGCAACGCAGGCAGACGTGCTGCAAATGTCTTGGCACTAGTGGGACTATAGCAAAGTCCAATATCCACGTATAGGATGCCACTAGGTTCACTGAGTGTGTGCTAGTATAATGGCTTAGTTATAATTAGTTGGAGTGTGCAACGCAGGCAGATGCGCTCTGCAAATGTCTTGGCACTAGTAGGACTATAGCAAAGTCCAATAGCCACGTATAGGATGCCACTAGGTACACTGAGTGTGTGCTAGTATAATGGCTTAGTTATAATTAGTTGGAGTGTGCAACGCAGGCAGACGTGCTGCAAATGTCTTGGCACTAGTGGGACTATAGCAAAGTCCAATAGCCACGTATAGGATGCCACTAGGTACACTGAGTGTGTGCTAGTATAATGGCTTAGTTATAATTAGTTGGAGTGTGCAACGCAGGCAGATGCGCTCTGCAAATGTCTTGGCACTAGTAGGACTATAGCAAAGTCCAATAGCCACGTATAGGATGCCACTAGGTACACTGAGTGTGTGCTAGTATAATGGCTTAGTTATAATTAGTTGGAGTGTGCAACGCAGGCAGACGTGCTGCAAATGTCTTGGCACTAGTGGGACTATAGCAAAGTCCAATAGCCACGTGTAGGATGCCACTAGGTACACTGAGTGTGTGCTAGTATAATGGCTTAGTTATAATTAGTTGGAGTGTGCAACGCAGGCAGACGTGCTGCAAATGTCTTGGCACTAGTGGGACTATAGCAAAGTCCAATAGCCACGTATAGGATGCCACTAGGTACACTGAGTGTGTGCTAGTATAATGGCTTAGTTATAATTAGTTGGAGTGTGCAACGCAGGCAGACGTGCTGCAAATGTCTTGGCACTAGTGGGACTATAGCAAAGTCCAATAGCCACGTATAGGATGCCACTAGGTACACTGAGTGTGTGCTAGTATAATGGCTTAGTTATAATTAGTTGGAGTGTGCAACGCAGGCAGACGTGCTGCAAATGTCTTGGCACTAGTGGGACTATAGCAAAGTCCAATAGCCACGTATAGGATGCCACTAGGTACACTGAGTGTGTGCTAGTATAATGGCTTAGTTATAATTAGTTGGAGTGTGCAACGCAGGCAGACGTGCTGCAAATGTCTTGGCACTAGTGGGACTATAGCAAAGTCCAATAGCCACGTATAGGATGCCACTAGGTACACTGAGTGTGTGCTAGTATAATGGCTTAGTTATAATTAGTTGGAGTGTGCAACGCAGGCAGACGTGCTGCAAATGTCTTGGCACTAGTGGGACTATAGCAAAGTCCAATAGCCACGTATAGGATGCCACTAGGTTCATTGAGTGTGTGCTAGTATAATGGCTTAGTTATAATTAGTTGGAGTGTGCAACGCAGGCAGATGCGCTCTGCAAATGTCTTGGCACTAGTAGGACTATAGCAAAGTCCAATAGCCACGTATAGGATGCCACTAGGTACACTGAGTGTGTGCTAGTATAATGGCTTAGTTATAATTAGTTGGAGTGTGCAACGCAGGCAGACGTGCTGCAAATGTCTTGGCACTAGTGGGACTATAGCAAAGTCCAATAGCCACGTATAGGATGCCACTAGGTACACTGAGTGTGTGCTAGTATAATGGCTTAGTTATAATTAGTTGGAGTGTGCAACGCAGGCAGACGTGCTGCAAATGTCTTGGCACTAGTGGGACTATAGCAAAGTCCAATAGCCACGTATAGGATGCCACTAGGTACACTGAGTGTGTGCTAGTATAATGGCTTAGTTATAATTAGTTGGAGTGTGCAACGCAGGCAGACGTGCTGCAAATGTCTTGGCACTAGTGGGACTATAGCAAAGTCCAATAGCCACGTATAGGATGCCACTAGGTACACTGAGTGTGTGCTAGTATAATGGCTTAGTTATAATTAGTTGGAGTGTGCAACGCAGGCAGACGTGCTGCAAATGTCTTGGCACTAGTGGGACTATAGCAAAGTCCAATAGCCACGTATAGGATGCCACTAGGTACACTGAGTGTGTGCTAGTATAATGGCTTAGTTATAATTAGTTGGAGTGTGCAACGCAGGCAGACGTGCTGCAAATGTCTTGGCACTAGTGGGACTATAGCAAAGTCCAATAGCCACGTATAGGATGCCACTAGGTACACTGAGTGTGTGCTAGTATAATGGCTTAGTTATAATTAGTTGGAGTGTGCAACGCAGGCAGACGTGCTGCAAATGTCTTGGCACTAGTGGGACTATAGCAAAGTCCAATAGCCACGTATAGGATGCCACTAGGTACACTGAGTGTGTGCTAGTATAATGGCTTAGTTATAATTAGTTGGAGTGTGCAACGCAGGCAGACGTGCTGCAAATGTCTTGGCACTAGTGGGACTATAGCAAAGTCCAATAGCCACGTATAGGATGCCACTAGGTACACTGAGTGTGTGCTAGTATAATGGCTTAGTTATAATTAGTTGGAGTGTGCAACGCAGGCAGACGTGCTGCAAATGTCTTGGCACTAGTGGGACTATAGCAAAGTCCAATAGCCACGTATAGGATGCCACTAGGTACACTGAGTGTGTGCTAGTATAATGGCTTAGTTATAATTAGTTGGAGTGTGCAACGCAGGCAGACGTGCTGCAAATGTCTTGGCACTAGTGGGACTATAGCAAAGTCCAATAGCCACGTATAGGATGCCACTAGGTACACTGAGTGTGTGCTAGTATAATGGCTTAGTTATAATTAGTTGGAGTGTGCAACGCAGGCAGACGTGCTGCAAATGTCTTGGCACTAGTGGGACTATAGCAAAGTCCAATAGCCACGTATAGGATGCCACTAGGTACACTGAGTGTGTGCTAGTATAATGGCTTAGTTATAATTAGTTGGAGTGTGCAACGCAGGCAGACGTGCTGCAAATGTCTTGGCACTAGTGGGACTATAGCAAAGTCCAATAGCCACGTATAGGATGCCACTAGGTACACTGAGTGTGTGCTAGTATAATGGCTTAGTTATAATTAGTTGGAGTGTGCAACGCAGGCAGACGTGCTGCAAATGTCTTGGCACTAGTGGGACTATAGCAAAGTCCAATAGCCACGTATAGGATGCCACTAGGTACACTGAGTGTGTGCTAGTATAATGGCTTAGTTATAATTAGTTGGAGTGTGCAACGCAGGCAGACGTGCTGCAAATGTCTTGGCACTAGTGGGACTATAGCAAAGTCCAATAGCCACGTATAGGATGCCACTAGGTACACTGAGTGTGTGCTAGTATAATGGCTTAGTTATAATTAGTTGGAGTGTGCAACGCAGGCAGACGTGCTGCAAATGTCTTGGCACTAGTGGGACTATAGCAAAGTCCAATAGCCACGTATAGGATGCCACTAGGTACACTGAGTGTGTGCTAGTATAATGGCTTAGTTATAATTAGTTGGAGTGTGCAACGCAGGCAGATGCGCTCTGCAAATGTCTTGGCACTAGTAGGACTATAGCAAAGTCCAATAGCCACGTATAGGATGCCACTAAAAAACACTTAGTGTGTGCAAGTATAATGGCTTAGTTATAATTAGTTGGAGTGTGCAACGCAGGCAGATGCGCTCTGCAAATGTCTTGGCACTAGTGGGACTATAGCAAAGTCCAATAGCCACGTATAGGATGCCACTAGGTACACTGAGTGTTTGCTAGTAAAATTGCTTAGTTTAAAAAAGTTGTAGTGTGCAATGCAGGCAGACGTGCTCTGCAAATGTCTTTGCACTAGTGGGACTATAGCAAAGTCCAATAGCCACGTATAGGATGCCACTAGGTACACTGAGTTTTTGCTAGTAAAATTGCTTAGTTTAAAAAAGTTGTAGTGTGCAATGCAGGCAGACGTGCTCTGCAAATGTCTTTGCACTAGTGGGACTATAGCAAAGTCCAATAGCCACGTATAGGATGCCACTAGGTACACTGAGTGTGTGCTAGTATAATGGCTTAGTTATAATTAGTTGGAGTGTGCAACGCAGGCAGACGTGCTGCAAATGTCTTGGCACTAGTGGGACTATAGCAAAGTCCAATAGCCACGTATAGGATGCCACTAGGTACACTGAGTGTGTGCTAGTATAATGGCTTAGTTATAATTCGTTGGAGTGTGCAACGCAGGCAGATGCGCTCTGCAAATGTCTTGGCACTAGTGGGACTATAGCAAAGTCCAATAGCCACGTATAGGATGCCACTAGGTACACTGAGTGTTTGCTAGTAAAATTGCTTAGTTTAAAAAAGTTGTAGTGTGCAATGCAGGCAGACGTGCTCTGCAAATGTCTTTGCACTAGTGGGACTATAGCAAAGTCCAATAGCCACGTATAGGATGCCACTAGGTACACTGAATGTTTGCTAGTATAATGGCTTACTTAGAATGAGTTGGAGTGTGCAGAGGACAAGAGGGTACAGTGGCAGGATTGTGGTGCTCTGGGTAGAGGAATGGAAGCCTGCCTTTCTATTCCCTCCTAATGGTGAAATGCAGGGAGGAAATCCCTGACCTGGGCTACACAGACGCTGTTGCTGTTTGCAGGACCTGTCACTTATGGCTCTCTGACCCTGCCGCTTTGAGCCCTTAAAAGAACTGCTAGAATGTGCTCTCCCTAAGCTGTCTAACGCTGTGTATGCAGCGCATACAGCTGTATCGGCTATAGGACTCAGGAGGACGGAGCTGCGACACTGATGTCTGACACCAAAGACGCAGAAGGCAGATAATGGCGTTCGTGAAGAAAATGTCCGGTTTTATAATGCAGGGACATGTGACATGCAGATCCTATCACACATGCCGTTGCTTCTCTGGCTCAAAGTCCACTTAGGTGTGTGTGTGTCTGTGATTGGCTGACATGCTGGCCCGCCCCACAAGACGCGCGCGCTTAGGGAAGGAAGACAAGAAAAAAAAAATGGCGATCGCCATTATAGAAACAGCAGTGATCTGAAGGCGCTGTTCACGCACACTATACACTGAAATGTGATAATAGTTTGATTCACAGAGTAACTTACACTATTACAGCAGAAACCAAGCTAGGATTTAGCTGTTTTTTGGCTGCTAGAACCGTTCTCGAACGTTTCTAGAACTATCGAGCTTTTGCAAAAAGCTCGAGTTCTAGTTCGATCTAGAACATGCCCCAAAATCACTCGAGCCGCGAACTGGAGAACCACGAACCACGAACCGCGCTCAACTCTATCCATGACCACACAGTGTACTGTGGATACAGAGAAGGCTGGTCCATCCAAACTTCCTCCCCCATCATCAGTCACAGGAGACATATGACCCCAAGCTTGGCCACTATGAGGATCTGTTTTGTACGTATCCTTTAGTTGACTCTGGCCTTTAACCATGCAGAATTGAAGAGGGACGTGAGAAGGTGGCGTCTGTTGATGTGCAAATATTTGAGGACCTACAGTCAAAAGAAAGCCAGTTTGAGGAACCTGACTTACTGTCTCCAGCAGTGGAGGCTGATGATGATGAGACACGGTTGCCATCAAGTCTACAATCTCAACTGGGAAGGAGGATAAGATGTCATACGAGGTGGTCGATGTTGAGCCCACTGAACCGACCTGGACCATTGACATACATAGCCAGCACAGCATCACAGAAGAAGATGGATAAGTAGCACCAACACAGGCACCAAGGGGTAGTGGTTTGCCTAGTGTGAGAACTGGGTCAACTGTTCCAAAGAGCATCCCCACCATGGCCTAAGTGAGGGCAAGGGGGCATTCAGCCGTTGTCTAGAAGTTTTTTTCTGAAAGTCCTTCAGAGAAAAACATTGTAATCTGTAGCATCTGCCATACCAAGTTGAGCAGAGGCCAGGGCAAAGGCAACCTGAGCACCACCAGTATGTGGAGCCACATGGCAGCCAAGCACCCCAGTAATAATAATAATCTTTATTTCTATAGCGCCAACATATTCCACAGCGCATTACAATTCAGAGGTTCATATACAAATAACTAACAGATATAGAAAATACAATAGTTATAGCAAAAAAGACAACACTGCTCATGAGGGCTTACATCTACAATGAGGTGGGGAGGACATGGTACAGGTGCACTGCTCATTTCCAATGACAATCCAGCCATCTCAAAGAAATGGGGGATAGAGAAAGGCTGCCTGAATTTGGCAGCCAATATTTGAAATGCTTTTGAGTGTGGTGGAGTTTGATTGAAAGTTTTATTGTGAGAAGTCATGGAGGGACTATGTGAATGAGGATGTTCATTCAGTTGTTTAATTTTGTTTAAAAAAAGCAGATCACAGACATGGTACAAAACTAAAGTCATTTCAAATGGCAACTTCCTGGCTTTAAGAAAAACTAAAAAAAATCATGAAAACATAATGTGCTAGCCAGTCATGGTTACTTTTCAAGACCAAACAGGGGGAAAGAATTATGGAATCACTCAATTATGAGGAAGAAATTATGGAATCACCCTGTAAATTTTCATTCCAAAAACTAACACCTGCATCAAATAAAATCTGCTCGTTAGTCTACATCTAAAAAGGAGTGATCACACCTTGGAGAGCTGTTGCACCAAGTAGACTGACATGAATCATGGCTCCAACACGAGAGATGTCAATTGAAACAAAGGAGTGGATTATCAAACTTTTATAAGAGGGTAAATCATCACGCAATGTTGCAAAAGATGTTGGTTGTTCGCAGTCAGCTGTGTCTAAAATCTGGACCAAATACAAACAACATGGGAAGGTTGTTAAAGGCAAACATACTGGTAAACCAAGGAAGACATCAAAGCATCAAGACATGAAACTTAAAGCAATATGTCTCCAAAACAGGAAATGCACCACAAAACAAATGAGGAACGAATGGGGGAAACTGAAGTCCATATCTGTGACTGAATTGTAAGAAACCGCCTAAAAGAAATGGAATTTACATACAGAAAAGCTAAACAAAAGTGAGAGAATGGGTAGGGTGATAGACAGAGATGAGGGTGGATGTAGGTGGGTGCCACAGTGGGTGAGAACAAGCAATTTGAATTGGATCCTGTGATATATGGGCAGCCAGTGCAATGACTGGCACTGAGCAGAAGCAACCAAGCAACAGTTAGCTAGATAGATGACCCTGACTGCAGCATTATGGATGGATTGTAGAGGGGAGAGTGTAGTTAGAGTTAGGGGGAGACCAATTAATAAAGAATTGCAGTAATCAAGACAGAAGTGGATCAGGGCCACTGTGAGGGTTTTTGTACTTTCAATGGTAAGAAAGAGGCAGATTCTAGAGATGTTCATGAAGTGCAAGCAACAGGAGCAGGTAAGAGATTGTATATAGGAGGTGAAGGAGAGATCGGTGTTGAGCATACCCCCGAGACAGCAAGCTTGCTGCCTAGGAGTTATTATTGTGGTACGACACATAGAAAGGGAGATGTCAGGTTTAGGGAGGTTAGACGATGGAGGCAATAGAAATAGTTCAGTTTTGGAAAGGTTAAGTTTCAAATAGAGACCAGACATGACATTGGAAACTGCAGACAGACACTAGGTGGGCAAAACACCAGGGTACCAAATTTGTGTCTGCGGGTCAAACCACTGCCATGTCACCAGTGCTACATCCTTCCCAATCTGCTGTCCAAGAAGCAGGTGTTCATACATCCTGCCAACAAGCTGCAATTGCACAGACACAGCAAACATCAATCACATCAACTTCCTTGTCCCAGTGAAGCGTCCAGTTGTCCATGCCTGAGAGCTTGGAAAGGAAGCGTAAATAGCCAGCCACGCACCCACAGTCACAAAACTTAAACTCGCACATTGCCAAATTGCTAGCCATGAAGCTATTGCGTTCTGACATCACATTAGAAGCTGGGCAGGCCAGTACCTCCAAGCACCAACCTATACGCCTTGGAGTATAAGGAGAGGTGTGTTTAGTGTATAAGGCAGCACAAAATGGTAGAGCCCTACTTTGTATTTGCAAAGGCCACTAGCAACGTATTAATGTGGCTGATCTGGATGGCCGGCACAAGTCAGGCTGTGAACCACTAAATATTGTAGAAACAGGAACAGTGCTTTTAGTGTATCAGGCAGCACAAAATAGTAGAGCCTTGCTTTGTATTTACAAAGATCATTAGCAATATATTAAGGTGCCTGATGTGGATGCCACAAGCCAGCCTGTGAACCCCTAAATATTGTGGAAACGGGACCAGTGCGTTTAGTCTATCAGGCAGCAGTAAATGCTAGAGTACTGCTTTGTAACTATTTTCAAAGGCGATTAGCAACATAATAATGTGGCTGATGTGGACTCCACAAGACTGTTAACTAGAGATGAGCGAACCGGTCGCGGTTCGGCTCGAGGTGGTTCGCCGAACGGAGGTCTCGTTCGAGTTCAGTTCGTCGAACGTTCGACGAACCGAACTCGAACGTAAAGGCTATAATGGGAGGCAATCACAAACACATAAAAATGCATTATAAATGTACACAAACAGTTAATAAACATTGCCATAACACTTACCGGTCCTCGCGATCCCTCCTGCACTCTGTCTCCTGCCGCTATTCCATCCGATGATCGCTGAATCCTCCCGGTGACCTGCACTGCCAGCAGAGATGCAGGACCTATCGTGACGTCAAAAAAGCCATGTGACCAGTCATGTGGCTATTATCTCATTGGCTACAGACTGGTCACATGACTATGACACGTCATGTAGGACCTGCGAGTGCATCTCTCCGGTACACGGTGCACATATGTGTATCGCCGTGTACCGGCGACATGCTCTAGCACACGGTCGACTCCCCGTTCCGTTAGGGACCGGCTGACACAGCCGGTCATTAACGGAGATCACCGTTGCCATAGCAACGCAGTTAGCGGTGACGTCACCGCTAACCGCGGCTCCGAGAGCACCGTTGCTATGGTAACACGTCTGTCAGCGTTACCGCTAGCAGCCAGCAGTGATCACTCACGGAGTGAAGGCTGCACGCTGCTGCACGATTGTAGTGAGCATTGTAGTGAGGATGGAGGTTCCCCAGCCCCAAGTGATGAGCTGGTGAATCTCATCCTTCCTCACTACAATCGTCACTACTACTACACTAGAAAGAAAGAAGACAGAAGAGCAGGGTCGTGGAGGGCTGACAGAGGGTAATAAAGATGGAGTCTCTAACGTGTCTGTGTATTTATTTCTATTAAAGTATTTTTCCTCTGTGTGGTGTCTTTTTTTTAACCCTTTATTGGAGATTCTTAATGGCCGGGTCAAACGTGCCTGACATTAAGAATCTCTGGCTTAATACTGGCTAGTAAAACAAAGCCAGTATTAACTCATGATTACCCAACAAGCCACCCGGCTCCAGGGCTGTTGGAAGAGTTGGATACAGCGCCAGATGATGGCGCTTCTATGAGAGCGCCATTTTCTGGGACGGCTGCGGACTGAAATCCGCAGCAGAGGCGCCCACAAACCTCGGGCTAACCTGTGCTGCGTATTCCAATCCCCAGCTGCCTAGTTGTACCCGGCTGGACACAAAAATAGGGCGAAGCCCACGTCATTTGTTTTTTAATTATTTCATGAAATAAGTGAAATAATTAAAAAAAACGGGCTTCCCTATATTTTTGGTTCCCAGCCGGGTACAAATAGGCAACTGGGGGTTGGAGGCAGCCCGTGGCTGCCAGCTGTACCTGGCTAGCATACAAAAATATGGCGAAGCCCACGTCATTTTTTTGGTGGGCAAAAAACTTCTGCATACAGTCCTGGATGGAGTATGCTGAGCCTTGTAGTTCTGCAGCTGCTGTCTGCTCTTCTCCATACAGACAGACAGCAGCTGCAGAACTACAAGGCTCAGCATACTCCATCCAGGACTGTATGCAGAATTTTTTTGCCCCCTGAAAAAATTATGTGGGCTTCGCCATATTTTTGTATGCTAGCCAGGTACAGCAGGCAGGTACGGCTGCCCCCAACCCCCAGTTGCCTATTTGTACCCGTCTGGGAACCAAAAATAAAGGGAAGCCCTTTTTTTATTATTTCATGAATTTCATGAAATAATTAGAAAACAAATGACATAGGCTTTGCCCCATTTTTGTGTCCAGCCAGGTACAACTAGGCAGCTGGGGATTGGAATCCGCACCACCGGTTGGCCTGAGCTTTCTGGGCCCCACTGCTGCGAATTGCAGTCTGCAGCCACCTCAGAAAATGGCATTTTCATAGAAGCGCCATCTTCTGGCGCTGTATCCAACTCTTCCAGCACCTGCCTGCTATACCTGGCTAGCATACAAAAATATGGCGAAGCTCACGTCCTTTTTTTGTAGTTTTTTGGCAAAAAAAATAAAAAATGCTTCCCTGGATTTTCCATTGCCAGTGAAGGTAACACCAAGCAGTGGGGGTTAGCAGCCAGTAGCTGCTTGGATTACCCTTAGCTAGCAATACAAAAAATGCAGCGGGAGCCCATATATATTTTTTTTAATTATTTATTTAAATAACTAAAAATAAAATGGGCTTCCCTGTATTTTGATTGCTGGACATCACAGTGCTGTAAAAATAAATCTTTAAAAAAATGACGTAGCGCTCCGCGGTATTTTTGATTCTCAGCGCAGATAAAGCAGACAGCTATGGGTTGCCACCCCCATCTGCCTGCCGTTACCTTGGTTGTCAATCAAAATACAGGGAAGCCCATTAATTTTTTCTATTTAAAAAATAGTTAAAAAAAAAAAAATTACGTTGGGTCCCCCCATTTTTGATAGCCAGCTAGGGTAAAGCAGACGGCTGTAGCCTGAAAACCACAGCTGGCAGCTTTACCGTGGTTGGGAATCCAATGTGGAGGTCCCCTCAGGCTCTTTTTTATAATTATTTTATAAATATTAATAATTACACAATAAAAGTAGGGTCCCCCCCAAATTGGATCACCAGCCAAGGTAAAGCGGACAGCTGTGGTCTGGTATTCTCAGGGTGGGAAGGTCCATAGTTATTGGGCCTTCACAGCCTAAAAATAGCAGGCCGCAGGCACCCCAGACGTGGCGCATCCACTAGATGCGCCAATCCTGGCGCTTCACCCCAGCTCATCCCGTGCCCTGGTGCAGTGGCAAACGGGGTAATAAATCGGGTTGATACTAGCTGTAAAGTCACCTGAGATCAAGCCCAGCAGTTTGTGATGTCATGGCGTCTATTAGATACCCAACATCATAAACTGTCAGTACTAACAAAAACAAAAAATCGACAAAAGAAATGTATTTGAAAAAACAGTCCCCAAAACATTTCCTCTTTCACCAATTTATTGTAAGAAAAAAAATAAAGGGGTCCCACGACGACTCTGGACCGTCTAGAATATGGGGGGGAGACACTCAGGGAACGTATCCCCCATTTTCTAGGAGTGCGGACCCTTCATGTGAGGAGTGTGGGTGCAATGAATCTGCACTCACTCTCCCCGGGTCCACAGCAGCAGAGTCCATGTCGTAATGGTTGCTACCAAAGCTGCAATGCCCTGCTCATGAGGTAAGGGCATGCCTAATCAGGAGAACTACTGTAGAGGAAGCTCTGCTCACTGGTATATAGGTGCTCAGAGGTAATAATAGATAAAATTAGTGAGTAACCTCGGCACTCTAAATCTCCCAGACTAAGTCAGTAAGTCCCAATGGATAGTAATGCAAAATCACTCTTTATTGGTCCGTATTAAGAAAATTTTTTTTTCATAAGCATATATGTTTTTGTCCAAAACAAGTTACAAATGACGTTTCGGCCTGAGCCTTCGTCAGATTGGACTTATCTGCATGTAATCATGAAAAATGACAATAATCAGTATCACATAAGAGTGAGAGAACAATAACATAAACTCGAACAATGTAGAGGTACAATTGGGATGCAGCAAAAAAATTGCAACACAGCAAGAAATGAAACACATGATACAAATGTCATAATACAGTACAAGGACAATATAGTAATGACAAATATGGGGTCAGAGTAGGCTTAGACAGCTCTGGTACGAAAGAGATGTCAATCATAAAGTAACATGTGCAGTAGGTGTAGAGCTACAGTATGCATGGCAGAGCTAATGGGTAGACTGACCATAGAAAAAGAACGGAGAAAAAGTGGAGAAAAAGTGGAGAAAAAGTGGAGCATAAGAGGAGAAAAAAGTGGAGAAAAAAGTGGAAAAAAAGTGGAGAAAAAGTGGAGAAAAAGTGGAGCATAAGAGGAGAAAAAGTGAAGAAAAAAGTGGAGAAAAAGTGGAGAAAAAGTGGAGCATAAGAGGAGAAAAAGTGGAGAAAAAAGTGGAGAAAAAGTGGAGAAAAAGTGGAGCATAAGAGGAGAAAAAGTGGAGAAAAAGTGGAGAAAAAGTGGAGAATAAGAGGAGACTAAGAGGAGAAAAAGTGGAGAAAAAAATGGAGAAAAAGTGGAGAATAAGAGGAGAATAAGAGGAGAATAAGAGGAGAATAAGAGGAGAAAAAGTGGAGAATAAGTGGAGAATAAGTGGAGAAAAAAATGGAGAAAAAGTGGAGAAAAAAATGGAGAAAAAGTGGAACACCCTTTGGTACCTTTCATGTGGCACTAAGGGGTGCTTAGCTTTGTATTTAGCCAAAAAAATGAAAAAAAAAATGACGTAGGGTTCCCCCTAGTTTTGTAGCCAGCTAGGGTAAAGCAGACGGCTGCAGCCTGCAGACCACAGCTGGCAACCTCACCTTGGCTGGTAATCCAAAACTGAGGGCACCCCACGCTGTTATTTTAAATTAAATAAATAATTAAAAAAAAAACACGTAGGGGTCCCCCAAAATTGGATCACCAGCCAAGGTAAAGCAGACAGCTGGGGCCTGATATTCTCAGACTAGGGAGGTCCATGGTTATTGGAATCTCCCCAGCCTAAAAATAGCAGGCCGCAGCCGCCCCAGAAGTGGCGCATCCATTAGATGCGCCAATCCTGGTGCTTCGCCCCAGCTCATCCCGCGCCCTGGTGCGGTGGCAAACGGGGTAATATATGGGGTTAATACCAGATGTGTAATGTCACCTGGCATCAAGCCCTGGGGTTAGTGATGTCAGGCGTCTATCAGATACCCGACATCACCAACCCAGTCAGTAATAAAAAAAATAGACGACAAACACATTTTTATTTGAAAAAACACTCCCCAAAACATTCCCTCTTTAACCAATTTATTAGAATGAAAAACAAATCCAGGTCTGGTGTAATCCAAGGGGTTGCCATGACGATCCACACTGTCCCAGTCAATGAAGAGCAGAATGTTCCCCATTGGCTGGGAGAGCAATGCAGTGACCTGAGCTAACATCAATGGGTCAGCCCAGGTCACTGCAGGGGATGACAAGTGCTGCTGTCAGCGAGGTACATTACCTGCGCTGATCTCCAGCACTGCCGACAGCCCCTGTCACTGAGGTCAATGACCGGCGCCTTCACATCAAGTATCGCGAGAGGCCCGTGACGTCTCGGGTGGGAAGCGAGAGTTGATGTGACAAGTGGCGGCCATGGAGGACAGTGACAGCGCTGAGGTCTGGATGGTGGGACTTCATCACCGCAGGTAAGCTGAGCGGGGGGGGAGGGGGGGTGCGTGTGTGAGAGTGTGTGTGTGTGTGTGTATATGTATGTATACATGCTGCGGGCAGGAGGGGGCGGAGCGAGCTGAGCGGGAAGTGTGGGCTTCCTGCACGTAACTAAGATAAACATCGGGTTACTAACCAAGCGCTTTGCTTGGATACCCGATGTTTATCTTGGTTACCAGCTTGTGGCAGGCTGCCAGCGATGGCTCCTGCACACTGTAGCTGGGGGGGGGGGTGTGTGCGTGAGTGAGAGTGTGTGTGTATATGTATGTGCACATGCCACGGGCAGGAGGGGGCGGAGTGAGCTGAGCGGGGAAGTGTGGGCTTCCTGCACGTAACTAAGATAAACATCGGGTTACTAACCAAGCGCTTTGCTTGGATACCCGATGTTTATCTTGGTTACCAGCTTGTGGCAGGCTGCCAGCGATGGCTCCTGCACACTGTAGCTGGGGGGGGGTGTGCGTGAGTGAGAGTGTGTGTGTGTGTGTGTATATGTATGTATACATGCCGCGGGCAGGAGGGGGCGGAGCGAGCTGAGCGGGGAAGTGTGGGCTTCCTGCACGTAACTAAGATAAACATCGGGTTACTAACCAAGCGCTTTGCTTGGATACCCATGTTTATCTTGGTTACCAGCTTGTGGCAGGCTGCCAGCGATGGCTCCTGCACACTGTAGCTGTAAAAAGCCCTGCTTTTTGCTGCTAGAACCGTTCTCGAACGTTTCTAGAACTATCGAGCTTTTAGCAAAAAATCCCAAAAATCACTCGAGCCTAGAACTGGAGAACCACGAACCGCGAACCGCGCTCAACTCTACTGTTAACACTAAATATTGAGGAAACAGGATCAGTGAGTTTAGTGTATCAGGCAGCAGTAAATGCTAGACTACTGCTTTGTAACTATTTGAAAAGACCACTAGCAACGTATTAATGTGGCTGAAGTGGACGCCACATGCCAGGCTATGAACCCCTAAATATTGGGGAAACAGGATTAGTGTGTTTAGTGTATCAGGCAGCACTAAATGGTGGCGTACTGCTTTGTGACTATTTGCAAAGGCCACTAGCAATGTATTACTGTGGTTGATGTGGATGCCACAAGCCAGGCTGTGAACTCCTAAATATTGTAGAAACAGGTCCCGATTCCCTACTTAATCCACAATCTCTCCCTCCCTGCTATGACCTTGTTCAGTGGTTTCAGCTCTTAAAACAGCTATGGTATTCTGGATGGTACTATGGAGGTACAGTAGCTACTTTAAACTCTGTCCCTGCTTCAAAATCTGTCCCTCCATACGCTACACTGACCTATACTCTGCAGGTAGCCCTGAAAAAGGCTTTTTGTCTTATTAATAGGCCTACACGCTCCCTAGCAGCTTATCGCTCTATCCCTATACTCATACAATGCTGGCTCTGGATGCAATGTGCGCAATATAGCGGCAGAAGGGTTTTTATAGTCACTTTGACACTGCGCAATCAGCCAATCACAGTAATCCCACAACCAAGATGGCTGCGCCATTACTGTGATTGATTAAGAATCCCAGCATGTTTAGTGGCTACAAATCAGGCACCAAAACGGCTGGGCGGGACATCCGAATATAGCGAGGTGAATACACAAAAACTTGCAATATAATGAATACCCTGAATACCATACTATTCATGCGAGTAGTCTATAGTAACAATTACACTCGCTCACAACTTCCAATATGTCGGACCCTGATCAATAGCTTTGTCTTAATTTCAGCTTATTTACAACACATCTACACCGTGTGCAGAATTATTAGGCAAAGTTGTATTTTAGAGGATTTTTTTTATTATTGATCAACAACTATGTTATCAACCAACCCAAAAGACTTATAAATATCAAAGCTTAATATTTTTGGAAGTTGGAGTGTTTTTTTTTTAGATTTGGCTATCTTAGCAGGATATCTGTTTGTAAAGGTAACTATTACTGTGTAGAATTATTAGGCAACTTAATAAAAACCAAATATATTCCCATCTCACTTGTTTATTTTCACCAGGTAAACCAATATAACTGCACAAAATTTAGAAATAAACATTTCTGACATGCAAAAACAAAACCCCAAAAAATTAGTGACCACCTTTCTTTGTGATGACACTCAACAGCCTAGCATCCATAGATTCTGTCAGTTGCTTGATCTGTTGGCAGCAGCCACCTCAGCCTCCCAAACACTGTTCCGAGAGGTGTACTGTTTTCACTCCCTGTAGAGCTAACATTTTATGAGGGGCCACAGGTTCTCTATGGGGTTCAGATCAAGTGAACAAGGGGACCATGTCATTATTTTTTCATCTTTTAGACCTTTACTGGCTAACCACGCTGTGGAGTAGTTGGATGCATGTGATGGAGCATTGTCCTGCATGAAAATCATGTTTTTCTTGAACGATACTGACTCCTTCCTCTACCACTGCTTGAAGAAATTGTCTTCCTTAAACTGATAGTAGGTCTGGGAGTTGAGCTTCACTTCATCCTCAACCCGAAAAGATCCCACAAGTTCATCTTTGATGATACCAGCCCATGCCAGTACCCCACCTCCACCTTGCTGGCATCTGAGTCGGAGTGGAGCTCTCTGCCCTTTACTGATCCAGCCTCTGGCCCATCCATCTGGCCCATCAAGAGTCGCTCTCATTTAATCAGTCCATAAAACCTTTGAAAAATCAGTCTTAAGATATTTCTTGGCCCAGTCTTGGCGTTATATCTTATGTTTCTTGTTCAAAGGTGGTCGTTTTTCAGCCTTCCTTACCTTGGCCATGTCCCTGAGTATGGCACACCTTGTGCTTTTTGGTACTCCAGTAAGGTTGCAGCTTTGAAATATGGCCAAACTGGTGGCAAATGGCATCTTAGCAGCTTCACACTTGATTTTCCTCAGTCATGGGCAGTTATTTTGCACCTTTTTTCCCAACACGCTTCTTGTGACCCTGTTTGCTATTTGCCTTGAAACGCTTGATTGTTTGGTGATCAGGCTTCAAAAGTTTGGCAGTTTCAAGACCGCTGCATCCCTCTGCAAGGCATCTCCCAATTTTGGATTTTTCAGAGCCTGTCAAATCTCTCTTCTGACCCATTTTGCCAAAGAAAAGGAAGTTGCCTAATAATTAAGCACACCTTAATATAGGGTGTTGATGTCATTAAACCACACCCCTCCTCATTACAGAGATGCACATCACCTGATTTACTTACTTGGTAGTTGGCTCTCAAGCTTATACAGCTTGGAGTCGTACAACATGTATAAAAAGTATGATGTGATCAAAATACTCATTTGCCTAATAATTCTGCACACAGTGTATACATTTTAGTGACAATGTTAAGTTTACAAAACTTCATGATATTAGCTTTGGCAGAAATTTAATGTATAAGCAGGAATTTATCTAGCAACTAGAAGGTGGCCCGATTCTACGCATCGGGTATTCTAGATTTTACGTATTGTGTAGTTCATGTATGATTTTTGTTATATATATATATATGTTGTTGTGTGTAGTTACCAAGTGTTTGTGTAGGGGCTGTACATGTTCTGGGTGTTGTCTGGGTGTGACGGGGGGTGAGAGCGGTGTTGTATGTGTGTTGCGTTGTTTGTGGAGCGCTGTGTGTCTGTAGCGTTGTGTGTGTGTTGCGCGGTTTGTGTGTGTGTGGTGTGTTTTGGGGGGAGGTATGTTTTGTGCAATGTGTGTGTTGTGCGGTATGTGCGTATATTTGTGTGTGCCGCGGTGTTTGTGTGTTGGGTGCTGTGTGTGCGCAGCGTTGTCTGTGTGTGTGGGTGTCTGTGTAGGGCAGTTGTTTGTGGTTCCCAGTGTGTGTGTGTGTGTGTGTGTGTGATGTGTGTTGTGTCGTGCAGTGTGCGCGCGCGCGTGTGTGTGTGTGTGTTTTGGGGGGAGGTGCGCACTCCCAAACGTGCTCCATCCCCCATGCAGCGCACTCCCCATCGTGCTCCATCCCCCATGCAGCGCACTCCCCATCGTGCTCCATCCCCTATGCTGCGCACCCCCCATCGTGCTCCATCTCCCATGCTGCGCACTCCCAAACGTGCTCCATCCGCCATGCTGCGCACTCCCAAACGTGCTCCATCCGCCATGCTGCGCACTCCCAAACGTGCTCCATCCGCCATACTCCGCACTCCCCATCATGCTCGATCCCCCATGCAGCGCACTCCCCATCGTGCTCCATCCCCTATGCTGCGCACCCCCTATCGTGCTCCATCTCCCATGCTGCGCACTCCCAAACGTGCTCCACCCGCCATGCTGCGCACTCCCCATCGTGCTCCATCCCCGATGCTGCGCACCCCCCCATCATGCTCCATCCCCGATGCTGCGCACCCCCCATCGTGCTCCATCCCCCATGCTGCACCAGCATCAGCCTCTCTGCCCCCAGCATCAGCTTCTCTGCCCCCAGCATCAGCCTCTCTCCTCCCAGCATCAGCCTCTCTCCTCCCAGCATCAGCCTCTCTCCTCCCAGCATCAGCCTCTCTCCTCCCAGCATCAGCCTCTCCTCTCTGTCCCCAGCATCAGCCTCTCTCCTCCCAGCCTTCCCCAGCATCAGCCTCTCTCCTCCCAGCCTCCCTCCTCCCACCCTCCCCCAGCATCAGCCTCCCTCTCCCAGCCTCCCCCAGCATCAGCCTCCCCCAGCATCAGCTTCTCTTCTCTCAGCCTACCTCTCCCAGCCTCCCTCCTCCCAGCCTCCCTCAGCATCAGCCTCCCTCTCCCAGCCTCCCCAAGCATCAGCCTCCACCAGCATCAGACTCTCTCCTTCCAGCCTCCCCCAGCATCAGCCTCCGCCAGCATCAGCCTCTTTCCTTCCAGCCTCCTCCAGCATCAGCCTCCCTCTCCAAGCCTTCCCCAGGATCAGCCTCTCTCCTCCCAGCCTCCGTCCTCCCAGCCTTCCCCAGCATCAGCTTTCCCCTCCCAGCCTCCCTCAGCATCAGCCTTCCCCAGCATCAGCCTCTCTCCTCCCAGCCTCAGCCTCTCTCCTTCCAGCCTCCCCCAGCATCAGCCTCTCTCCTTCCAGCTTCCCTCAGCATCAGCCTCCCCTTCCCAGCCTTCCCGAGGATCAGCCTCTCTCCTCCCAGCCTCCTTCCTCCCAGCCTCCCTCAGCATCAGCCTTCCGCTCCCAGTCTCCCCCAGCATCAGCCTCCCCAAGCATCAGCCTCCACCAGCATCAGCCTCTCTCCTTCCAGCCTCCCCCAGCATCAGCCTCCCCTTCCCAGCCTTCCCCAGGTTCAGCCTCTCTCCTCCCAGCCTCCTTCCTCCCAGCCTCCTTCCTCCCAGTCTCCCCCTCCCAGCCTCCCTCAGCATCAGCCTTCCGCTCCCAGTCTCCCCCAGCATCAGCCTCCCCAAGCATCAGCCTCCACCAGCATCAGCCTCTTTCCTTCCAGCCTCCCCCAGCATCAGCCTCACTCCTTCCAGCCTCCATCAGCATCAGCCTCCCGTTCCCAGCCTTCCCCAGGATCAGCCTCTCTCCTCCCAGCCTCCTTCCTCCCAGCCTCCCTCAGCATCAGCCTTCCCCTCCCAGTCTCCCCCAGCATCAGCCTCCCCAAGCATCAGCCTCCACCAGCATTAGCCTCTCTCCTTCCAGCCTCCCCCAGCATCAGCCTCCCCAAGCATCAGCCTCCACCAGCATCAGCCTCCCTCGTCCAAGCCTCCCCCAGCATCAGCCTCCCCCTCCCAGCCTCCCCCATCATCAGCCTCTCTCCTCCCAGCCTTCCCCATGATCAGCCTCTCTGCTCCCAGCCTCCTCCAGCACGCCGTGCTCCTCTGCCGACACTCACACACCCGATCGCATCCACTCACACACACCCGATCGCATCCACTCACACACACCCGATCGCATCCACTCACACACACCCGATCGCATCCACTCACACACACCCGATCGCATCCACTCACACACACAGACACTGACGATATCGCACATACGCGCTGATACTCACAACATCCGGACATACCACATGCCTCTGGCCATGTGATCCTCCGTCAGGTCCTGGAAGATCACAACAGCACAGTATCGAGGCCGAGAAGCAAGCGATATCGCCGGATGCTGTGAGTATGTGGATGCGATGTGTGTGTGAGGTGTGTGTGAGGTGTGTGTGAGGTGTGTGTGAGGTGTGTGTGAGGTGTGTGTGAGGTGTTTGTGAGAGTGAGTGCGATCTGATGTGTGTGTGTATGCGTGTGTGTGTGCTGTTATGTTTGTGCATGTGGAAGTCCCGCCGCTGCAGGACCTTGATTTACTGGTAACTATGCAAGCATGGTTACCAGCGCAACACGTCCCCCGCTCGCACGGGAGCCAACACCAGCATACGGCGGCGGCGTACGCTGATGTGGGCTCCCGTTGGTGAGGGGGGAAAGGGGGGGGGGAGTACAGTACTCACCTGGGATTCGTGGCTCCGTGACCGTGTCAGTTCGGGCAATGCAGGGGGGGGGCGAGAGCTAACGTCTATTGCGTGAGGGGGGCGGGGCGTGGCGTGGGCGAGTTGCCAATGCCTGCAGGGTGCCGGGGCGAGAGGCCAATCTGTGGGGGGGGGCAGAGCCTGGGCGAGCGGCTGGCCAATCCGTGTGGGGGCGTAGCCGGGGCGAGAGGCCAATCCGTGTGGGGGGGTGGGGCCATGGCGAACCCAGCGGCCAATCAGCTTTGTGTCACCGTAAGGACATGTCACGGTGACACAATTTTGGAGCATGACAGACAGACAGACAGAATAAGGCAATTATATATATAGATAACATATATCCAGAGAAGCCATCATTTTTTGTTCAATATGGTAAAGGTAAATTATGTGAATAGTCAGAGTGTGAATCACCAGAATACCAACTAGGTATAAGTGAGAGTGGCCTTATCTGATTAAGAATTGCAGAAATGGAAAAAAAATTAACAGTATTGATCCTCACCTCAGCAAAATAAATGCTTAGAATATTTCAGGAGGTCACTAAGAACATTGTAGTAAAGGGCTTGCTCGTCAACTTGATTTATATATATATATTTTTTTTTCTTTTTTAAATTTATTTATTTATTTATTTATTTATTTTTTTAAATGGTGGCTATGGTACAATTATATATTGGTCTCAAGACTCAAGACTCAAGACTGAGAAATAGAGCCTAGAAAAGGGATTTAGAATTAATAAACAACGAAAAAGACAGAACTCCCTTCTGAGAACCCATCCTATTACTAACATGCTATATGAAAAACACACTTTTACTGATAAGCACTTAGAATGAAACAACCAAAGAGGTCAATATTGAAGACACATAAACCTCTTAATTGCAAGCAAAAATAAAGCAATGTTACAAAGTAGGCATTCCTGACCTTTTTAGGTCTCTTCATTAGCCATGGTATAACAAATTATACTGTATTTGAAAACACACATATAGCTTATACACTACTCACAAAAAGTGATACAGAGAGATTGGAAGTGTCACAGAAAGGTATAGAAGTTGATATCCTTTGGCTACATCCCACACTGATGACTGCTTCATTATCAAAAATGGCTTTCAGAACCAGATCACGAATGCCATACAACTCCAGGCATATTTAAGGGAGGTGTGAAGCACCCAAGTGTCACAATAGACCATTTAAAATCATTTAAATCAGCGGGGTCTGCATCATAGACAACCTGCGAGAGTACCTGTGCACACCACCATGCACAGGTGTTATCGTCTTGCTGGAAGAGGGACCAGTGGGCCTCAGTGCTTTTCATTGAAGAAAGTCGATTCAAGCTAAGATTAATGATGGCTGCCAACGATGTTGAGACGTCAAAGAGAGCCCTATACATCAGACACTGCTGTCACCAAACTAGCCTTTGGTGGTGGTGGCGGTGGTGTTACATAGTGTGGGCAGGTCAGTCTAACCAATACAGAACTGCCCTACATCTTGTGAATAATTCAGTGACAAGCCCCTAATACTTGAATTACATCATTAATCTGGTCATTGTGCCGCTGCATGAACAACAAAGGCCTAATTTCATGTTCATGCGCTAGTTAATCGAGGTCACTTCATTAGGGAACAGCTGAGTTTGAATTGTGCCAAATGGTGTGGCTTTTGCTTCTTTCAGACTTAAATCCCATAGGAAACCTAGTCATATGAAGGCTGTTAACTCTATACCCCAGAACCTCAGTGACCTTAAGGCCGCCCTTCAAGAAGAGTGGAATGCCATGCCTTAACAGGCAATAAGTCGATTTGTGAATAGCATGACACATTGTTGTCAAGCTGTAATTGATGCTCAAGGTCACATGTCAAGTTATTGAGACATTGACACTTTTTTGAAGGGTATACCCCCCATTGTTCATTGACTTTTGTTTCAATAAACTGTTTGAAAATAGGAACTCACCAGCGCATTCTTCTACTTAAAGAGAGACAACCAGCAGGTTTTTCACATATAAAGGCAGTGCCATACTGGCGCTAGAATGCTGATTCATATCATACCTTCACTTTAAAGATTGGATGCTTCATTGCACAAAATCCTTTATCAAAGCTTCAGATATGACATCACTGGTGCAGTGGCTTGATCATCAGGGCGGGACTTTGTGGGTCAGCTCTTTTGCAATGATTCCTCCTCCCCTTGCCTCCTTTTCTTTATTTAAATTTTGCGAAGCCACAGCAATTGCCGATGTTGGCGGTGCTTGCACATTGCTAGTGTGACGTTGTCTTCAGTAAAATGGCACTGGTATTGGCACATGATCATACTATGATCTCTTACTGAAGACACTGTGGAGACGAATATGAGCAGCTGCATCACATTCGCAGATTGAATTTTTTCAACAGCGCATGCACCACCATAGCTCATAGTCATCTCCACAGTGTCCTCAGTAAAATGGTGCCAGAAATCGCAGTGTGCCGATACCAGCGTTATTTTACTGAAGACAATCTCACACTAGTAAAGTGCACATACCGCCAACATCGGCAATGGCAGTGGAATTGTGAAATGTAAATAAAGAAAAGAAGGCAAGGCAGGAGGAGGAATCATTCCAGAGGACCCAACAAACAAAGTCCCACCACAATGCTCAAGCCACTGCACCAATGGCATCATTTCTGAAGCTTTGATAAAGGATTTTTCTGCAATCAAGCATCCAATCTCTAAAGTAAAGGTATAACTTGAATCCACACCCTAGTGCCTACAGTATATGGCACTGTCTGTATTTTATATTTGAAAAACCTGCTGGTTGGTTCTGATAGAGAGGTAAGACCCCCTTTGCAGAAACCAATATGCAGTGTGTCCGCTCCTGTCCTGTCCGCCACCATTGACTTGGGAGCGGCGGCTTTGGGTGTGAATGTGGTGTCTGGGTGTGGTGGGGTGGCCATGCGCTGCGCAGTGGGGCCGCCAGTTGCGCTGCCCGGTGGAGAACAGCGGAGTTGGCATTTTTGTCTTGGGGACAGAACGAGATGGAGAAAGGGGGTGGGTTGGGAAGTTGTGGGGCATCATCGGTTCGGTGCAGGTCGACACCTTGCATACAGAAATGCTGCGATATGAAACCCATGACCCCCCCAAACATTGAATGCTGGTCACACATATGACACTCATTTAACTTTGATGCTCAGAGTGGCCACCATCAGCTGCAATGCACATCTGGACTCTGGACAGCATACTGTATCTTGCTGTATGTTGTGCAATATGCTAGGTGACACGTTTGCACAAGCATCTGTGATACATCATCGTAGGTCCTGCAATGTTGGTGGAGGGGTCACATACACCTGCTGTTTGATATGACCTCACAGAAAGAAGTCCAATGGGGTCAGGTCAGGTGAGCATGGAGGACACTCCAAGCAGCCACCATACCCAATGACTTGGAGGAAGGTCTCCATGAGGTATCGCTTCACGGTTTACATGTTCTAATCATGGCATTTCTGTATGCAGGGTGTTGATTCGTGTTGAATTGATGATGCCCTGCAGCTTTGTAGTTCACTTTTTTTCTCTGTCTTGTTCCTGTAATACTATTGTATGTTTGAGGATTTCGATAGCGTTAGGGCAATGACAGCCAGAGACGAGTTTGTGGTACAAGATGTTTTTATGATATGTAACCACGGTAGATACACAACGGAAATACACAGTATAACAAACACAAACAAATACCTTTCTGAAACGGAGCGAAGGGGATTCCCGGGGCCACGCACCGGACTCCCCCAGGGAGACCACCAGAGCGAACCCCTATACAGGGACTGTCCGGCAATCAACCCCGGAAGGCCTAAATGCGGTGCAGCCGGGACACAAGGGGCAAGCGGTAAAGTCCAGAAGTGTCCGTACGGAATGAAAGTCCAGAATGGTTATGAACCGGAAGAAACCGGGCAGACGTGCTGACAAAAGACGGCAGACGGAGTCCGGGCACAGTTTGAAGAAACCGGGTATGGTCCAGGAGTCGGTCGGTAGATTTCCAGGAGGATCCAAAGGTAATCAAGTAGCAGCAGCAGCAAAGCAGGAGCACACAGCAAGCAGTATACTCAGGCACTGGACTAAGCTTAGAGGCGGCCTTTTAAGCAGCTGGACAGGAAGTAGGGCAACAGAACACAAAACTCCATGTTAACCGAGGGCAAGCTTTTTCAAAAGAGGACTGGAAAACCCGGAAACCTGACATTACTCCCCCCCCCAGAAACGGCCTCAGGACGGGTCAGGGCCCGGCTTGTCCGGGTACCGTCGATGAAACTGAGCGATCTTCCGTGGTGCTCGAATGTTACCCACCGGTTCCCAGGAATCGTCCTCGGGGGCGTACCCCTGCCAACGTACCAGATACTGAAGCCGACGACGATGAAGCCGGGAGTCAATAATGTCCTCAACCACAAACTGTTCCTCGCCGTCGACCATCACAGGCGGAGGAGGAGGCACGACACGACCATGAAACGTATTGGGAGAGACGGATTTGAGGAGAGAAACATGAAAGACCGGGTGTACCTTTAGATGGTGCGGTAACCGCAGCCGACAGGCCACAGGGCTCACGATCCCGGTGATCTTGAACGGACCGATGAATTTTTGTCCCAGTTTCTGCGAAGGAACACCCAATCTCAGGTTCTTGGTGGACAACCATACAGAGTCCCCTACCTTATACATGGGTGCCGGTCTCCGGTGAGCGTCTGCCGACCTCTTGTAACGCTCCTGAGCTGTAGCCACAGTGTCCTTCAGAACCTCCAGATTTTGTCGTAGCTCTGTTAATCTGTCCTCCACCGCAGGCACTGAGACCGCAACCGGTGACCTAGGCAAAATAGTCGGATGGTAACCCAAGTTAGCAAAGAAGGGCGTTACCTTAGTGGAGCTGCTCTGAGTGTTGTTATACGAGAACTCCGCCAACGGAAGCATCTTCAACCAATCGTCCTGCAGATGGCTGACATAACAGCGAAGGTATTGTTCCAGTGTTTGATTGGTCCGTTCGGTTTGCCCATTTGTCTGAGGATGGTATGCAGAAGACAAACAGACATCAATCTGGAGTGCCGTACAAAACCCCTTCCAGAACCTAGACGTGAACTGCACGCCCCGGTCAGAGATGATCTCGTCTGGTACCCCATGCAATCGGAATACGTTCTGGATAACCAGATCCACTGTCTCTGCGGCTGAGGGAAGACCGGCACACGGAATAAAGTGAGCAGCTTTAGTCAACCGATCCACCACCACTAAAATGGTATTGTGACCGTCTGAGACGGGCAACTCCACAATAAAATCCATTGAGATAGACCCCCAAGGGCGAGATGGCACAGGTAACGGTTGGAGGAGTCCTGTAGGAGCCACACGAGGGACCTTGCACCGGGCACAAACCACACATGAGTGGACATAGTCCTTTACGTCCTTTAAACAGGTAGGCCACCAGAAAAAACGGTTCAGAAATTCCTGCGTCTTCTGTACCCCCCTATGACCAGCCAACACGGAGTCATGGACCAACTTGAGAACCCGAAGTCTTACGGCCTCCGGGACATAAATGCGTCGCTCTCTCAACCACACACCATTCCGAAGAACAAGAGTTACATCATTCGGGGAGGCAGCAAGAAATACGTCACCATCATAGGCCAGCTTGATGTCCTTCCACAAGTCCTGGTCCTGGATTACTCCAACGAAATTGGCATCCGATAACACGGTCTGAGACGGGGTTCCAGGCACGGAGTCCACGGCGTGGATTCGGGACAAGGCATCGGCTTTCCCATTACGTGAACCTGGACGGTATGTAACGACAAAATTGAACTGGTTAAGGAATAGGCTCCAACGGGCTTGCCGTGGAGACAGGCACCTGGCAGACTTAAGAAATTCCAGATTACGATGATCTGTGAGTACTATCACTTGCTGCGCGGCTCCCTGTAAGTGGTGTCTCCATTCCTTGAAAGCGGAAATAATCGCTAACAATTCCTTGTCCGCAATGTCATAGTTCCTTTCTGCAGGGGACAACCGGCGGGAAAAGAAAGCACACGGATGTAAGAGACTCTTGTCCCCAGTCCTTTGTGAAAGGATGGCCCCTAATGCGTAGTCGGAAGCGTCGACTTCCACGATAAAGGGAAGTGCGGGATTCGGATGTACCAATATAGGCGCTGAGGTAAAACAAACCTTGAGACGATGGAAAGCTTCCTGGGCCTGGGCGGACCACACAAACTTCTGTCCTTTCTTGGTTAACAGAGTGATGGGACGAACGATCTCTGAAAAATTACGGATAAAACGTCGGTAAAAGTTGGCAAAACCGACAAAGCGTTGTACCTCCTTGATGTTCCCCGGTTCCGGCCAGTCTAGAATTGCTTGTATCTTGCCAGACTCCATGTTCAGTCCCTGAGGAGAGATGACATAACCTAAGAATTGTATTTGTGAGCAGTGGAACTCGCATTTCTCCAGTTTGATGTACAGGTGGTTTTCCCTCAGCCGGGTAAGTACGGTCTTGACGTGTTCCTGGTGTTCCTGTAGGGAATCAGAAAAGATTAGGATATCGTCCAGATAAATCACCATGAATTGGTCCATGATATCCCTAAAAATATCGTTAACTAGATGTTGGAAAGTCGCGGGAGCGTTACAAAGTCCAAAAGGCATCACTAGGTACTCAAAATATCCATACCGACATCGGAACGCGGTCTTCCACTCGTCTCCGGGACGTATACGGAGTAGATTGTATGCCCCACGGAGATCCAATTTGGTGAATATTTTTGCCTGTTGGACCCTCTCCAATAGCTCAGGAATCAACGGTAACGGATACCGGTTCCGGATAGTTATTTTATTCAGTTCCCGGTAGTCAATACAGGGTCTCAGAGTCCCCTCTTTCTTTTTCACGAAAAAGATGGGTGCCCCTGCTGGTGAGGTAGACGGACGAATGAATCCCTTAGCTAGACTTTCATCAATGTATTCTTTTAGTGCTTCTAGCTCAGGTGCCGCCAACGGGTAGACATGACCAAACGGGATCTCCGCCCCTGGGAGTAAGTCTATGGGGCAATCATACGGTCTATGCGGGGGAAGCCGATCGGCTTTTCTTTTGTCGCATATATCCGCAAAGTCATTATACACCGGGGGTAGAACAGGTACCTGTACAGTGCCCTCCGCATTCGGTGTTACTGGAACCGGAACAGTTGGACTAATGGTCGGAATACTCTGCGGTGGGAAGGATATTTCCTTAGTTTCCCAATCGATGACCGGATTTGTAGACCGTAGCCACGGAATACCTAGAATAATCGGAAAATGAGGAGAAGAAATTAACATGAAAACAAGGGTCTCCTGCTGACCTGGCTTCATGACGCATTCTAGCGGTACGGTTTCCCGATCAACTGGTCCAGAGATTAACGGAGATCCGTCAACCGTCTCCATGGTAACCGGTGAGGCTCTTTGCTGAGTCCGGATACCGTGTTTCCTGGCAAAAGAGGAGTCCATGAAATTTCCCCCTGCCCCAGAATCTATCATTGCAGAGGTAGGTATTAGCTGTCCCTCCCACCGGATCTGAATGGGGAGCGAGCAATGGGTATATTTCCCTTCCGAGTCCTTCGGTGAGGTTGACATTACAGTCAAGGGAAATACCGCATCCAGGTGTCCACTTGCCTCAGAGATATCGGACTCTGCGTCCGTGTTGTCACACTCTGCCATGGCTGCCAATACCTTATTTGGGCGATTCGGACGTTTCGGGCAGTCGATCAAGAAATGGTCCGATTGACCGCAATAGAAACACAAACGCTCACGGAGCCGGTGTTCGCGACGTTCATTGGTCTCTCGCTTTTGCAGAGAGTCCACTTGCATAGGAACGTCCTCGGCCTCCCGTGGCGTCCTGAGAGCGGGTTCTCTGGAAGGAAAGGCAAAGTTGTTTACACGGTTTATAGCTGCCCATTTTTCCTGTCTACGTTCGGTCAAGCGGGTATCAATACGCACACAGTGCTGGAGAAACTGTTCAAACTCCCCTGGAGATTCGGAACGAGCTAACTCGTCTTTGATGGTACCGGACAAACCCTTTCTGAAAACAGACAATAATGCATTGTTTCCCCAGTCGGTGTCTACCACTAACCTCTTAAATTCAGTGGCGTATTCAACGACAGAACGCTTTCCCTGACGTAAGGAAAGGAGAGCCGCTTCAGCGGTAGCACGGCGATTCGGATCATCAAACATCTGCGCCATTGCGGTCAGAAAGTCCTCTAGGTGATTTAAACGGATGTCCCGGTTCTCTATCATAGGATTAGCCCAAGCCAGTGCTCGTGAGGTTAATAACATAATTATACATAACACTTTGGACCGGTCAGAACGGTAATAATCAGCATGTACATCAAAAAACAGTATACATTGGTTCACAAATCCACGAAACTGACTACGGTCACCATTGAAACGGAATGGGGGTAACCTAGGCATACCGGCAGCTGATACGGACGTAGTGGGGCCGGCTTCCTGAGCCTCCACTCTGACTTGCAAATCCTGTATAGCCGGACCCAGTACCTGGTGATCATGGCCCAGCTGTGTCTCCACATCTCTAAGTTTAGTCTGCACCACCTCCATCTCCTGCTGCAAGGAGTTAATCATAGAAAAGAGCTGATCTACTCGTGTCTCAGTCATTGCCCCAGCGAAATCCTCTTATGGGCCTGAGTATAATGTAATACTATTGTATGTTTGAGGATTTCGATAGCGTTAGGGCAATGACAGCCAGAGACGAGTTTGTGGTACAAGATGTTTTTATGATATGTAACCATGGTAGATACACAACGGAAATACACAGTATAACAAACACAAACAAATACCTTTCTGAAACGGAGCGAAGGGGATTCCCGGGGCCACGCACCGGACTCCCCCAGGGAGACCACCAGAGCGAACCCCTATACAGGGACTGTCCGGCAATCAACCCCGGAAGGCCTAAATGCGGTGCAGCCGGGACACAAGGGGCAAGCGGTAAAGTCCAGAAGTGTCCGTACGGAATGAAAGTCCAGAATGGTTATGAACCGGAAGAAACCGGGCAGACGTGCTGACAAAAGACGGCAGACTGAGTCCGGGCACAGTTTGAAGAAACCGGGTATGGTCCAGGAGTCGGTCGGTAGATTTCCAGGAGGATCCAAAGGTAATCAAGTAGCAGCAAAGCAGGAGCACACAGCAAGCAGTATACTCAGGCACTGGACTAAGCTTAGAGGCGGCCTTTTAAGCAGCTGGACAGGAAGTAGGGCAACAGAACACAAAACTCCATGTTAACCGAGGGCAAGCTTTTTCAAAAGAGGACTGGAAAACCCGGAAACCTGACAGTTCCGCTTTCAGGATGGGAGTGCTGGGTCCGTTGTTTTCCACTGGGTAGCGCGGTGGGTGGTTTCATTGCATGGCGCGTTGCTGCTTTGTTGTGCCTGGACGCCGCTTCTGTGCCTGTGGCTGCCGCGGTTCTCGGGTTGGTGGCGGTGGATGGGATGTGGGTGGACACACTGTAAAATAATGCTTAATACAGTTTAATTTTTCACGATGACCTGCAGATTCTCCTGTGACTATTACACAAGTACCAGCTTGTACCAGGCACAACTATGATTTTATTACTGTAATAAATATAATCATATGCAAAGCATAATTATTGCTACATTCAGCAAATTGATCAGAAACTGCAGATGTCACGTGTAATATTAGATCATACTTATTAGATCATAATGGACTTTGGCTAACACGTCCACACATACATGTCTACACACCTACCTGTGTATAAATATGAGAGTGATTTGCGCAATAAACTTATGGTGCTTGCATTTTTACCCAGGCTCATTATTGACTGCGTCATTTGCATTCGGACTGCAGTCTTACCATCCAATTTGGCTACCATGCAATATATCTGAATGGTCTGGTTTAGACCAACCTGACAGTTCCTTTCAAATGCTGTACCTTCATGATAAAATAGTACTGTAGTGTGAACTTTTTACTGTAAGTTTTACATAACTTTCACCCGAAAGCTATATATCCCTAGGTTTTTGTGAATAAAGTATATACATACAGTGTATACAAACCAAAGAGACGTCAGCACTTCATCACAATTAAATTGTAAAAAGTGATTTATTTGAGATCCAAAGTACACAACATTTCAGCTCCAACATTGAGTAAATTCAGAATAAAATGGTGCTACAGTCATCTTTATAAAGGAATATTCATCCACCAACAATTTACATTGTTTATCCACATAATTATAAATATACAGTGTACTGGTATATAATTCATAGAGCAAAAGTGATCAAAAGTGTCATGGTGCTACACTGTGTGCTCAGTGAGCTTAGTTGGTCTAAATACTCCAGTTTGATATCCAATGTGTGGACTAGAGATGAGCGAACCGGTCGCGGTTCGGCTCGAGGTTGGTTCGCCGAACGGACCTCCCGTTCGAGTTCGGTTCGTCGAACGTTCGACGAACCGAACTCGAACTGCATAGGAAACAATGGCAGGCAATCACAAACACAGAAAAACACCTAGAAAACACCCTCAAAGGTGTCCTAAAGGTGACAAACAACTCAAACACATTGGAAAGTGACAAGGACATATACTCATGCGAAAACAAAACAGCTGGACAAGGAAAAAGAGGAGGACACACAGATATAGGCATGGCACGCCCTTCTAAAATCATGTAAAACACCGCAAGGTGACTCCAAGCGGAGTCTCCCTTTTTTCCAAAAATTGGGCCACACACACACCCACCCCTTCAGTGGCAGCACTTGTGCCCCAGTTGTACACTTCACAGCTACATTTGCATCAAGCACATTCAAAAATACGCCATTCTTATCCGTCCCCAGGATGACACCGGGGTACGTAGATAAAGTCTTTGCTGATCCATGACTTGTTCATCTTGGCTTCTTTTAAAAACAATGTAAGCAAGGGTTACTCCAAGCGGAGTCTCCCTTTTTTTCCAAAAATTGGGCCACACAGACACCCACCCCATCAGTGGCAGCACTTGGGCCCTAGTTGCAAACAGGATGTTTTGATTTGCATCAAGCACATTCAAAAATACGCCATTCTTATCCGTCCCCAGGATGACACCGGGGTAGGTAGCAAAGTCTTTCCTGATCCCAGCTCTGTTCATCTTGGCTTCTTTTAAAAACACAGCAAGCAAGGGTTACTCCAAGCGGAGTCTCCCTTTTTTCCAAAAATTGGGCCACACAGACACCCACCCCATCAGTGGCAGCACTTGGGCCCTAGTTGCAAACAGGATGTTTTGATTTGCATCAAGCACATTCAAAAATACGCCATTCTTATCCGTCCCCAGGATGACACCGGGGTAGGTAGCAAAGTCTTTCCTGATCCCAGCTCTGTTCATCTTGGCTTCTTTTAAAAACACAGCAAGCAAGGGTTACTCCAAGCGGAGTCTCCCTTTTTTCCAAAAATTGGGCCCACACACACCCACCCCTTCAGTGGCAGCAGTTGTGCCCCAGTTGTACACTTCACAGCTAGATTTGCATCAAGCACATTCAAAAATACGCCATTCTTATCCGTCCCCAGGATGACACCGGGGTAGGTAGCAAAGTCTTTCCTGATCCCAGCTCTGTTCATCTTGGCTTCTTTTAAAAACACAGCAAGCAAGGGTTACTCCAAGCGGAGTCTCCCTTTTTTCCAAAAATTGGGCCACACAGACACCCACCCCATCAGTGGCAGCACTTGGGCCCTAGTTGCAAACAGGATGTTTTGATTAGCATCAAGCACATTCAAAAATACGCCATTCTTATCCGTCCCCAGGATGACACCGGGGTAGGTAGCAAAGTCTTTCCTGATCCCAGCTCTGTTCATCTTGGCTTCTTTTAAAAACACAGCAAGCAAGGGTTACTCCAAGCGGAGTCTCCCTTTTTTCCAAAAATTGGGCCCACACACACCCACCCCTTCAGTGGCAGCAGTTGTGCCCCAGTTGTACACTTCACAGCTAGATTTGCATCAAGCACATTCAAAAATACGCCATTCTTATCCGTCCCCAGGATGACACCGGGGTAGGTAGCAAAGTCTTTCCTGATCCCAGCTCTGTTCATCTTGGCTTCTTTTAAAAACACAGCAAGCAAGGGTTACTCCAAGCGGAGTCTCCCTTTTTTCCAAAAATTGGGCCACACAGACACCCACCCCATCAGTGGCAGCACTTGGGCCCTAGTTGCAAACAGGATGTTTTGATTTGCATCAAGCACATTCAAAAATACGCCATTCTTATCCGTCCCCAGGATGACACCGGGGTACGTAGATAAAGTCTTTGCTGATCCATGACTTGTTCATCTTGGCTTCTTTTAAAAACAATGTAAGCAAGGGTTACTCCAAGCGGAGTCTCCCTTTTTTTCCAAAAATTGGGCCACACAGACACCCACCCCATCAGTGGCAGCACTTGGGCCCTAGTTGCAAACAGGATGTTTTGATTTGCATCAAGCACATTCAAAAATACGCCATTCTTATCCGTCCCCAGGATGACACCGGGGTAGGTAGCAAAGTCTTTCCTGATCCCAGCTCTGTTCATCTTGGCTTCTTTTAAAAACACAGCAAGCAAGGGTTACTCCAAGCGGAGTCTCCCTTTTTTCCAAAAATTGGGCCCACACACACCCACCCCTTCAGTGGCAGCAGTTGTGCCCCAGTTGTACACTTCACAGCTAGATTTCCATCAAGCACATTCAAAAATACGCCATTCTTATCCGTCCCCAGGATGACACCGGGGTAGGTAGCAAAGTCTTTCCTGATCCCAGCTCTGTTCATCTTGGCTTCTTTTAAAAACACAGCAAGCAAGGGTTACTCCAAGCGGAGTCTCCCTTTTTTCCAAAAATTGGGCCACACAGACACCCACCCCATCAGTGGCAGCACTTGGGCCCTAGTTGCAAACAGGATGTTTTGATTTGCATCAAGCACATTCAAAAATACGCCATTCTTATCCGTCCCCAGGATGACACCGGGGTACGTAGATAAAGTCTTTGCTGATCCATGACTTGTTCATCTTGGCTTCTTTTAAAAACAATGTAAGCAAGGGTTACTCCAAGCGGAGTCTCCCTTTTTTTCCAAAAATTGGGCCACACAGACACCCACCCCATCAGTGGCAGCACTTGGGCCCTAGTTGCAAACAGGATGTTTTGATTTGCATCAAGCACATTCAAAAATACGCCATTCTTATCCGTCCCCAGGATGACACCGGGGTAGGTAGCAAAGTCTTTCCTGATCCCAGCTCTGTTCATCTTGGCTTCTTTTAAAAACACAGCAAGCAAGGGTTACTCCAAGCGGAGTCTCCCTTTTTTCCAAAAATTGGGCCACACAGACACCCACCCCATCAGTGGCAGCACTTGGGCCCTAGTTGCAAACAGGATGTTTTGATTTGCATCAAGCACATTCAAAAATACGCCATTCTTATCCGTCCCCAGGATGACACCGGGGTAGGTAGCAAAGTCTTTCCTGATCCCAGCTCTGTTCATCTTGGCTTCTTTTAAAAACACAGCAAGCAAGGGTTACTCCAAGCGGAGTCTCCCTCTTTTTCCAAAAATTGGGCCACACAGACACCCACCCCATCAGTGGCAGCACTTGGGCCCTAGTTGCAAACAGGATGTTTTGATTTGCATCAAGCACATTCAAAAATACGCCATTCTTATCCGTCCCCAGGATGACACCGGGGTAGGTAGCAAAGTCTTTCCTGATCCCAGCTCTGTTCATCTTGGCTTCTTTTAAAAACACAGCAAGCAAGGGTTACTCCAAGCGGAGTCTCCCTTTTTTCCAAAAATTGGGCCACACAGACACCCACCCCATCAGTGGCAGCACTTGGGCCCTAGTTGCAAACAGGATGTTTTGATTTGCATCAAGCACATTCCAAATCCACAAGCATTTACTCTCCCCAGGATGACACAGGGGTAGTAAATTCCTTCTGGATCCATGACTTGTTCATTTTGATGAACGTCAGTCTGTCCACATTGTCACTGGACAGACGCGTGCGCTTATCTGTCAGCACACACCCAGCAGCACTGAATACACGTTCAGAGACAACGCTGGCAGCTGGACACGACAAAATCTCCAAGGCGTAACTGGAGAGCTCTGGCCATTTTTCTATGTTTGAAGCCCAAAAGGAGCAAGGCTCCAGTTGCACAGTCATGGCATCGATGTTCATTTGGAGATACTCCTGTATCATCCTCTCCAGCCGTTGAGTATGTGTCAGACTTGTTGTCTCTGGTGGCCTTGCAAAAGAGGGTCTAAAAAAATTATGAAAAGATTCCATAAAATTGCTGTTACCGGCACCAGATACGGTCCTACTGGTACGGGTAGACTGGTGAAGATGACGAGACCGTCCCATGTTTGTCAAGTTACAACTGGGAGATTCCCTCCCTGCACCTGCACGGTTGTTTAGTGGAAAAGCCGAGCTAAGATCGAGTAACAGCTTCTGCTGATACTCCTGCATACGTGCGTCCCTTTCTATGGCTGGAATTATGTCACAAAATTTGGACTTGTACCGGGGATCTAATAGTGTGGCAATCCAGTAGTCATCATCACTTCTAATTTTGACAATACGACTGTCATGTTGGAGGTAGTGCAACAAGAAGGCACTCATGTGTCTTGCGCAGCCATGCGGACCAAGTCCACGCTGTGTTTGTGGCATAGAGGTGCTAACCGTTCTTTCTTCCTCTGACATCTCCCCCCAACCTCTTTCAACTGAAATTTGACCAAGGTCTCCCTCATCCGCTGAGTCTTCCATGTCCATGGACAGTTCGTCCTCCATTTCTTCATGTTCTCCTGCACCTTGCTCAACATTTCGCCTGCTACTATGCGCCCTTGTCGATCCCTGTTCCCCATGGTCCCATGCCTGCTGCGTTGGTGATGATAAACGTCTGGATCTTGATGATGTTGTTGTCCCTTGCACATATGAATCCTCCTGTAGTTCCTCCCCTTCATGTTGTCCCACCCCCTGACTCCGAATAGTGTTTAGCGTGTGCTCCAGCATGTAAATGACTGGAATCGTCATGCTGATAATGGCATTGTCAGAGCTAAACATATTCGTCGCCATGTCGAAACTGTGCAGAAGGGTGCATAGGTCCTTGATCTGAGACCACTCCATCAGGGTGATCTGCCCCACCTCTGCATCTCGTTGGCCCAGGCTATACGTCATGACGTATTGCACCAGGGCTCTGCGGTGCTGCCACAGTCGCTGTAACATGTGTAGAGTTGAATTCCAGCGTGTCGCCACATCGCATTTCAGGCGATGAACCGGCAGGCCGAAAGACTTCTGGAGCGATGCAAGTCGCTCAGCTGCGGCGCTTGAACGCCGGAAGTGAGCAGACAGTTTTCGTGCCCTGTTCAGAAGGCCATCTAGGCCGGGATAGTGTGTTAAAAATTGCTGCACGACAAGGTTCAACACGTGAGCCATACAAGGTACGTGTGTCACCTTGCCCAGGCGAAGGGCCGCACCCAGGTTTGCAGCATTGTCGCACACGGCCTTACCAGGCTGCAGGTTGAGTGGAGACAACCATTTATTAAACTCGGACCGCAGAGCTGACCACAACTCCTCAGCTGTGTGACTCTTATTACCAAGACATGTCAAGCTAAAGACCGCCTGATGCCGTTGCGCTCGGCTGCCAGCATAGTAATGAGGCGTGCGTGATTCCTTCTGCGCAGTGAGAACGCTGGTGGCCTGACCAGGCAGGCTTGGGGCGGAGGTGGAGGACCCAGATGAGGTGGAGGATGCAGAAGCTGTGGCGGAACTTGGACAGACAGAGGATTGACACACAAGTCGTGGGGACGGCAAGACTTGTGCAGCAGACCCTTCACCATCTATCACCATAGTTACCCAGTGCCCAGTCAGCGACATGTAACGTCCCTGTCCATGCTTACTGGTCCAAGTATCGGTGGTGAAATGCACCCGTTCACACACAGAGTTTCTCAAGGAAGCGGTGATGTTGTGTGCGACATGCTGGTGTAGCGCGGGCACACCTTTCTTAGAGAAGTAGTGGCGACTAGGCATCTGGTACTGGGGCACAGCGACAGACATAAGGTCTCTAAAATCCTGTGTGTCCACTAGGCGGAAAGGCAGCATTTCGGTAGCCAACAGCTTACAGAGGGATAGAGTCAACCTCTTAGCTTTGTCATGGGTCGGAGGAAGTGGCCTTTTATTTGACCACATCTGAGGGACAGAGATCTGGCTGCTGTGTGTAGACGGTGTTGAGTAGGGTGTCCCTGGAAAAATGCAGGTTTGTGAGGAAAGTGCAGGCGGAGACATGATGTTGCCTTCATCCAACGTTGGTGCTATCGATGTCTGAGAGAGCTGTACACACTCACTTGTTTCCCCTTCCAAACCAACTGACGACCTTACAAGCAAACTGCCTGTTGCGGTTACAGTGGTGGAAGTTTTGCGTGGAAAAACAGGTGTGACAGCTGTCCCCACAGTCCTAGAAGATGAAGAGCGCGCGGATGCACTGGAAGGGGCGGGCGGTGGATGGTTCGCTCCGCTAGCCGGCATTGCAGCACGGTGAGCTTCCCACCGGGACTTATGATATTTATTCATGTGACGATTCATGGAAGAAGTTGTCAAACTGCTGAGGTTTTGACCTCTACTAACAGAATCATGACAAATGTTACATATCACATGAGTTGGGCGATCTTTTTCGATGTGAAAAAAGGCCCAGGCTAGGCAAGGCTTAGAGGCCATGCGACCTGTTGATCCACCCCGAATAATGCTCATAGGCAGAGTGGTGGCTGAGGATGCAGTTGTAGACGTGCTACCAGTGCTCCGACTCTGTCCAGGAAGGCGCAAGGTAACTTCGTCGTCGGTTGCATCCTCCTCCACCGCCTCTGTTGACCTCCTCGAGTGCCTGACTGGGGGTTGACAGTAGGTGGGATCTAGAACGTCATCATCAATTGTTGTGTTTGCACTCCCCTCCCCCTCAGACCGAGCCTCTTCTTGCCCTGACCGAATATTTAAGTTGTCATCCCAATCGGGTATCTGCGTCTCATCTTCATCAGTATGTTCCTCATTGTCTATAACCACAGGTGTTACAGTTTGTGACAAAGGGTCAACATTATGCTCAGAAACTTGGTCCTCACGGCCTGAATCTGAGTCACAAAGGTTCTGGGCATCACTGCAGACCATTTCCTGTTCTGTACTCACTGTAGCTTGGGAGCAGACCTCTGATTCCCAGGCTATAGTGTGACTGAACAGCTCTGCAGACTCAGCCATCTCAGTTCCACCATACTGTGCAGGGCTGATGGAGACTTCAGAGCTGGGAGAAATCAAGTGTGATTGGGATGACAACTCAGAGGAATGGTGTTTTTTGGATGCGGTACTTGAAGTGGCTGAGAGGGCACTTGTTGGACCACTTGAGATCCATTCAAGCATTTTCCTTTTTTGCCCATCATCTACCTTTGTTCCTCTTGTTCGTGTCCGTAAAAAAGGGAGCACATCGGATTGTCCACAATAAGTAGTAGACATCTTACTTTTGCTAGTAGATGGTCTATCTTCAGCAGATGATAATGGAGCTTTGCCACCTTCCCCACTGACAAAACATTTTTTGCCTTTTCCACCACGCCTCTTCCCCTTTCCACCAGCATCTGTCATTTTGCCACTCATGTTGATTGCGACAAGATTGTGGACTGAAAATGTGGTAGTAAAAATTGAGAGGTGGTGAAGATTGCAGTGGTGGTCTAGCTTTATTAACAGCAGAATAATAAAGAATAAATATCCCTGACAATGTAACTTAGTTATAATTCGTTGGAGTGTGCAACGCAGGCAGACGTGCTGCAAATGTCTTGGCACTAGTGGGACTATAGCAAAGTCCAATAGCCACGTATAGGATGCCACTAGGTACACTGAGTGTTTGCTAGTATAATGGCTTCGTTATAATTAGTTGGAGTGTGCAACGCAGGCAGATGCGCTCTGCAAATGTCTTGGCACTAGTGGGACTATAGCAAAGTCCAATAGCCACGTATAGGATGCCACTAGGTACACTGAGTGTGTGCTAGTATAATGGCTTCGTTATAATTAGTTGGAGTGTGCAACGCAGGCAGATGCGCTCTGCAAATGTCTTGGCACTAGTGGGACTATAGCAAAGTCCAATAGCCACGTATAGGATGCCACTAGGTACACTGAATGTTTGCTAGTATAATGGCTGAGTTTAAAAAACTTGGAGTGTGCAATGCAGGCAGATGTGCTCTGCTAATGTCTTTGCACTAGTGGGACTATAGCAAAGTCCAATAGCCACGTATAGGATGCCACTAGGTACACTGAGTGTTTGCTAGTAAAATTGCTTAGTTTAAAAAACTTGGAGTGTGCAATGCAGGCAGATGTGCTCTGCAAATGTCTTGGCCCTAGTGGGACTATAGCAAAGTCCAATAGCCACGTATAGGATGCCACTAGGTACACTGAGTGTGTGCTAATATAATGGCTTCGTTATAATTAGTTGGAGTGTGCAACGCAGGCAGATGCGCTCTGCAAATGTCTTGGCACTAGTGGGACTATAGCAAAGTCCAATAGCCACGTATAGGATGCCACTAGGTACACTGAGTGTGTGCTAGTATAATGGCTTCGTTATAATTAGTTGGAGTGTGCAACGCAGGCAGATGCGCTCTGCAAATGTCTTGGCACTAGTGGGACTATAGCAAAGTCCAATAGCCACGTATAGGATGCCACTAGGTACACTGAGTGTGTGCTAGTATAATGGCTTCGTTATAATTAGTTGGAGTGTGCAACGCAGGCAGATGCGCTCTGCAAATGTCTTGGCACTAGTGGGACTATAGCAAAGTCCAATAGCCACGTATAGGATGCCACTAGGTACACTGAGTGTGTGCTAGTATAATGGCTTCGTTATAATTAGTTGGAGTGTGCAACGCAGGCAGATGCGCTCTGCAAATGTCTTGGCACTAGTGGGACTATAGCAAAGTCCAATAGCCACGTATAGGATGCCACTAGGTACACTGAGTGTTTGCTAGTATAATGGCTTCGTTATAATTAGTTGGAGTGTGCAACGCAGGCAGATGCGCTCTGCAAATGTCTTGGCACTAGTGGGACTATAGCAAAGTCCAATAGCCACGTATAGGATGCCACTAGGTACACTGAGTGTTTGCTAGTATAATGGCTGAGTTTAAAAAACTTGGAGTGTGCAATGCAGGCAGATGTGCTCTGCAAATGTCTTGGCCCTAGTGGGACTATAGCAAAGTCCAATAGCCACGTATAGGATGCCACTAGGTACACTGAGTGTGTGCTAGTGTAATGGCTTCGTTATAATTACTTGGAGTGTGCAACGCAGGCAGATGCGCTCTGCAAATGTCTTGGCACTAGTGGGACTATAGCAAAGTCCAATAGCCACGTATAGGATGCCACTAGGTACACTGAGTGTTTGCTAGTATAATGGCTTCGTTATAATTTGTTGTAGTGTGCAACGCAGGCAGATGCGCTCTGCAAATGTCTTGGCACTAGTGGGACTATAGCAAAGTCCAATAGCCACGTATAGGATGCCACTAGGTACACTGAGTGTTTGCTAGTATAATGGCTTCGTTATAATTAGTTGGAGTGTGCAATGCAGGCAGATGTGCTCTGCTAATGTCTTTGCACTAGTGGGACTATAGCAAAGTCCAATAGCCACGTATAGGATGCCACTAGGTACACTGAGTGTTTGCTAGTAAAATTGCTTAGTTTAAAAAACTTGGAGTGTTTAATGCAGGCAGATGTGCTCTGCAAATGTCTTGGCACTAGTGGGACTATAGCAAAGTCCAATAGCCACGTATAGGATGCCACTAGGTACACTGAGTGTTTGCTAGTATAATGGCTTCGTTATAATTTGTTGGAGTGTGCAACGCAGGCAGATGCGCTCTGCAAATGTCTTGGCCCTAGTGGGACTATAGCAAAGTCCAATAGCCACGTATAGGATGCCACTAGGTACACTGTGTGTTTGCTAGTATAATGGCTGAGTTTAAAAAACTTGGAGTGTGCAATGCAGGCAGATGTGCTCTGCTAATGTCTTTGCACTAGTGGGACTATAGCAAAGTCCAATAGCCACGTATAGGATGCCACTAGGTACACTGAGTGTTTGCTAGTAAAATTGCTTAGTTTAAAAAACTTGGAGTGTGCAATGCAGGCAGATGTGCTCTGCAAATGTCTTTGCACTAGTGGGACTATAGCAAAGTCCAATAGCCACAGATAGGATGCCACTAGGTACACTGAGTGTTTGCTAGTATAATGGCTTAGTTAGAATGAGTTGGAGTGTGCAGAGGACAAGAGGGTACAGTGGCAGGATTGTGGTGCTCTGGGTAGAGGAATGGAAGCCTGCCTTTCTATTCCCTCCTAATGGTGAAATGCAGGGAGGAAATCCCTGACCTGGGCTACACAGACGCTGTTGCTGTTTGCAGGACCTGTCACCTATGGCTCTCTGACCCTGCCGGTACGAGCCCTTAAAAGGACTGCTAGAATGTGCTCTCCCTAAGCTGTCTAACGCTGTGTATGCAGCGCATACAGCTGTATCGGCGATAGGGCAAAGGACGGAACTGCGACAGTGATGTCTGACACCAAAGACGCAGAAGGCAGATAATGGCGATCGTGAAGAAAATGTCCGGTTTTATAATGCAGGGACATGTGACATGCAGATCCTATCACACATGCCGTTGCTTCTCTGCCTCAAAGTCCACTTAGGTGTGTGTGTGTCTGTGATTGGCTGACATGCTGGCCAGCCCCACAAGACGCGCGCGCTTAGGGAAGGAAGACAAGAAAAAAAAAAAAAAAATGGCGATCGCCATTATAGAAACAGCAGTGATCTGAAGGCGCTGTTCACGCACACTATACACTGAAATGTGATAATAGTTTGATTCACAGAGTGACTTACACTATTACAGCAGAAACCAAGCTAAGATTTAGCTGTTTTTTGGCTGCTAGAACCGTTCTCGAACGTTTCTAGAACTATCGAGCTTTTGCAAAAAGCTCGAGTTCTAGTTCGATCTAGAACATGCCCCAAAATCACTCGAGCCTAGAACTGGAGAACCACGAACCACGAACCGCGCTCAACTCTAGTGTGGACTAGAGTTGAGCGCGGTTCGTGGTTCGTGGTTCTCCAGTTCTAGGCTCGAGTGATTTTGGGGCATGTTCTAGATCGAACTAGAACTCGAGCTTTTTGCAAAAGCTCGATAGTTCTAGAAACGTTCGAGAACGGTTCTAGCAGCCAAAAAACAGCTAAATCTTAGCTTGGTTTCTGCTGTAATAGTGTAAGTCACTCTGTGAATCAAACTATTATCACATTTCAGTGTATAGTGTGCGTGAACAGCGCCTTCAGATCACTGCTGTTTCTATAATGGCGATCGCCATTTTTTTTTTTTTTTTCTTGTCTTCCTTCCCTAAGCGCGCGCGTCTTGTGGGGCTGGCCAGCATGTCAGCCAATCACAGACACACACACACCTAAGTGGACTTTGAGGCAGAGAAGCAACGGCATGTGTGATAGGATCTGCATGTCACATGTCCCTGCATTATAAAACCGGACATTTTCTTCACGATCGCCATTATCTGCCTTCTGCGTCTTTGGTGTCAGACATCACTGTCGCAGTTCCGTCCTTTGTCCTATCGCCGATACAGCTGTTTGCGCTGCATACACAGCGTTAGACAGCTTAGGGAGAGCACATTCTAGCAGTCCTTTTAAGGGCTCGTACCGGCAGGGTCAGAGAGCCATAGGTGACAGGTCCTGCAAACAGCAACAGCGTCTGTGTAGCCCAGGTCAGGGATTTCCTCCCTGCATTTTACCATTAGGAGAGAATAGAAAGGCAGGCTTCCATTCCTCTACCCAGAGCACCACAATCCTGCCACTGTACCCTCTTGTCCTCTGCACACTCCAACTCATTCTAACTAAGCCATTATACTAGCAAACACTCAGTGTACCTAGTGGCATCCTATCTGTGGCTATTGGACTTTGCTATAGTCCCACTAGTGCAAAGACATTTGCAGAGCGCATCTGCCTGCATTGCACACTCCAAGTTTTTTAAACTAAGCAATTTTACTAGCAAACACTCAGTGTACCTAGTGGCATCCTATACGTGGCTATTGGACTTTGCTATAGTCCCACTAGTGCAAAGACATTAGCAGAGCACATCTGCCTGCATTGCACACTCCAAGTTTTTTAAACTCAGCCATTATACTAGCAAACACTCTGTACCTAGTGGCATCCTATACGTGGCTATTGGACTTTGCTATAGTCCCACTAGGGCCAAGACATTTGCAGAGCGCATCTGCCTGCGTTGCACACTCCAACAAATTATAACGAAGCCATTATACTAGCAAACACTCAGTGTACCTAGTGGCATCCTATACGTGGTGTCACGCTCCCCGGGTCCTTGGCTCCCCTCCCCGGGTCCTCTGCTCCGCTCCCCGGGTCCTCAGCCCCGCTCCTCGGCTCACCTGCCACGCTCCCCGGGTCCTTGGCTCCGGTGCCCGTCCTTCCCAGGCCCCCTGATCTCCGATCGCGGCGCCCGACGGCTTCCCAGGTTCTGGCCGGCTCCCCTGCGTCCTCTTCTCAGCCTCCTTCCCTGGCTTCTGGCACCCGGGCTGCGCGCATGCGCATTAGGGCGCGCGCGCGGTCACTGACCCTTTCTTAAAGGGCCAGCGTCCATTAACAGGAAATGAGGCTAAACAGGTACAGGGTATAAAGGGGTGTATTGTCCAAGAGGGCGGGGCCTGATCTTCGTGTTTTCCAAGCTAGGAGTCAGGTCTCCTTGTGTCGTCTTGCCATACTCACGTATCTCTCTTCTAGAGCTGATCCTGCCTCGCCAGCCGGTCCTGCTGAATCCCGAACCCCGCACGCTGTCCGTCTGCCATCTGACAGTCCGTACCATCTTGGATCCCTGCTGTGACCCGTCATCTCGCTCCAAAAGGTTCCGGACCCCGCCTGACATCATCTCGGCTTCCGAACCTGAGCTACGTCACCCGGACTACCATCCGTGACTCCGTGGTCCCAGGGACTTCTTCGGTACCTTCACTTGCACGGACTGTTCTACTGCCCATACTGCTGCAGCTACCGGACTCCTTACCACCATCTTAGAGTTCGGCCCAGTGGATCCACCTCCTGGGTCTGCCCGACCGCCTGGCCCTGACAGTAAGATCAGGCCATGGATCCCGCTGCAGCACTAGCGGCCTTGCAAGAGGAACTCCAACGCCAGCGTGAAGTCCAGACCCGCATGCTGAACTTTATGACTTCCGTGGATACCCGCCTGTTCACGTTACAAGCGGCAGTTACGCCTTCAACGTTCCGGGCCTCCACTAGTCAATCCACGGCTCCCGCACCCGTGGCAGCCTCTTCGAATGCTTCCCAACTCCGTTTGGCTTCACCACCTCGTTATGCCGGAGATCCCAAGACCTGCAGGGGCTTCATAAACCAATGTTCCCTTCATTTCACGCAGCTACCACATCTGTTTGCCTCAGACCAAGCCAAGGTCGCCTTCATCATGTCTCACCTGGAGGGCGAGGCACTGGCGTGGATGAACCCGTTGTGGGAGAAGGAGGACCCTATGACCAAGGATCTTCAAGAGTTCCTGCAGGCCTTTCGTAGCACCTTTGACGAGCCGGGACGCGCCTCTGCGTCTGCTTCATCCCTCCTCCGCTTACGTCAAGGAACATTGACGGTGGGCCAATACGCCATCCGTTTCCGCACTCTGGCTTCAGAACTCGGGTGGAATAATGAGGCCCTAACAGCCGCCTTCTGGGAAGGACTCTCGAGTCGCATCAAAGATGAGTTGGCGGGTCGTGACGTGCCCTCCACCCTAGATGCCCTGATTGCCCTAGCAACTCGAGTGGACATTCGTTTTCAGGAGCGCTCCAAAGAGCTGTCTCGGGAGAGACGTCCGGTACGGCATTCCTCTCCTCCACAGAAGCCCTCCGTATCTCAGTCATCAACAGCTGGGATCCCCGTCCACGAGCCCATGCAGATCGACCGAGTACGACAGTCTGAACAACGTCGAGCAAAGCGGCTCGCCAAGGGCCTCTGCTTTTACTGCGGAGAGGACACACACCTCCTACGCTCCTGTCCGGAAAGGCCGGGAAACTCCAAAGCCTAGGGTTGGTAGGAGAGGCCACCCTAGGTGCTGGGACTCTCTCAGACCCGGTTATGTGGACTGTGCAAGTGTCAACGGGAGAGACGCGCTTCACGGCTGAGGCATACCTCGACTCTGGAGCAGCAGGCAATTTCATCCAGCAGGCCACGGTGGACAAGTACCAGCTGCCTGTTACTCCACTCGAGAAGCCCCTAGTGATTGCCTCTGTGGATGGGAGACCCCTCTCTGATACCATCTCCTGGGTCACCAGTCCGGTCGTACTGCGTATCGGTGCCCTGCACACCGAGAATATCGCTCTCTACGTCCTTCCACACATGTCCCATCAAATCCTGCTGGGACTTCCCTGGTTGCGGACACACGAACCATCAGTCAGCTGGGGTACTGGCGAAATCACCCGATGGGGTCCTGCTTGTCATGAGAAGTGTCTGAAGTCCATACAACCCATCCGACGACCTCCGGTTCCAGAGAACCTGCCGGAACTGCCTTCGGCCTATTGGTCCTTCGCAGACGTTTTTGACAAGAAGGAGTCTGAGGTACTTCCGCCACACCGTCCCTACGATTGTGCCATCGACCTACTCCCAGGAACAACACCGCCTCGAGGACGGATATATCCGTTGTCCCCAGCCGAAACCAGGGCCATGTCCACCTACGTCACAGAAAGCCTGGCAAAGGGATTCATCCGGAGATCCTCCTCTCCTGCGGGAGCAGGCTTCTTCTTCGTTAAGAAGAAAGAGGGTGACCTACGCCCATGCATCGACTACCGGGGTCTGAATCAGATCACCGTAAAAAATAAGTACCCTCTGCCGCTCATCCCCGAATTGTTCGACCGGCTCCGAGGAGCCCGTGTGTTCACCAAGCTGGATCTTCGGGGTGCCTACAACCTAGTTCGTATCCGCTCTGGGGACGAATGGAAGACCGCGTTTAATACTCGCGATGGGCATTATGAATACTGCGTGATGCCCTTCGGCCTGTGTAACGCACCAGCAGTCTTCCAAGAATTGGTGAACGACATATTCCGGGACCTCCTCTACATCTGTGTAGTAGTTTATCTGGACGACATCCTTATCTTCTCTCCGGACCTCCAGACCCACCGAGAGAACGTACAGCTGGTTTTACAAAGACTGAGAGAGAATCGTCTCTACGCCAAATATGAGAAGTGTGTCTTTGAGCAGTCTTCTCTCCCTTTCCTGGGATACATCATCTCGGGCACTGGACTGCAGATGGATCCAAAGAAGGTCTCCTCCATACTCAACTGGCCTCCCCCTTCTGGACTGAAGGCAATCCAACGGTTCCTGGGATTCGCCAACTACTACCGCCAGTTTATCCCTCACTTCTCTGCCCTGACTGCTCCTCTCTCCGCTTTGACCAAAAAAGAGGCTAATCCAAAGGACTGGTCACCTGCGGCCGACGCCGCGTTTTGCTCGCTGAAGCGAGCATTTGCCTCCGCTCCTGTACTCCACCGTCCGGAGTTAAACCGCCAGTTCACCTTGGAGGTGGATGCCTCCTCCTCGGGAGCCGGAGCAGTGCTCATGCAGAAGTCCTCCTCCGGCAAGATGGTGACGTGCGGTTTCTTCTCCAAGAGCTTCTCAGCGCCTGAACGTAATTACACCATCGGTGACCGAGAACTATTGGCGGTCAAACTGGCTCTGGAGGAGTGGCGCTACCTCCTGGAAGGAGCAGTGTACCCCGTGATTATCTACACGGACCACAAGAACCTGGAATACCTGCGGTCAGCTCAGCGACTGAACCCACGCCAAGCCAGGTGGTCCCTATTCTTTGCCAGGTTCGACTTCCAGCTCCATTTCCGACCCGCGGACAAGAACGTACGCGCTGATGCTTTGTCTAGGTCTTTCATGCCCATGGAGCAGGAGGAAGAGACTACCCAACCCATCATCTCTCCTAGCAAGATCATTTCGGTGGCTCCTGTCACCCTGGCCCAGATACCGCCCGGAAAGACCTATGTCTCTGAGACTGACAGGCAAAAAGTGTTGCACTGGGGTCATGCCTCAAAAACAGCCGGTCATGCAGGCCAGAAGAGAACATGGGGTGTGATTGTACGCCATTACTGGTGGCCATCCCTTCGCACGGACGTCGCTGCTTTTGTCTCTGCCTGCTCCTCTTGTGCCAGAAACAAGACGCCCAAACACCTGCCCTATGGCCGTCTTCTGCCTCTGCCTATACCCTCAGTTCCGTGGCAACACATAGCGATGGATTTCATTACGGACTTGCCATTATCCTCTGGACACACAGTCATATGGGTCGTGGTGGACCGGTTCTCCAAAATGGCTCACTTCATCCCCATGGCTGGACTGCCCTCTGCTCAGGAACTCGCGGAAGCCTATATCCATCACATCTTCCGCTTGCATGGCTTTCCATCCCACATCGTGTCCGACAGAGGAACTCAGTTCACCTCCCGCTTCTGGAGGGCGCTCTGCAAACATCTGGGAGTGACTCTGGACTTTTCTTCCGCATACCATCCTCAGTCTAATGGCCAAGTGGAGAGGGTCAATCAAATCTTGACATCCTTCTTACGTCACTATGTCAACGCCCATCACGACGACTGGTCCACGCTTCTGCCTTGGGCTGAATTCTCACATAACCACCACATCAGTGAGTCGTCCTCCAAATCTCCCTTCCATGTCGTTTACGGACTTCAGCCCTCCGTTCCATTGCCTATATCCCCTTCTTCGGATGTCCCTGCGGCTGATACTGTAGCCCGTGACTTCGCTACCATTTGGGACTCTGTCAAGGCGTCCCTTGGACGCGCTTCCCAGCGGATGAAGAAACACGCTGACAAGAGGCGTCTGGACCCTCCGTGTTTCTCTCCTGGTGACCTGGTCTGGCTTGCTTCCCAATACATCCGATTGAAGATTCCTTCCTACAAGCTGGGTCCTCGCTACATCGGGCCGTTTAAGGTCCTCTGCAAGATCAACGAGGTCTCCTACAAGCTACAGCTCCCGGCCACGATGAGGATACCCAACTCATTCCACGTCTCCCTGCTCAAGCCGGTTGTCCTTGGTCCCTTCTCCGCTGCTGCCAGTCCGGCTCCTCCACCTATTGCCGATGACGACATCTATGCGGTAAGGGATATCGTGGCCATGAAGACTGTTCGAGGCCGACAGTTCTTTCTGGTGGACTGGGAGGGGTATGGTCCTGAGGATAGGTCCTGGGAGCCCAGGGAGAACGTGGGCACTCCTCTGATCCGTGCCTTCATGTCCCGGTTGCGGGGAGGGGGGCGTGGGGGGGGGGTACTGTCACGCTCCCCGGGTCCTTGGCTCCCCTCCCCGGGTCCTCTGCTCCGCTCCCCGGGTCCTCAGCCCCGCTCCTCGGCTCACCTGCCACGCTCCCCGGGTCCTTGGCTCCGGTGCCCGTCCTTCCCAGGCCCCCTGGTCTCCGATCGCGGCGCCCGACGGCTTCCCAGGTTCTGGCCGGCTCCCCTGCGTCCTCTTCTCAGCCTCCTTCCCTGGCTTCTGGCACCCGGGCTGCGCGCATGCGCATTAGGGCGCGCGCGCGGTCACTGACCCTTTCTTAAAGGGCCAGCGTCCATTAACAGGAAATGAGGCTAAACAGGTACAGGGTATAAAGGGGTGTATTGTCCAAGAGGGCGGGGCCTGATCTTCGTGTTTTCCAAGCTAGGAGTCAGGTCTCCTTGTGTCGTCTTGCCATACTCACGTATCTCTCTTCTAGAGCTGATCCTGCCTCGCCAGCCGGTCCTGCTGAATCCCGAACCCCGCACGCTGTCCGTCTGCCATCTGACAGTCCGTACCATCTTGGATCCCTGCTGTGACCCGTCATCTCGCTCCAAAAGGTTCCGGACCCCGCCTGACATCATCTCGGCTTCCGAACCTGAGCTACGTCACCCGGACTACCATCCGTGACTCCGTGGTCCCAGGGACTTCTTCGGTACCTTCACTTGCACGGACTGTTCTACTGCCCATACTGCTGCAGCTACCGGACTCCTTACCACCATCTTAGAGTTCGGCCCAGTGGATCCACCTCCTGGGTCTGCCCGACCGCCTGGCCCTGACACGTGGCTATTGGACTTTGCTATAGTCCCACTAGTGCCAAGACATTTGCAGAGCACATCTGCCTGCATTGCACACTCCAAGTTTTTTAAACTAAGCAATTTTACTAGCAAACACTCAGTGTACCTAGTGGCATCCTATACGTGGCTATTGGACTTTGCTATAGTCCCACTAGTGCAAAGACATTAGCAGAGCACATCTGCCTGCATTGCACACTCCAAGTTTTTTAAACTCAGCCATTATACTAGCAAACACACAGTGTACCTAGTGGCATCCTATACGTGGCTATTGGACTTTGCTATAGTCCCACTAGTGCCAAGACATTTGCAGAGCGCATCTGCCTGCGTTACACACTGCAACTAATTATAACGAAGCCATTATACTAGCAAACACTCAGTGTACCTAGTGGCATCCTATACGTGGCTATTGGACTTTGCTATAGTCCCACTAGTGCCAAGACATTTGCAGAGCGCATCTGCCTGCGTTGCACACTACAACAAATTATAACGAAGCCATTATACTAGCAAACACTCAGTGTACCTAGTGGCATCCTATACGTGGCTATTGGACTTTGCTATAGTCCCACTAGTGCCAAGACATTTGCAGAGCGCATCTGCCTGCGTTGCACACTCCAACTAATTATAACGAAGCCATTATACTAGCACACACTCAGTGTACCTAGTGGCATCCTATACGTGGCTATTGGACTTTGCTATAGTCCCACTAGTGCCAAGACATTTGCAGAGCGCATCTGCCTGCGTTGCACACTCCAACTAATTATAACGAAGCCATTATACTAGCACACACTCAGTGTACCTAGTGGCATCCTATACGTGGCTATTGGACTTTGCTATAGTCCCACTAGGGCCAAGACATTTGCAGAGCACATCTGCCTGCATTGCACACTCCAAGTTTTTTAAACTAAGCAATTTTACTAGCAAACACTCAGTGTACCTAGTGGCATCCTATACGTGGCTATTGGACTTTGCTATAGTCCCACTAGTGCAAAGACATTAGCAGAGCACATCTGCCTGCATTGCACACTCCAAGTTTTTTAAACTCAGCCATTATACTAGCAAACACTCAGTGTACCTAGTGGCATCCTATACGTGGCTATTGGACTTTGCTATAGTCCCACTAGTGCCAAGACATTTGCAGAGCGCATCTGCCTGCGTTGCACACTCCAACTAATTATAACGAAGCCATTATACTAGCACACACTCAGTGTACCTAGTGGCATCCTATACGTGGCTATTGGACTTTGCTATAGTCCCACTAGTGCCAAGACATTTGCAGAGCGCATCTGCCTGCGTTGCACACTCCAACTAATTATAACGAAGCCATTATACTAGCAAACACTCAGTGTACCTAGTGGCATCCTATACGTGGCTATTGGACTTTGCTATAGTCCCACTAGTGCCAAGACATTTGCAGCACGTCTGCCTGCGTTGCACACTCCAACGAATTATAACTAAGTTACATTGTCAGGGATATTTATTCTTTATTATTCTGCTGTTAATAAAGCTAGACCACCACTGCAATCTTCACCACCTCTCAATTTTTACTACCACATTTTCAGTCCACAATCTTGTCGCAATCAACATGAGTGGCAAAATGACAGATGCTGGTGGAAAGGGGAAGAGGCGTGGTGGAAAAGGCAAAAAATGTTTTGTCAGTGGGGAAGGTGGCAAAGCTCCATTATCATCTGCTGAAGATAGACCATCTACTAGCAAAAGTAAGATGTCTACTACTTATTGTGGACAATCCGATGTGCTCCCTTTTTTACGGACACGAACAAGAGGAACAAAGGTAGATGATGGGCAAAAAAGGAAAATGCTTGAATGGATCTCAAGTGGTCCAACAAGTGCCCTCTCAGCCACTTCAAGTACCGCATCCAAAAAACACCATTCCTCTGAGTTGTCATCCCAATCACACTTGATTTCTCCCAGCTCTGAAGTCTCCATCAGCCCTGCACAGTATGGTGGAACTGAGATGGCTGAGTCTGCAGAGCTGTTCAGTCACACTATAGCCTGGGAATCAGAGGTCTGCTCCCAAGCTACAGTGAGTACAGAACAGGAAATGGTCTGCAGTGATGCCCAGAACCTTTGTGACTCAGATTCAGGCCGTGAGGACCAAGTTTCTGAGCATAATGTTGACCCTTTGTCACAAACTGTAACACCTGTGGTTATAGACAATGAGGAACATACTGATGAAGATGAGACGCAGATACCCGATTGGGATGACAACTTAAATATTCGGTCAGGGCAAGAAGAGGCTCGGTCTGAGGGGGAGGGGAGTGCAAACACAACAATTGATGATGACGTTCTAGATCCCACCTACTGTCAACCCCCAGTCAGGCACTCGAGGAGGTCAACAGAGGCGGTGGAGGAGGATGCAACCGACGACGAAGTTACCTTGCGCCTTCCTGGACAGAGTCGGAGCACTGGTAGCACGTCTACAACTGCATCCTCAGCCACCACTCTGCCTATGAGCATTATTCGGGGTGGATCAACAGGTCGCATGGCCTCTAAGCCTTGCCTAGCCTGGGCCTTTTTTCACATCGAAAAAGATCGCCCAACTCATGTGATATGTAACATTTGTCATGATTCTGTTAGTAGAGGTCAAAACCTCAGCAGTTTGACAACTTCTTCCATGAATCGTCACATGAATAAATATCATAAGTCCCGGTGGGAAGCTCACCGTGCTGCAATGCCGGCTAGCGGAGCGAACCATCCACCGCCCGCCCCTTCCAGTGCATCCGCGCGCTCTTCATCTTCTAGGACTGTGGGGACAGCTGTCACACCTGTTTTTCCACGCAAAACTTCCACCACTGTAACCGCAACAGGCAGTTTGCTTGTAAGGTCGTCAGTTGGTTTGGAAGGGGAAACAAGTGAGTGTGTACAGCTCTCTCAGACATCGATAGCACCAACGTTGGATGAAGGCAACATCATGTCTCCGCCTGCACTTTCCTCACAAACCTGCATTTTTCCAGGGACACCCTACTCAACACCGTCTACACACAGCAGCCAGATCTCTGTCCCTCAGATGTGGTCAAATAAAAGGCCACTTCCTCCGACCCATGACAAAGCTAAGAGGTTGACTCTATCCCTCTGTAAGCTGTTGGCTACCGAAATGCTGCCTTTCCGCCTAGTGGACACACAGGATTTTAGAGACCTTATGTCTGTCGCTGTGCCCCAGTACCAGATGCCTAGTCGCCACTACTTCTCTAAGAAAGGTGTGCCCGCGCTACACCAGCATGTCGCACACAACATCACCGCTTCCTTGAGAAACTCTGTGTGTGAACGGGTGCATTTCACCACCGATACTTGGACCAGTAAGCATGGACAGGGACGTTACATGTCGCTGACTGGGCACTGGGTAACTATGGTGATAGATGGTGAAGGGTCTGCTGCACAAGTCTTGCCGTCCCCACGACTTGTGTGTCAATCCTCTGTCTGTCCAAGTTCCGCCACAGCTTCTGCATCCTCCACCTCATCTGGGTCCTCCACCTCCGCCCCAAGCCTGCCTGGTCAGGCCACCAGCGTTCTCACTGCGCAGAAGGAATCACGCACGCCTCATTACTATGCTGGCAGCCGAGCGCAACGGCATCAGGCGGTCTTTAGCTTGACATGTCTTGGTAATAAGAGTCACACAGCTGAGGAGTTGTGGTCAGCTCTGCGGTCCGAGTTTAATAAATGGTTGTCTCCACTCAACCTGCAGCCTGGTAAGGCCGTGTGCGACAATGCTGCAAACCTGGGTGCGGCCCTTCGCCTGGGCAAGGTGACACACGTACCTTGTATGGCTCACGTGTTGAACCTTGTCGTGCAGCAATTTTTAACACACTATCCCGGCCTAGATGGCCTTCTGAACAGGGCACGAAAACTGTCTGCTCACTTCCGGCGTTCAAGCGCCGCAGCTGAGCGACTTGCATCGCTCCAGAAGTCTTTCGGCCTGCCGGTTCATCGCCTGAAATGCGATGTGGCGACACGCTGGAATTCAACTCTACACATGTTACAGCGACTGTGGCAGCACCGCAGAGCCCTGGTGCAATACGTCATGACGTATAGCCTGGGCCAACGAGATGCAGAGGTGGGGCAGATCACCCTGATGGAGTGGTCTCAGATCAAGGACCTATGCACCCTTCTGCACAGTTTCGACATGGCGACGAATATGTTTAGCTCTGACAATGCCATTATCAGCATGACGATTCCAGTCATTTACATGCTGGAGCACACGCTAAACACTATTCGGAGTCAGGGGGTGGGACAACATGAAGGGGAGGAACTACAGGAGGATTCATATGTGCAAGGGACAACAACATCACCAAGATCCAGACGTTCATCATCACCAACGCAGCAGGCATGGGACCATGGGGAACAGGGATCGACAAGGGCGCATAGTAGCAGGCGAAATGTTGAGCAAGGTGCAGGAGAACATGAAGAAATGGAGGACGAACTGTCCATGGACATGGAAGACTCAGCGGATGAGGGAGACCTTGGTCAAATTTCAGTTGAAAGAGGTTGGGGGGAGATGTCAGAGGAAGAAAGAACGGTTAGCACCTCTATGCCACAAACACAGCGTGGACTTGGTCCGCATGGCTGCGCAAGACACATGAGTGCCTTCTTGTTGCACTACCTCCAACATGACAGTCGTATTGTCAAAATTAGAAGTGATGATGACTACTGGATTGCCACACTATTAGATCCCCGGTACAAGTCCAAATTTTGTGACATAATTCCAGCCATAGAAAGGGACGCACGTATGCAGGAGTATCAGCAGAAGCTGTTACTCGATCTTAGCTCGGCTTTTCCACTAAACAACCGTGCAGGTGCAGGGAGGGAATCTCCCAGTTGTAACTTGACAAACATGGGACGGTCTCGTCATCTTCACCAGTCTACCCGTACCAGTAGGACCGTATCTGGTGCCGGTAACAGCAATTTTATGGAATCTTTTCATAATTTTTTTAGACCCTCTTTTGCAAGGCCACCAGAGACAACAAGTCTGACACATACTCAACGGCTGGAGAGGATGATACAGGAGTATCTCCAAATGAACATCGATGCCATGACTGTGCAACTGGAGCCTTGCTCCTTTTGGGCTTCAAACATAGAAAAATGGCCAGAGCTCTCCAGTTACGCCTTGGAGATTTTGTCGTGTCCAGCTGCCAGCGTTGTCTCTGAACGTGTATTCAGTGCTGCTGGGTGTGTGCTGACAGATAAGCGCACGCGTCTGTCCAGTGACAATGTGGACAGACTGACGTTCATCAAAATGAACAAGTCATGGATCCAGAAGGAATTTACTACCCCTGTGTCATCCTGGGGAGAGTAAATGCTTGTGGATTTGGAATGTGCTTGATGCAAATCAAAACATCCTGTTTGCAACTAGAGCCCAAGTGCTGCCACTGATGGGGTGGGTGTCTGTGTGGCCCAATTTTTGGAAAAAAGGGAGACTCCGCTTGGAGTAACCCTTGCTTGCTGTGTTTTTAAAAGAAGCCAAGATGAACAGAGCTGGGATCAGGAAAGACTTTGCTACCTACCCCGGTGTCATCCTGGGGACGGATAAGAATGGCGTATTTTTGAATGTGCTTGATGCAAATCTAGCTGTGAAGTGTACAACTGGGGCACAACTGCTGCCACTGAAGGGGTGGGTGTGTGTGGGCCCAATTTTTGGAAAAAAGGGAGACTCCGCTTGGAGTAACCCTTGCTTGCTGTGTTTTTAAAAGAAGCCAAGATGAACAGAGCTGGGATCAGGAAAGACTTTGCTACCTACCCCGGTGTCATCCTGGGGACGGATAAGAATGGCGTATTTTTGAATGTGCTTGATGCAAATCAAAACATCCTGTTTGCAACTAGGGCCCAAGTGCTGCCACTGATGGGGTGGGTGTCTGTGTGGCCCAATTTTTGGAAAAAAGGGAGACTCCGCTTGGAGTAACCCTTGCTTGCTGTGTTTTTAAAAGAAGCCAAGATGAACAGAGCTGGGATCAGGAAAGACTTTGCTACCTACCCCGGTGTCATCCTGGGGACGGATAAGAATGGCGTATTTTTGAATGTGCTTGATGCAAATCAAAACATCCTGTTTGCAACTAGGGCCCAAGTGCTGCCACTGATGGGGTGGGTGTCTGTGTGGCCCAATTTTTGGAAAAAAGGGAGACTCCGCTTGGAGTAACCCTTGCTTGCTGTGTTTTTAAAAGAAGCCAAGATGAACAGAGCTGGGATCAGGAAAGACTTTGCTACCTACCCCGGTGTCATCCTGGGGACGGATAAGAATGGCGTATTTTTGAATGTGCTTGATGCAAATGAAAACATCCTGTTTGCAACTAGGGCCCAAGTGCTGCCACTGATGGGGTGGGTGTCTGTGTGGCCCAATTTTTGGAAAAAAGGGAGACTCCGCTTGGAGTAACCCTTGCTTGCTGTGTTTTTAAAAGAAGGCAAGATGAACAGAGCTGGGATCAGGAAAGACTTTGCTACCTACCCCGGTGTCATCCTGGGGACGGATAAGAATGGCGTATTTTTGAATGTGCTTGATGCAAATCTAGCTGTGAAGTGTACAACTGGGGCACAACTGCTGCCACTGAAGGGGTGGGTGTGTGTGGGCCCAATTTTTGGAAAAAAGGGAGACTCCGCTTGGAGTAACCCTTGCTTGCTGTGTTTTTAAAAGAAGCCAAGATGAACAGAGCTGGGATCAGGAAAGACTTTGCTACCTACCCCGGTGTCATCCTGGGGACGGATAAGAATGGCGTATTTTTGAATGTGCTTGATGCAAATCAAAACATCCTGTTTGCAACTAGGGCCCAAGTGCTGCCACTGATGGGGTGGGTGTCTGTGTGGCCCAATTTTTGGAAAAAAAGGAGACTCCGCTTGGAGTAACCCTTGCTTACATTGTTTTTAAAAGAAGCCAAGATGAACAAGTCATGGATCAGCAAAGACTTTATCTACGTACCCCGGTGTCATCCTGGGGACGGATAAGAATGGCGTATTTTTGAATGTGCTTGATGCAAATCAAAACATCCTGTTTGCAACTAGGGCCCAAGTGCTGCCACTGATGGGGTGGGTGTCTGTGTGGCCCAATTTTTGGAAAAAAGGGAGACTCCGCTTGGAGTAACCCTTGCTTGCTGTGTTTTTAAAAGAAGCCAAGATGAACAGAGCTGGGATCAGGAAAGACTTTGCTACCTACCCCGGTGTCATCCTGGGGACGGATAAGAATGGCGTATTTTTGAATGTGCTTGATGCAAATCTAGCTGTGAAGTGTACAACTGGGGCACAACTGCTGCCACTGAAGGGGTGGGTGTGTGTGGGCCCAATTTTTGGAAAAAAGGGAGACTCCGCTTGGAGTAACCCTTGCTTGCTGTGTTTTTAAAAGAAGCCAAGATGAACAGAGCTGGGATCAGGAAAGACTTTGCTACCTACCCCGGTGTCATCCTGGGGACGGATAAGAATGGCGTATTTTTGAATGTGCTTGATGCTAATCAAAACATCCTGTTTGCAACTAGGGCCCAAGTGCTGCCACTGATGGGGTGGGTGTCTGTGTGGCCCAATTTTTGGAAAAAAGGGAGACTCCGCTTGGAGTAACCCTTGCTTGCTGTGTTTATAAAAGAAGCCAAGATGAACAGAGCTGGGATCAGGAAAGACTTTGCTACCTACCCCGGTGTCATCCTGGGGACGGATAAGAATGGCGTATTTTTGAATGTGCTTGATGCAAATCTAGCTGTGAAGTGTACAACTGGGGCACAACTGCTGCCACTGAAGGGGTGGGTGTGTGTGGGCCCAATTTTTGGAAAAAAGGGAGACTCCGCTTGGAGTAACCCTTGCTTGCTGTGTTTTTAAAAGAAGCCAAGATGAACAGAGCTGGGATCAGGAAAGACTTTGCTACCTACCCCGGTGTCATCCTGGGGACGGATAAGAATGGCGTATTTTTGAATGTGCTTGATGCTAATCAAAACATCCTGTTTGCAACTAGGGCCCAAGTGCTGCCACTGATGGGGTGGGTGTCTGTGTGGCCCAATTTTTGGAAAAAAGGGAGACTCCGCTTGGAGTAACCCTTGCTTGCTGTGTTTTTAAAAGAAGCCAAGATGAACAGAGCTGGGATCAGGAAAGACTTTGCTACCTACCCCGGTGTCATCCTGGGGACGGATAAGAATGGCGTATTTTTGAATGTGCTTGATGCAAATCTAGCTGTGAAGTGTACAACTGGGGCACAACTGCTGCCACTGAAGGGGTGGGTGTGTGTGGGCCCAATTTTTGGAAAAAAGGGAGACTCCGCTTGGAGTAACCCTTGCTTGCTGTGTTTTTAAAAGAAGCCAAGATGAACAGAGCTGGGATCAGGAAAGACTTTGCTACCTACCCCGGTGTCATCCTGGGGACGGATAAGAATGGCGTATTTTTGAATGTGCTTGATGCAAATCAAAACATCCTGTTTGCAACTAGGGCCCAAGTGCTGCCACTGATGGGGTGGGTGTCTGTGTGGCCCAATTTTTGGAAAAAAGGGAGACTCCGCTTGGAGTAACCCTTGCTTGCTGTGTTTTTAAAAGAAGCCAAGATGAACAGAGCTGGGATCAGGAAAGACTTTGCTACCTACCCCGGTGTCATCCTGGGGACGGATAAGAATGGCGTATTTTTGAATGTGCTTGATGCAAATCAAAACATCCTGTTTGCAACTAGGGCCCAAGTGCTGCCACTGATGGGGTGGGTGTCTGTGTGGCCCAATTTTTGGAAAAAAAGGGAGACTCCGCTTGGAGTAACCCTTGCTTACATTGTTTTTAAAAGAAGCCAAGATGAACAAGTCATGGATCAGCAAAGACTTTATCTACGTACCCCGGTGTCATCCTGGGGACGGATAAGAATGGCGTATTTTTGAATGTGCTTGATGCAAATGTAGCTGTGAAGTGTACAACTGGGGCACAAGTGCTGCCACTGAAGGGGTGGGTGTGTGTGTGGCCCAATTTTTGGAAAAAAGGGAGACTCCGCTTGGAGTCACCTTGCGGTGTTTTACATGATTTTAGAAGGGCGTGCCATGCCTATATCTGTGTGTCCTCCTCTTTTTCCTTGTCCAGCTGTTTTGTTTTCGCATGAGTATATGTCCTTGTCACTTTCCAATGTGTTTGAGTTGTTTGTCACCTTTAGGACACCTTTGAGGGTGTTTTCTAGGTGTTTTTCTGTGTTTGTGATTGCCTGCCATTGTTTCCTATGCAGTTCGAGTTCGGTTCGTCGAACGTTCGACGAACCGAACTCGAACGGGAGGTCCGTTCGGCGAACCAACCTCGAGCCGAACCGCGACCGGTTCGCTCATCTCTAGTGTGGACATACGAAGTGTGCACAGAAGAATGCTGATTATGGTGTCCCACATGGGTTTATAGGGCTGCATATACTATTATTGATGAGGTGAACCATCTAAATCAATATTCATAATGAATTCAATTATGTATGATAGCCCTTTTTACATATTTATTGTACATGATATGCACTTTCTGGTTATATCTATTCACTGCATGGTGGGCACGGTAGGACCTCAACACGTCATATATGAATTATAATAATCTGACAATTAACTTGAATAAATAGGGTAGATTGTTTGATGGATATCCCTGTACACAGATATCTGTAGCACTATTTTATTGACTTGAAAGAGGCTCAATACTGAAGCCAAATGCTCTTAAAAAATACTCTGTGGGAGTACTTTTGTAAGGGCTCTATGGGGGTCCTCTTTTAAAAAAAGGGTCCTTTGTGTAGGTACTCTTAAAAGAAGGTTTGTGGAGTTAAGGGTGCTTTACACGCTGTGACATCGCTAGCGATATATCATTGGGTTCACGTCGTTAGTGACGCACATCCGGCGCCGTTAGCGTCATCGCAGCGTGTGACACCAATGAGCGACGATCAACGAGCGCAAAAACATGAAAAATCGTTGCTCGTTGACACTTCGTTCATTTCCTTAATATCGTTGCTGCTACAGGTACGATGTTGTTCGTCGTTCCTGCGGCAGCACATATCGCTATGTGTGACACCGCAGGAACAACGAACATCTCCTTACCTGCGTCCACCGGCAATGTGGAAGGAAAGAGGTGGGCGGGATGTTACATCCCGCTTATCCCCGCCCCTCCGCTTCTATTGGACGGCTGCCGTGTGACGTCGTTGTGACGCCGCACAAACCGCCCCCTTAGAAAGGAGGCGGTTCGCCGGCCAGAGTGATGTCGCAGGGAAGGTAAGTCCGTGTGACGGGTGTAAGCTATGTTGTGCGCCACGGGCAGGGATGTGCCCCTGTCGCACAACCGACGGGGGCGGGTACGCTCGCTAGCGATATAGGTACTGATATCGCAGCATGTAAAGTACCCTTCACTCTTAAAAAAGGGACTGTGGGGATACTCTTTAAAAAGGGTCTGTGTGGCCACTATACATCAGACTCAGTGGGGGTTCTTTTAAAAAAGGTTCTGTGGGGGCAATTTTAATAAAGGGTTTGTGTGGGGGCACTCTGCACCAGGCTCTGAGGTGGTACTCTTAAAAAAAGGTCCGTGGGGTGAATTTTAATGAAGGGTCTGTGGGGATATTCCTAAAAAGGGTCTGTGTGGTCATTCTGCACCAGAATGTGGTGCTAATCTTAAAAAAGGATCTGTGTAGTCACTTCGCATACAGGTAGTGTAATAATCTTCTGGGCACTCACTCTCTGCATACCGACTATGTAATGTTCTGCACTTTTTTGGGGTGCAAAGAATGAACAGAGCATCAATTGGGGACATGTGCATGGTGCTGCTGTTAGTGGCAGAGCTGCTTAATGGAGAGGATGTCGTTGAACTGTGTCTGCTATGGTACTAAATGAAACACCTTCCTCTTGTGCATACATGCAACAGGACATTCTGCATAATTTATTAGGTCTAAGTACTGCTGCATGAATGGTGAGGCCAGAACAAGTAGAGGTGGTTTTAGATTGGATGGCTGAGAGTGCCTCCAACTCCCTCACTTTCTGTTCCTCCTGGTCCCTTGCTGAAAGCGTAGAGTTTGCACCTGCAGCCCATGGGCATCTGACTTCATTTCACCCCCTAGCAACTCAGGCAAGCAATCTGAGCCCCAAGTCACGCAGCAGTCACTTCTACCTTTTGATGACTCCACTCACCGGAGTTCCAGGGGCCATCCAACTGGTCTTGTCCCAGAAGTGGCAGAGATTGAGTGCACAGATGCCCAACCACTTGTTCAGCTTGAAGATGAGGACATGGGACGGCTAGTGCACATGGTCAGCAGATCTCTGATGATGATGACGAAACACAGGTGTCAAAACCTGTGGTCTTCTAGACTGACTAGGAAGGCAGGGGTGAGGAGTGGGTGGAAGATGATGTGGGAATGATGAGGTCCTACACACCACATGTAGTCAAGGACATCTGAGTGATGTGCCCAGTTCAGAGAAAGAGGTGGCACATTTTGGCACATATCCTACCACCACTTGCTGGAAGTTTCTCTGTCCATGTTGCCTGCTCCTCCTACTCCACTTCTTTCATTTCCTTCTCATGTGGTCAGCATAACACCTGCAGGACCAACTTTAGCACAGCCAGGGGCAAACTACAGCAGGCTGTTCTGAAACTCATCTGTTTGGGGGAAAAATCCCACACCGCTCAAGAGCTGTGGACGGGGATTGAACAACAGACCAAAGAGTGGTTGGTGCCACTGAACCTCAAGCCCGGCCTGGTGGTGTGTGAGAATGGTTGAAATCTCATAGCAGCTCTGGGTCTAGCCATTTTGACGCTCATCAATTGTCTGGTGCATGTGCTGAATTTGGTGGTGCAGAGGTTCCTGAAATCTTACCCTGAGATGTTAGAGCTGCTGCAGAAAATGTGGGCCCTCTGTGCGCACTTTCGGTGTTCTGACCCTGCGCTGCTCGCCTGTCGGCGGTGCTGCGTAACCTCTGCCTTCCCGCTCACCGCCTCATATGAGATGAACTCCACCTTGCATATGCTGGAGAGATTGTGTGAGCAGCAGCAGGTGATAGCAGAGTTTCAGCTGCAGAATGCACAGGTGAGTCACTCTGCAGAACAATACTTCATGACCAATAAGTGGACATGTGTGCCATGTTGTGCTGCTTTGAGTACTCCACGAATATGGCCAGGACCGATGAATCTATCATCAGCATTATAATCCCACTTCCATGCCTCCTTGAAAAAATGCATTAGGCAATGATGGATGAGTTTGGGGCCAGGAGGAAGAGAAGGAGGAACAGGGAACGTTCAAATGATTATCAGGCCAGTTGTGCACACATGGCAGAGAGGTGGGTTCCTGTACCAACAGCTGTTATACACAACTGTCCAGTCAAGGTCCAGCTTATGAGGAGGAGGATGAGAATGAACAGTGTTCATAGCAGTGTGACACCCAAAGCAGCTCAAGTGCATCGCTGGAGCTTGGCTGGGGGATATGAAGGACACAGGCAATATACTTCCCGCACAGGACAGCTTGTCATGTGTGCCTGGCAGCCAGGCACACACGAGTGAATATATGCTGTAGTACCTGTGCAACCACCGCTAAGTTGCCAGAATATTACCAGTGCTGATTACTGGGTGTCCACCCTGCAGGTTCTCCGCTAAAAATACAAAGTGCCATCCTTAATTCCGTCACTTGAGTGTGATTAAAAAATGTGAAAATACAAGTGCACGCTGGTAGACGCACTACTGACGGCAATCCCACCTGATAGCATAAGTCACAGGAGGAGGAAATCGCCAACTCAGCTAGGGCACTGACATCACCTCAGTTGGGAGGGTTAGCCTGGCTGAAATGTGGAAAAACGTCCTCAGCACATAACAACATCCAAGCACCATCATCTGATGTGGTCCGAATTAGCAGGAGGCAGCGTTTTAACAACATGGTGGAATAGTATATATCCACATGTCTGCACATGTACTGAGTGATGGGTCTGCCCCATTTAACTTCTGGATCTCCAAACTGGACACATGGCCTGAGCTTGCCCTTTATGCTTTGGAGCTTCAGGCTTGCACTGCGGCAAGTCTACTCTCAGAACGTGTGTTTAGCATGGCAGGGGGTGTGATCACAGACAGATGCAACCACCTGTCCACAGACAACATGGACAAGCTCACACTCATTAAAATGAACCAGTCATGGATCTCACAGAAAGTGTCAGTACCATTGGCTGACTAGAGAAGTGTAGCAAACACACATAGCCATTATTATACTCCACCACAGTTTGTTCGTTCTATTTTCCATTTCCAATGTTTGGGGCCTCCCCAAATAAAAAAAATAAAATAAAAGAATATAAAAAATAAAACAAAATAAAACAATTTTAGGTACCTCCTGCTCCGCCTCTTCCACCTCCAACGCCACCTCCACCTTCTTCTCCACTTGAACCTCTGCCTCCTGGTTCAATTATTATTTTTTTATTTTAGGTTATTTAAAGGGGTTCTGTGTGCTCTGTGAGGGAACTTTGAAAACCGGCTCTGTGGCGGCACTCTTAAAATGTTGGCTCTGGGGGAACACTTTGAAAACAGGCTCTGTGGGAGCACTCTTAAAATGTTGGCTCTGTGGGCAAACTCTGAAAATAGGCTCTGTGGGGGAACTCTTAAAATGATTTTAATAATTTAAATTCTATTTAACCATGATTACTGTAGTGACAGATCCAATTTAATTCATTTTACTATCCACATTTGTTTGCAGGGCATAATACTGGAAATTTCCCCGTGAAAAGGTAAAAAAGATGCTATCTGAGCATAATAAGTTAGTATACTTGTAGCAGTGAGTGAAGAATTTTACACTCACCTTGGAATAATACCTAGGCGAATAAAAAAGCCATTCCAGGAAACTGGCTGAACGGAGTGCTGCTTCTTAATGTCCTGTAGGAAAATCCTCAAGGGAGGATCCAAACAGTCAGGTAATAGCGCTCACCGTCTCCAATGGCAATGTGGAAGTGGGATAAGGGGGATCAATATTAGAGATAAGCCATCCCCCTACTGTTCGAGTTCGGTTCGGTTCATCGAACGGCGGCTTAGTTCGGTGAACGTTCAACGAACACCTTCGAACCCCATTGAAAGCAATGGCAAGCAAACACAAACACATACAAACACATAGAAAACACGTTCTAAGGTGTCCAAAAGGTGACAAACAACTCAAAAGGCACCACAAACACATGGAAAGTGACAAGTACATACTGTATACATACTCATGCTGAAACAAAAGAGCTGGACGAGTAAAAGGAGGAGGACACACAGATGTAGTAGTATCTCCAAAAGAAAATCGATGCCATGACTGTGCAACTGGAGCCTTGCTCATTTTGGGCTTCCAATCTGGAAAAATAGCCTGAGCTCGCCACCTACGCTTGGAGATCTTGTCGTGCCTCGCAGCCAGCGTTCTCTCTGAACGTGTCTTCAGTGCTGCTGGTTGTGTGCTGAGTGACAGATAAGCGCACGCATCTGGCCAGTGAAAATGTGGACAGACTAACGTTCATCAAGATGAACAAATCATGGATCTGCAAGGACTTTTCTACCCGTGTCATCCTGGGGAGACGAAAGGCTTGTGGATTTTTGATAGTGCTTCATGCAAATCAACATTTTAAGTTTGCATCTGTGGGACAATTGATGCCACTTAAATGTTGTCCGGGGCCCAATTTTTGGAAAAAAGGGAGACTCTGGTTGGAGTCCCCTTGCTGTGTTTTACATGATTTTAGAAGGGCATGACATGCCTAAGAGGTTGACTTTCAGCATCTGCAAGCTGTTGGCTACAGAAATGCTGCCATTCCACCTGGTGGACACAGAGGATTTTCGAGACCTTATGTCCATCGCAGTACCCCAAGAGCAGATGCCCAGTCACCACTACTTCTCCAAAAAAGGCGTGCCTGCGCTACACCAGCATGTCGCACACAACATCACTGCTTCCTTGAGAAACTCTGTGTGTGACAGGGTGCATTTCACCACAGATACTTGGCCCTGTCACCATGGACAGGGGCATTATATGTCGCTGACTGGGCACTGGGTAACTATGGTGAGAGATGGTGAAGGGTGTGCTGTACAAGTCTTGCCATCCCCACGAGTTGCGTATCAATCCTTCCTCTGTATGTAGAAGTTCCTCCACTGCTTCTGCCTCCTCAACCTCGTCTTGGTCCTTTATCTACGCTCAAATCCTATCTGGTAAGGCCACCCGCGTTGTAACTGCGCACAAGGAATCCCGCACACCTCCTTACTATGCTGGCAGCAGAGCTCAACGGCATCAGGCGGTCGACTCTTTACTTTGAAATGTATGGGAAATGTGAGTCACACCTCTGAGGAGTTGTGGACGGTTAGCTCTGTAGACCGAGTTTTATCAATGGTTGTCTCCACTCAACCTGTAGCCAGGGAAGGCTATGTGCGACAATGATGCAAACCTGGGTGCGGCCCTTCGCCGGGGCAATGTGACATATATGCCTTGTATGGCTCACGTGTTCAACCTGGTTGTCCAGCAATTTTTAAAGCACTATCCTGGCCTACATGGCCTTCTGCAGAGGGCACGGTGTAAAGTCTGCCTGGATCCACACACTCAGATGGGCTGTAAAGGATAGGCTAGAGGGAAGCCACTCACCAAGCAGGACCCCTAGAACCCTGAAACCCTTTAACCCCTATACAGGGATTTGGAATTACACAGGGCCCAAGGTGATCAATACCTGTGGAAGGCTGCAGTCCGAGAGTAGTAGTCAGGATGGGTCAAACCATGAATAGAGGAACATGAACAGAATTGGACGACAAGGACTTAATCAGAAAACAAGCAGAAGTCAAATGCGGATCGGGCAACGAGGTACGTAAACAGCAGCCAGGAGACGTAGTCAGGAAACAAGCAGTAGTCAGCACACAAAATGACAAAACAACTGGGCGGAACAGGAACCAGAAGTTCAGAACTATGTCTGGCAGTGGTCAGCAGACAGGAGGGGCCTAAAAAAGGGTGTCTTCCCATTGGTTGTAGCTGAATGATGCTTCAGCTGTGAGACAATCACCACCTTCAGTCAGCCAGTGGTACTGCAGATCTCAAGGTAACCCAGCCCAGTGGATGAGTTGAACCTGCGGCCACCGGCGCCGCTGGCATCGACTCCTCTCCCATCACCTGCACTATCTACGAAAGGAACACGGTGTCACCTGGCGGAGTACAAGTTGCTGGAGCGGACTCCGGTGGTGATGTAACAGCTGTGTGCGACAATGATGCAAACCTGGGTGCGGCCCTTCGCCGGGATAATGTGACACACAAGCCTTGTATGGCTCACGTGTTTAACCTGGTTGTCCAGTAATTTTTAAACCACTATGTGCTCTCTTCCACCATTCACACCCCACAGCTGAATAACTTGCATCGCTCCAGAAGTCTTTCGGTCTGCCGGTTCACCGCCTGAAATGCGATGTGCCGACACGCAGGAATTTGAATCTGCACATGTTGCAGCATATGTGGCAGCACCGGCGAGCCCTGGTGCAATACATTATGACGTATAGCCTGGGCTGACGAGATCCAGAGGTGGTGCAGCTCACGCTGCTGACGTGGTCTCAGATCAAGGACCTATGCACCCTTCTGCACAATTTACAAATGTCGACGAAGATGTTTAGCACTGATGTTGCCATTATTAGCATGACAATTCCGGTCATCTACATGCTGGAGCACACTCTAAAAAGTATTCATAGTCAGGTGGTGGGACAAGAGGAAGGGGAGGAAGGACAGGAGGAGTCATATGTGGAAGGGATAATAAGATCTTTAAGGTCCAGACGGTCAGCATTTCCAAGGGGGCAGGCATGGGACGGTGGGGGAGAGGGATTAACAAGGGTGTATAGTAGCAGCCAAACTGTTGAGGAGGTGCAGGAGCCCAGGAAGAAATGGAGGACGAACTGGCGATGGGCATTGAAGACTCAGCAGATGAGGGAGACCTTGATCACATTTCTGTTGTGCGAGGTTGGGGGGAGAGGGCAGAGAAAGGAATCATGATTCTCACCTTGCAGCCAACAACACAGTAAGGACTTGGTCCTCCTGGATGCGCAAGACACATGAGCGCCTTCTTGCTGCAGTACCTACAACATGACCCTCGGATTTTCAGAATTCGAAGTAATGCTGACTACTGGGTTGCCACACTGTTAGATCCCCGGTACAAGACAAACTTTGGTGAAATAATAAGTCCTGCCATTGAAAGGGACGCACATATGCAGGAGTATCAACAGGAGCTGGTATGCAATCTTAGATCGGCTTTTCCACCAAACACCAGTGCTGCACAGAGTGAATCTCAATGCTTTGTCATGGCTAGGAGGAAATGATCTTTTACTTGTCCACATCTGAAGGACCGAGGGCTGGCTGCTGTGCTGAGACGGCGTTGAGTAGGGTGTCCTTGCAGAGTTGCAAATTTGGTCATATACAAAATGAGTGGAAAAAGGCCAGATGCTAGTGGAAAGGGGAACAGGTGTGTTGGAAAGGGGAAAAAAAAGTTTGTGTCCATGGGTGTGGTGGTAAAGCAACAGTAACATCTGCTGAAGAAACACCATCTGTTACGGGGGGACTGGCAGATTTTGATAAGGTGGTATATATCCCAAATCGCCAGTCGGGGTTCACTGTGCTCCCAGATGGAAAAGGAGATGCTGCCAACCCGAAGGTTAGGAGGAGGATACAGAGCTGGGTGGCTCTGAAACTAATAGTAGCCTGAACCGAGTTAGACGACACTTGGATCTGGAGACTGTGAACCCTGTTAGCGTCACAGGGTCTACACACCCAGCCCAGGTACTCCCTGTTAACAACACAGGGGCCATTGGGTACGCTGTCCGTGTGCGTAGGGGGCACACCTGTGGACTGCAGGTGCAGCAGTAGCAGCAGCCCAGTTAACGCCACTGTGCTACACTAGCAAGACTGGTAGGACAGGAGCTGGCCATTACCATTCTGCGTTACCAAGTGTGGTGGCGTCCAGCACAGATGCCCTATACCTGCCTACCTCTGTCCTAAAGCCGCAATGGGTTCAACACATGGAGGTGTGCTCTGTCTGAGCATAATAGAAGACTGCGCATCTCCATATTGTCTCCAGCCCCTTTTATAACCTGGGTCCGCCCCAACCCAGGGTGGACCACAATGCACCTCCAGGAGGCAATAGCAGAGTGCCACGTCAAAAGTGACATAACCAGCGGACTATGCGGAACCGCAACTTCACTGATGACCTCATGGCAGCCATGCCCCAAACACCTCACCATTCATCGTCTGATGAACAATCATGAGGTGCCAAGTCATAGGGGCGGGCCTCTGCGAGCCAGTCCGGAGTGCCTATCAGGGCCTGCCACCTCATGGACATGGCCAGTGAGGTCCTTACCGGACCTAGCCTCTGATGCACTAAATTCTCAGTAGGCACAACACAGGACTTAGACACGGCACTGAGTCCAATTACCTGTGCAAAGAGGCTTTTCGCACTAAGTGTGGGAGCATGCTCAGTAGCCCGAACTGAGGACTTAGCCTCAGGAATGGCACAGTCAGGCTGAGCATGCTCTCTAGGCGAAACACTGGACTTATGCAGTGGCTGGGGTAAATTGGCACACGCATGCGCACTAGCCGCCTCTTCACACTTAGACGTGAAGGAAGAAGCAGCCAGCTGGACGACCCAAGGCACGGCCAAAAATGGCAGCTGACGCCTTGGCGCAAATGGAACTGCAGAAGGCTGCTTGTGGCTATGGCGGCACTGATTCATAACCCAAACTTCCAGCCAAAATAAGATATCTACTTCTTCCCATTGATAATCTGATATGATCCCTTTGTTTACGGACACGACCATCGCTGACAACTGTAGATGAGGCACCAAAAGAGCAGGTGCTTGAATGGATCTCAAGTGCTCCATCAAGTGGCCTCTCCGCCACCTCAACTTCAATATCCCAAATACTCCATTCCTCTGTGGTGTCAGCCCAATCACACTTGCTTCCTACTAGCTCTCAAGTTTCCACCTGCCCTGCTGAGTATGGGGTAACAGAGATGGTTGAGTCTGGAGAGCTGTTCAGTCGAACTATAGCCTGGGAATCAGAGGTCTGATCAAAAGCTGCAGTGAGTCCAGACAAGGAAATGATCTGCACTGATGCCCAAAAGCTTTGTGAGTCGGATCCAGGCCCCAATGAAGAAGGTTCTGAGCATAATGTAGACCCTCATTCCCAAACTGTAAATCCTCTTGGTGGAAAAAATGGGGAACATGCTGATGAGACTCAAATACCTGATTGGAACGACAATTTTACTATTCGGTCAGGGCAGGAAGAGGTTGGCTCTGAGGAGTCAGGACGAGGGGAGTGAAAACACACAGTGTGATGATGAAGTTGGAGACCCCACTTACTGTCAAACCACAGTCAGCCAGTCGATGAGGTCAGCAGAGGAGGTGGAGGAGGATGCTACTGACGACGAGGTTAGGTTGCGTCTTCATGGACAGAGACAAAGTACTGTAAGCATGTCAACAACTGAATCCTCAGTCACAACTCTGACTCTGAGCAGAAGTCGTGGTGTCTCTGCAGGTCGCAAGGGCTGTAAGCCTTGCCTAGCCTGGGGATTTTTTGACATCACAAAGGATCACACAACTCATGTCATCTGTAAGATTTGTCACCAATCTCTAAGTAGAGGCCAAAAAATCACTACTTTGAGTACTTCGTCCATGAACCGTCACATGAATATGAAGTGATAGGGTGAGGGTGTATTGATGACCTTTACCCACTGTGAATGCAAGATGCTTATTTGCCGTTCATTGTATGCATTGTTGCTGACTAACCACAAGGGGCTGCTGGTTTGCATCTGCCTTTGACTGTTTGGTCACTATAGCAATATCAAAACGGTCTTTGGCTGTGGACTTGGAGACCGCAGTAAGTGCTGTATGTGAGCTGAAGGAAAAGTGAAGGTGTGTGGAACAGAAAGGAGCCGCCACGGAAACACTTTAGTGGATTGTGAGGAGACTCGTGTTGGAATTTGGTGCAGAAGACCGTAACGCCTGTGAGTAATATCCTGTGCCGGAGACCACCATTCTTCCATTGCTGGCTACACTGATTACCGTGAGAGGATCGTCAAGTCTGTATTTATGGCAACTGGACACCACAGTACCCGGTACGGTAGGCTGGGCTCAGCCAGGACTGCGTGCACCCAACACTTTGATTTGGTAACAAAACACATAGCTGTTCTGCTTAGACCGACTATATAGACAATAAGACTTCCTGCCTCTGCTCTGTCAGTTTGTCAATTACAGTTAAAATCCTAGAGGGACAGCGACACATGTTTGCATTGACTGTTGCTTTCCAAGATTTCCATGACTGTGTTGTTGAGCTGTGTGGTTTGCCTTACCACTTTTATCATCTGCCTTATCTTTGAGGCTTCAGCCCTGTTTGGACAGCCCCTTGGTTAGGCAAAGGTTGGTGAGAAGGGGGTATAAATCGCCATTACGAGTGTCGCAGCCTAGGGGTGTAGGCATTTGGACTTGTGAATAGATTGTTCTATACTTTCAGTTTTATGCATGGTTGTTATTGTTTGTTTTGGTAAAGTTAAACAATCAATTAACAACCCAACTGCCTAGAGTCCTTTTCCTAGTGCGTGGTTTTGCTGTATACTGGGGAGCCCACCCTGTACACAACTTTAAATGAAGCATAAGTCACAGTGGGAAGGTCACTGTGGTACAATGCGGCCTAGCGGGGCGGTGCAACCACTGTCTGCCCCATCAAGTGCATCAAGTGCTCTTCATCCTCTGTGACTGTGGGGACAGCAGTCACACATACTTTTGGACGCAGACCTTCCACCCTTTTAACTGCAACAGGCAGTGTGATTGGCAGGTCGTCAGTTGTTTTTGAAGTGGAAACAGCTGCTGGTGTTGAGCTCTATCAGACATCGAGAGCACCACCTTTGGATGAAGGCAACATTATATCTACGCCTGCACCTTTCTCACAGATTGTCTGGGGTCCCTGCAGTTTAAAATTGCGTAGCAAAAATGGAGATGTGGTGTACAATGCAGAGGTGGTATAGCAAAATTGTCAGCAGAGGAACCCTTACGTAGTATCCCAGACAATGAAACTAGACCCCTAAAACTGCCTGCACTTTTTACAATAAAAATTGCGTAGCAAAAATGGACAGGTGCTGTACACTGCACAGGTGCTGTAGCTTGCTTGTCAGCAGAGGAAGCCTCACTTTCTATCCCTGACAATGAAACTAATCCCCAAGGAAGTGCCTGAGCTGATGATTCCAGACACTGTGATATAAATCCCTGCACAGAGCTGGCACAGACCTGCCTAGCAACAATGGCTATGAACGCCTGTAATGTAGCCTTGAAAAGGGCTGAAATTACAAGTAGTCCCTAATCCCTAAAGCGATGTGTAGATTGCACTGTATGTCTATAGCGCACACAGCAGAAGCAGCAGCGGGAGCGGTGACTGTCACCCACCCGCAGCAGAGAGATAACGGCGGCGATGGGGAAAATGGCCAGGTCTTATGGGGCAAAGACATGTGACATGCACAGCCTATGACACATGCCCTTGCTTGTCTGGCAAAAACCCACTTTGCTGTGTGCGTGTCTGTGATTGGCTAACAGCCTGGCCCGCTCCACTGTACGCGCGATTAGGAAAAAAAAAATGGTGATCGCTATTCTTTCAGCACTCAGCAGCAGCACTGATCTACACCCCGTCCCCCCAACACACTATACGCTGAATTTTGATAATATTATTAACAGTGACTCACAGTATTACAGTGAAAAGCCAGCTACTAAATAACTATGGTTTTTGGTGATCGAGCTGTTATCGAACGGTAACTCGAACTGCAGAACTTGAAGCAAATCGTTCGAGTTCGTCGAACGACTCGAACACCGACCAAAATCACTCCAATTTAAAATTGGCGAACCGTTCAAATCGAACATCGCTCAACTCTAATCAAAATCCCAGATTTCAATAAAAATAATTTATTAAAATTAATAAAATATAATACAATGCATTTGAGCTGTAAACCAGTCTTCTTCAGTCATATATATATATATATGAATAGGATATAGGAATTGCAACAGATTCCAGGAGCAACATCTGAGCTCTCTGTCCAGAAAAGCGCAGTGCTGGGAACAACTAAGATCTTGCGTAGAACCCTCAAACTCCCAGGCCTCTGGTAAAGACCCGAGAATGAGAAAGGACAAGTAACCCCCAAAAGGGGGTGAGAAGGTAGTTAGTTTTTTTAATATATATATATATATATATATATATATATATATATATATATATATATATATATATATATATATATATATATATATATATATATATATATATATATATATATATATATATATATATATATATATATACACACATACATACATATATGTTACGAGGGGGACCCGGGGAAGCGTGGCAAGATGGGAAATGGACTGCTTCCGCCGGTCAAGGTCCACTGTGCGGTGTAAGGGACCGCCGCTATGGTGGGTGAAGAGTGAGCGGGTTGCTGCTAGCGATCGTCTGGAATGTCACAGACGATCTATGTACACCGATCTGCCCTAACCCGTGAGGGTTGTATGGCACAGATCTCACGGCTCGGTGTACCTGTTGCACGGGGAAGCACAGAGGTGCCCACGCACGTGTGCCAGTGGAAGTCACGAGAATATGGCACGAGGGTAGCACAGAGGTGCCCACGCACGTGTGCTTTCAATAACCAGGTGAGTCCAATGGAGACTTGAGGAGCTCACCTGGGACAGGAACACGGCCTGTTGACAGGGGTACTGCCGGAGCAGCAAGGCAGGAACACGGCCTGCAAACGAGGTACTGCCGGAGCAGCAAGGGCCAAGCCCACAAGAGACAGTAATGCTTGAGCAGTGGCGTGGCAGCACGCTGCCAGACATCCAAACATAGAAGGACGGTCACGCGCCACCATGATGGCAGGGGGAGCTTTTAAGGAGGTGCAGCTCCACCCGAGGGCGGGCGCGAGGCGGAGATGACGGACTTGACCCAATCAGGGTCCACGACGTCCCAGCCTGGCCAGTCAGGATTCACCACGTCACCAGCCTTGTCATCAAGCCGTGTGACGTCAGTGAGCGAATCAGGACCCACCACGCATTGCACATGCTCACCCTCCTGCCTCTGGGAAATAGAGGCGGGATCCTCGGTCTCACAATGTGGAGAGATAACGGGAATCTCACTGCTTCCCTGAGCAGTAAACCTCTGCACATTGCGCAGCCTCGCAGACCTTCGGGGCCGCTGAGCAGGAGAGTCTGCGGCAGGCCAGGAATGGGAGACCGCTTCACTCCTTGTAACAGGAGAACCACTAGGTGTCACCCTTCTGCTGCCTCTCTGAGAAGGTATCTCCTGCACACTGCGCAGTCTGGCAGACCTTCGGCGCTGCTGAGCAGGAGTGCTCGTGGCAGGCAAGGAATGGGAGACTGCCTCAGTCCTTGCCTCAGGAGAGCCACAAGATGTAACATTACCCCCCCGTCTAGGCCGCCCCCCTGTCCGTGCTCGAAGGCCGCTATCAAACCCGGGGCGCGGATATGATCCTCCAACTCCCAGGATCTATGCTCCGGACCACGGCCGGCACACTCCACGAGGTAGTACCTCTTGCCCTGTATGACTTTTGTCTCCACAAGTTTTGCCACCTCAGGGTCGTCGGACGGGGAGTCGGTTTGAGCCGGCAGGGACCCCGAGAATTTATTAAGTCGTACGGGTTTCAGGAGGGACACGTGAAAGGTGTTGGCTATAGCCCAGCGTGGAGGGAGCTGGAGTCGATATGCCACTGGGTTTACCTGCTGTAGTACTTTAAACGGACCCAGATACCTAGGGGCGAATTTGGCTGCCTGTACCCGTAGGTTAACATTCTTAGAGGACAGCCATACTAGGTCACCAGGGGCGAAGGATGGTGCAGGGCGGCGGCGAACATCAGCCGTTGTCACCATCCGGTCTTTAGCCCTTTTAAGAGCCTCTTGGGTGTCATCCCAGATCTCCCGGGCCTTGGTCGCCCAATCCTCCACTCTAGTATCGGGTGACGTAATGGACATCGGAACCGGGATTCTGGGATGTTGTCCGTTATTGAGTAGGAACGGAGTCTGGCCAGAGGATTCATGGACCGAATTGTTAATGGCAAATTCGGCCCAAGGAAGGAGGTTAGCCCAGTTGTCGTGGTGCGCGGATATAAAATGGCGGAGGTAAGTTACCAAGGTCTGATTAGTCCTCTCCACTAGTCCATTGGTCTCGGGATGGTATGCGGAGGAGATGTTCAGCTCAATCTGCAGGAGCTTACAGAGCTCTCTCCAGAAGCGAGACGCGAACTGGGGACCCCGGTCGCTCACCACCTTGTCAGGCATGCCATGCAACCTAAATACATGCCGAATGAACAAGGTGGCGAGAGCACGTGACGTCGGGAGTCGTGGGAGAGGCACCAAGTGGACCATTTTAGAGAAGTGGTCCGTGATGACCCATACGACCCTGTGCCCTGCTGACTTGGGCAGATCTCCCAGGAAGTCCATCCCCACCACTTCCCAGGGACGATCCAGCACTGGCAGTGGGTGAAGAAGACCTGCCGGTCTCTGCCGGGACGGCTTATTCCGAGCACACGACATACAGGCTCCCACATATTCCTGTATGTCCTGGGGTAGTCTCGGCCACCAATAATGCCTGGTCACCAGGTCTCTGGTCCTTTTGACCCCGAAGTGACCCCCGACCTTGGAGGCATGGGCCCACGATAGCACCTCGTTCCGTAGTTCAGGGGGAACGAGGGTTTTGCCAGGTGGCACCTGGTCCAAAGAAGTGGGAGTGACCATCCTCAAGCTGTCCGGGGGTAGTATAAGACGAGGCTCCTCCTCGTCCTCCTCCAACACAACCATACAACGTGACAAGGCATCGGCCCGTACGTTCTTCTCACCGGCCAGGTGGCGGATAATAAAGCGGAACCGGGAGAAGAATAAAGACCAACGGGCCTGCCTTGGGTTCAGGCGATTGCTGTCTGGAGGTATGTGAGGTTTTTGTGGTCAGAAAAAACCTCAAATGGATGCTTCACACCCTCCAGGAGATGCCGCCATTCCTGGAATGCTAGTTTCATCGCCAGTAACTCCCTATCCCCTATGGAGTAGTTCCTCTCGGCCGGAGAAAAGGTCTTGGAGAAAAAGAAACACGGATGTTTCCTTCCTCGTTCGTTTTTCTGGTACAGGACTGCACCTGCACCGACCGAAGAGGCGTCTACCTCCAGTAGAAAGGGTTTGGAGATGTCTGGACGATGAAGGATGGGAGCTCTGGAGAAGTGAGTTTTGAGAGTGTGAAATGCCTCTACCGTTTCCCGTGTCCATGCTTTGGGATTAGCGCCCTTGCGGGTAAGGGCAATGATGGGTGCTGCCACCGTCGAGAAGTTGGGAATGAACTGGCGATAATAATTGATAAACCCCAAGAATCGCTGGATCGCCTTCAGCGAGCGGGGCTCAGGCCAGTTCATCACTGTCTCCAACTTCCCCGGATCCATTGCTAACCCCTGACTGGACACTATGTACCCCAGGAACGGCAAGGATTCCTGTTCAAAAACGCACTTTTCCAGCTTAGCATATAACGAATGGGTGCGGAGCCTCTTAAGTACTCGGATGACATCCCTCCGATGGGTGGTAAGATCGGGGGAGAAGATAAGAATGTCATCCAGGTATGCAACCACGGAAAGATACAAATCCCGGAAAATGTCATTCAGAAAGTCTTGAAATACGGCGGGGGCATTGCAGAGTCCGAAGGGCATTACTAGATACTCGTAGTGACCGTCCCTGGTGTTAAAGGCGGTCTTCCACTCATCGCCCTTTCGGACTCGCACTAGATTATACGCCCCGCGTAGATCCAGCTTTGTGAAGACCTTTGCCCCGCGGAATCGATCAAATAGCTCAGTAATGAGGGGCAAAGGGTATTTGTTCTTGATTGTGATTGCATTTAATCCCCTGTAATCGATACAGGGGCGCAGATCCCCTTCCTTCTTCTGCACAAAAAAGAACCCTGCACCAGCCGGTGAAATAGACTTGCGAATGAACCCCTTCGCCAGGCTGTCCTGAATATATTTGGACATAGCCTCCGTCTCTGGAGCAGAGAGTGGATACACTCTGCCCCTAGGGGGCTCGGAGCCTGGCTTCAGGTCTATTCGGCAATCATATGGCCGGTGGGGAGGAAGAGTATCTGCGGCCCTTTTGGAAAATACATCCCTGTAGGCCTCATAAGGTGTCGGTAAACCCGGCCCCTCAGTATTCCCTGAGGACCCAACCGACCTAATGGTAGCGGGTGGTTCGGTAGTCACTAGGTGCTCTCTACAGGATCCTGCCCAGGATGAGATCTCCCCTGTTGTCCAGTTGAGTATAGGAGCATGCTGTCTTAACCAGGGAAGGCCCAGTAGGATCTCATCCGTCCCCCCTGGAAGCACCAGGAAGGACACCTGCTCATGGTGTCCCGGTGGTACATCCATCCTGAGAGGGATGGTGATCTGGGTGATAGGATCGAGTAGTATGGACCCGTCGACTACCTGGACCCTGAGGGGCTTGGGCAACAGAACCAGGGGAACTGAGTATCGGGTTGCCAGGGAGGTCGAGATGAAATTGCCTTCAGCGCCTGAGTCCAAGCAAGCCAGGGCAGAGAAGAGAGTAGTGCCGAACTGCAACTGGGCGCTGATAGTCAACCTAGAGGGAGAAGTAGCGTCTAGAGTGCCCCCTCTGATAGAAACTAGACGCTGTCTTTTCCCGACGGTTTGGGACATAGGGTAGCCATGTGTCCCCTCTGCCCACAGGAAAAGCAGATGACACAAGACTGAGAACCTGGGGCAGAGGAGACCACCTTGGACACCTCCATTAACTCCACGGAGTCGCCTACAGGACTGGCTGGGGGACCTGTCTGATGGAAGACGGGAGTCAGACGCTTTTTAGGCCGAGAAGACGTGGGTGCTGAAGAGACCTCGAGCCTTCGCTCCGCCTGGCGGATGTCTATGCGAGAGGCAACCTGAATCAAGGACTCTAAAGTGGCAGGCACCTCACGTGTGGCCAGTGCGTCTTTGACAAACCCTGCCAGGCCCTCCCAAAACACAGGGACAAGGACCTTATCCGGCCAGTCCAGCTCTGCGGCCAGTGTCCTAAAGTGTACAGCAAAGTCCCCGACTGAAGCAGACCCTTGCCGAAGTCGTAGGAGGCGCAGCGCGGAATCGTGGGTGACTTGAGGCCCGAGGAACACCATTCTCATGGCCCCAAGATAAGCTGCTAAGTTATTCACCACACGATCTCCGCGCTCCCACAACGGCGTGGACCACTTCAGCGCTCTCCCTGTGAGCAGGGACTGGACGAAGGCTACCTTCGCCTTCTCGGTAGCGTAAAGAGTCGCGGACAGCTCTAAGTAGGTGGTAATCTGGTTTATAAAACCACGGCACTCAGAGCTGTTGCCGCTAAAGCGCTCTGGAAGCGCAAGGCGAGGAGACCTTCCGCCCAATAGCACAGCCTGGGTAGCCGCCTGGGTGGCGACTGTCGTCAGAGTAGTCTTATCGGAGGAAGACTGCTCCACTGCTGCCAATCGTGACTCCAACTGCTGCACATAACGCAGCAACTGCTGCTGCTCTTCAGCCATAGCCAGACCTTTGGCGCGACCGTAATGTTATGAGGGGGACCCGGGGAAGCGTGCCAAGATGGGAAATGGACTGCTTCTGCCGGTCAAGGTCCACTGTGCGGTGTAAGGGACCGCCGCTATGGTGGGTGAAGAGTGAGCGGGTTGCTGCTAGCGATCGTCTGGAATGTCACAGACGATCTATGTACACCGATCTGCCCTAACCCGTGAGGGTTGTATGGCACAGATCTCACGGCTCGGTGTACCTGTTGCACGGGGAAGCACAGAGGTGCCCACGCACGTGTGCCAGTGGAAGTCACGAGAATATGGCACGAGGGTAGCACAGAGGTGCCCACGAACGTGTGCTTTCAATAACCAGGTGAGTCCAATGGAGACTTGAGGAGCTCACCTGGGACAGGAACACGGCCTGTTGACGGGGGTACTGCCGGAGCAGCAAGGCAGGAACACGGCCTGCAAACGAGGTACTGCCGGAGCAGCAAGGGCCAAGCCCACAAGAGACAGTAATGCCTGAGCAGTGGCGTGGCAGCACGCTGCCAGACATCCAAACATAGAAGGACGGTCGCGCGCCGCCATGATGGCAGGGGGAGCTTTTAAGGAGGTGCAGCTCCACCCGAGGGCGGGCGCGAGGCGGAGATGACGGACTTGACCCAATCAGGGTCCACGACGTCCCAGCCTGGCCAGTCAGGATTCACCACGTCACCAGCCTTGTCATCAAGCCGTGTGACGTCAGTGAGCGAATCAGGACCCACCACGCATTGCACATGCTCACCCTCCTGCCTCTGGGAAATAGAGGCGGGATCCTCGGTCTCACAATGTGGAGAGATAACGGGAATCTCACTGCTTCCCTGAGCAGTAAACCTCTGCACATTGCGCAGCCTCGCAGACCTTCGGGGCCGCTGAGCAGGAGAGTCTGCGGCAGGCCAGGAATGGGAGACCGCTTCACTCCTTGTAACAGGAGAACCACTAGGTGTCACCCTTCTGCTGCCTCTCTGAGAAGGTATCTCCTGCACACTGCGCAGTCTGGCAGACCTTCGGCGCTGCTGAGCAGGAGTGCTCGTGGCAGGCAAGGAATGGGAGACTGCCTCAGGAGAGCCACAAGATGTAACATTACCCCCCCGTCTAGGCCGCCCCCCCTGTCCGTGCTCGAAGGCCGCTATCAAACCCGGGGCGCGGATATGATCCTCCAACTCCCAGGATCTATGCTCCGGACCACGGCCGGCACACTCCACGAGGTAGTACCTCTTGCCCTGTATGACTTTTGTCTCCACAAGTTTTGCCACCTCAGGGTCGTCGGACGGGGAGTCGGTTTGAGCCGGCAGGGACCCCGAGAATTTATTAAGTTGTACGGGTTTCAGGAGGGACACGTGAAAGGTGTTGGCTATAGCCCAGCGTGGAGGGAGCTGGAGTCGATATGCCACTGGGTTTACCTGCTGTAGTACTTTAAACGGACCCAGATACCTAGGGGCGAATTTGGCTGCCTGTACCCGTAGGTTAACATTCTTAGAGGACAGCCATACTAGGTCACCAGGGGCGAAGGATGGTGCAGGGCGGCGGCGAACATCAGCCGTTGTCACCATCCGGTCTTTAGCCCTTTTAAGAGCCTCTTGGGTGTCATCCCAGATCTCCCGGGCCTTGGTCGCCCAATCCTCCACTCTAGTATCGGGTGACGTAATGGACATCGGAACCGGGATTCTGGGATGTTGTCCGTTATTGAGTAGGAACGGAGTCTGGCCAGAGGATTCATGGACCGAATTGTTAATGGCAAATTCGGCCCAAGGAAGGAGGTTAGCCCAGTTGTCGTGGTGCGCGGATATAAAATGGCGGAGGTAAGTTACCAAGGTCTGATTAGTCCTCTCCACTAGTCCATTGGTCTCGGGATGGTATGCGGAGGAGATGTTCAGCTCAATCTGCAGGAGCTTACAGAGCTCTCTCCAGAAGCGAGACGCGAACTGGGGACCCCGGTCGCTCACCACCTTGTCAGGCATGCCATGCAACCTAAATACATGCCGAATGAACAAGGTGGCGAGAGCACGTGACGTCGGGAGTCGTGGGAGAGGCACCAAGTGGACCATTTTAGAGAAGTGGTCCGTGATGACCCATACGACCCTGTGCCCTGCTGACTTGGGCAGATCTCCCAGGAAGTCCATCCCCACCACTTCCCAGGGACGATCCAGCACTGGCAGTGGGTGAAGAAGACCTGTCGGTCTCTGCCGGGACGGCTTATTCCGAGCACACGACATACAGGCTCCCACATATTCCTGTATGTCCTGGGGTAGTCTCGGCCACCAATAATGCCTGGTCACCAGGTCTCTGGTCCTTTTGACCCCGAAGTGACCCCCGACCTTGGAGGCATGGGCCCACGATAGCACCTCGTTCCGTAGTTCAGGGGGAACGAGGGTTTTGCCAGGTGGCACCTGGTCCAAAGAAGTGGGAGTGACCATCCTCAAGCTGTCCGGGGGTAGTATAAGACGAGGCTCCTCCTCGTCCTCCTCCAACACAACCATACAACGTGACAAGGCATCGGCCCGTACGTTCTTCTCACCGGCCAGGTGGCGGATAATAAAGCGGAACCGGGAGAAGAATAAAGACCAACGGGCCTGCCTTGGGTTCAGGCGATTGCTGTCTGGAGGTATGTGAGGTTTTTGTGGTCAGAAAAAAACCTCAAATGGATGCTTCACACCCTCCAGGAGATGCCGCCATTCCTGGAATGCTAGTTTCATCGCCAGTAACTCCCTATCCCCTATGGAGTAGTTCCTCTCGGCCGGAGAAAAGGTCTTGGAGAAAAAGAAACACGGATGTTTCCTTCCTCGTTCGTTTTTCTGGTACAGGACTGCACCTGCACCGACCGAAGAGGCGTCTACCTCCAGTAGAAAGGGTTTGGAGATGTCTGGACGATGAAGGATGGGAGCTCTGGAGAAGTGAGTTTTGAGAGTGTGAAATGCCTCTACCGTTTCCCGTGTCCATGCTTTGGGATTAGCGCCCTTGCGGGTAAGGGCAATGATGGGTGCTGCCACCGTCGAGAAGTTGGGAATGAACTGGCGATAATAATTGATAAACCCCAAGAATCGCTGGATCGCCTTCAGCGAGCGGGGCTCAGGCCAGTTCATCACTGTCTCCAACTTCCCCGGATCCATTGCTAACCCCTGACTGGACACTATGTACCCCAGGAACGGCAAGGATTCCTGTTCAAAAACGCACTTTTCCAGCTTAGCATATAACGAATGGGTGCGGAGCCTCTTAAGTACTCGGATGACATCCCTCCGATGGGTGGTAAGATCGGGGGAGAAGATAAGAATGTCATCCAGGTATGCAACCACGGAAAGATACAAATCCCGGAAAATGTCATTCAGAAAGTCTTGAAATACGGCGGGGGCATTGCAGAGTCCGAAGGGCATTACTAGATACTCGTAGTGACCGTCCCTGGTGTTAAAGGCGGTCTTCCACTCATCGCCCTTTCGGACTCGCACTAGATTATACGCCCCGCGTAGATCCAGCTTTGTGAAGACCTTTGCCCCGCGGAATCGATCAAATAGCTCAGTAATGAGGGGCAAAGGGTATTTGTTCTTGATTGTGATTGCATTTAATCCCCTGTAATCGATACAGGGGCGCAGATCCCCTTCCTTCTTCTGCACAAAAAAGAACCCTGCACCAGCCGGTGAAATAGACTTGCGAATGAACCCCTTCGCCAGGCTGTCCTGAATATATTTGGACATAGCCTCCGTCTCTGGAGCAGAGAGTGGATACACTCTGCCCCTAGGGGGCTCGGAGCCTGGCTTCAGGTCTATTCGGCAATCATATGGCCGGTGGGGAGGAAGAGTATCTGCGGCCCTTTTGGAAAATACATCCCTGTAGGCCTCATAAGGTGTCGGTAAACCCGGCCCCTCAGTATTCCCTGAGGACCCAACCGACCTAATGGTAGCGGGTGGTTCGGTAGTCACTAGGTGCTCTCTACAGGATCCTGCCCAGGATGAGATCTCCCCTGTTGTCCAGTTGAGTATAGGAGCATGCTGTCTTAACCAGGGAAGGCCCAGTAGGATCTCATCCGTCCCCCCTGGAAGCACCAGGAAGGACACCTGCTCATGGTGTCCCGGTGGTACATCCATCCTGAGAGGGATGGTGATCTGGGTGATAGGATCGAGTAGTATGGACCCGTCGACTACCTGGACCCTGAGGGGCTTGGGCAACAGAACCAGGGGAACTGAGTATCGGGTTGCCAGGGAGGTCGAGATGAAATTGCCTTCAGCGCCTGAGTCCAAGCAAGCCAGGGCAGAGAAGAGAGTAGTGCCGAACTGCAACTGGGCGCTGATAGTCAACCTAGAGGGAGAAGTAGCGTCTAGAGTGCCCCCTCTGATAGAAACTAGACGCTGTCTTTTCCCGACGGTTTGGGACATAGGGTAGCCATGTGTCCCCTCTGCCCACAGGAAAAGCAGATGACACAAGACTGAGAACCTGGGGCAGAGGAAACCACCTTGGACACCTCCATTAACTCCACGGAGTCGCCTACAGGACTGGCTGGGGGACCTGTCTGATGGAAGACGGGAGTCAGACGCTTTTTAGGCCGAGAAGACGTGGGTGCTGAAGAGACCTCGAGCCTTCGCTCCGCCTGGCGGATGTCTATGCGAGAGGCAACCTGAATCAAGGACTCTAAAGTGGCAGGCACCTCACGTGTGGCCAGTGCGTCTTTGACAAACCCTGCCAGGCCCTCCCAAAACACAGGGACAAGGACCTTATCCGGCCAGTCCAGCTCTGCGGCCAGTGTCCTAAAGTGTACAGCAAAGTCCCCGACTGAAGCAGACCCTTGCCGAAGTCGTAGGAGGCGCAGCGCGGAATCGTGGGTGACTTGAGGCCCGAGGAACACCATTCTCATGGCCCCAAGATAAGCTGCTAAGTTATTCACCACACGATCTCCGCGCTCCCACAACGGCGTGGACCACTTCAGCGCTCTCCCTGTGAGCAGGGACTGGACGAAGGCTACCTTCGCCTTCTCGGTAGCGTAAAGAGTCGCGGACAGCTCTAAGTAGGTGGTAATCTGGTTTATAAAACCACGGCACTCAGAGCTGTTGCCGCTAAAGCGCTCTGGAAGCGCAAGGCGAGGAGACCTTCCGCCCAATAGCACAGCCTGGGTAGCCGCCTGGGTGGCGACTGTCGTCAGAGTAGTCTTATCGGAGGAAGACTGCTCCACTGCTGCCAATCGTGACTCCAACTGCTGCACATAACGCAGCAACTGCTGCTGCTCTTCAGCCATAGCCAGACCTTTGGCGCGACCGTAATGTTATGAGGGGGACCCGGGGAAGCGTGCCAAGATGGGAAATGGACTGCTTCTGCCGGTCAAGGTCCACTGTGCGGTGTAAGGGACCGCCGCTATGGTGGGTGAAGAGTGAGCGGGTTGCTGCTAGCGATCGTCTGGAATGTCACAGACGATCTATGTACTCCGATCTGCCCTAACCCGTGAGGGTTGTATGGCACAGATCTCACGGCTCGGTGTACCTGTTGCACGGGGAAGCACAGAGGTGCCCACGCACGTGTGCCAGTGGAAGTCACGAGAATATGGCACGAGGGTAGCACAGAGGTGCCCACGAACGTGTGCTTTCAATAACCAGGTGAGTCCAATGGAGACTTGAGGAGCTCACCTGGGACAGGAACACGGCCTGTTGACGGGGGTACTGCCGGAGCAGCAAGGCAGGAACACGGCCTGCAAACGAGGTACTGCCGGAGCAGCAAGGGCCAAGCCCACAAGAGACAGTAATGCCTGAGCAGTGGCGTGGCAGCACGCTGCCAGACATCCAAACATAGAAGGACGGTCGCGCGCCGCCATGATGGCAGGGGGAGCTTTTAAGGAGGTGCAGCTCCACCCGAGGGCGGGCGCGAGGCGGAGATGACGGACTTGACCCAATCAGGGTCCACGACGTCCCAGCCTGGCCAGTCAGGATTCACCACGTCACCAGCCTTGTCATCAAGCCGTGTGACGTCAGTGAGCGAATCAGGACCCACCACGCATTGCACATGCTCACCCTCCTGCCTCTGGGAAATAGAGGCGGGATCCTCGGTCTCACAATGTGGAGAGATAACGGGAATCTCACTGCTTCCCTGAGCAGTAAACCTCTGCACATTGCGCAGCCTCGCAGACCTTCGGGGCCGCTGAGCAGGAGAGTCTGCGGCAGGCCAGGAATGGGAGACCGCTTCACTCCTTGTAACAGGAGAACCACTAGGTGTCACCCTTCTGCTGCCTCTCTGAGAAGGTATCTCCTGCACACTGCGCAGTCTGGCAGACCTTCGGCGCTGCTGAGCAGGAGTGCTCGTGGCAGGCAAGGAATGGGAGACTGCCTCAGTCCTTGCCTCAGGAGAACCACGAGATGTAACACATATATATATATATATATATATATATATGATATACACCTGAAGAAGGCTGGTTCACAGCTGAAATGCATTGTATTTTATGCATTTTAAGAAATTACTTTTATTGACATTTGTTTAGAGGGCAATCGTCTTGCTCTTACTACCTTTTTGATTTCTTTTGCAGCCCCCTAGCCCTTACTATGACCATTTCACAGCTATTTTACAGCACCACTATTCGGGTCCACATTGACTTCTATGAGGTTCAGGGTTTGGGGTCAATTTCGGGTCAACTTCAGGTACCGAGGTCAGCAAAGAAATCAGAACAGCAGAAAAGAGGTACACACTCTACAGAGTAGCTAAGACTGACAATATCCTGACCATTGTAAGCCAAATAGCCGTATCATTATCCTAAAGAGGCAACACCCAGAAGAAACTCAACAGACCTGGGCAGATTGGGCTGCTGGGGTGTCACTCACAATACTGGCTGTATAAAATACCCCTGCCACTGAGTGGTCAGCTGAACTGTCACTAACAAAACAGTCAGCTCAGCACGCCCCTGATTCTATGGGACAGCTAAATTGTCACTTACTGCATCCCTAGGACACTGAGTGGTGAAATGGTAACAATACCTTAACAGTAGAACCCTTACACTACAGTCCAAAGAGATGGAAGTAAAGTTGGTCAGATACAGTCATATGAAAAAGTTTGGGCACCCCTATTAATGTTAACCTTTTTTCTTTATAACAATTTGGGTTTTTGCAACAGCTATTTCAGTTTCTTATATCTAATAACTGTTGGACTCAGTAATATTTCTGGATTGAAATGAGGTTTATTGTTCTAACAGAAAATGTGCAATCCGCATTTAAACAAAATTTGACCGGTGCAAAAGTATGGGCACCCTTATCAATTTCTTGATTTGAACACTCCTAACTACTTTTTACTGACTTACTAAAGCACTAAATTGGTTTTGTAACCTCATTAAGCTTTGAACTTCATAGGCAGGTGTATCCAATCATGAGAAAAGGTATTTAAGGTGACCACTTGCAAGTTGTTCTCCTATTTGAATCTCCTATGAAGAGTGGCATCATGGGCTCCTCGAAACAACTCTCAAATGATCTGAAAACAAAGATTATTCAACATAGTTGTTCAGGGGAAGGATACAAAAAGTTGTCTCAGAGATTTAAACTGTCAGTTTTCACTGTGAGGAACATAGTAAGGAAATGGAAGAACACAAGTACAGTTCTTGTTAAGCCCAGAAGTGGCAGGCCAAGAAAAATATCAGAAATGCAGAGAAGAAGAATGGTGAGAACAGTCAAGGACAATCCACAGACCACCTCCAAAGACCTGCAGCATCATCTTGCTGCAGATGGTGTCAATGTGCATCGGTCAACAATACAGCGCACTTTGCACAAGGAGAAGCTGTATGGGAGAGTGATGCGAAAGAAGCCATTTCTGCAAGCACGCCACAAACAGAGTCACCTGAGGTATGCAAAAGCACATTTGGACAAGCCAGTTACATTTTAGAAGACGGTCCTTTGGACTGATGAAACAAAGATTGAGTTGTTTGGTCATACAAAAAGGCGTTATGCATGGAAGCAAAAAAACACGGCATTCCAAGAAAAGCACTTGCTACTCACAGTAAAATTTGGTGGAGGTTCCATCATGCTTTGGGGCTGTGTGGCGAATGCCGGCACCGGGAATCTTGTTAAAGTTGACGGTCACATGGATTCAACTCAGTATCAGCAGATTCTTGACAATAATTTGCAAGAATCAGTGATGAAGTTGAAGTTACACAGGGGATGGATATTTCAGCAAGACAATGATCCAAAACACCACTCCAAATCTACTCAGGCATTCATGCAGAGGAACAATTACAATGTTCTGGAATGGCCATCCCAGTCCCCACACCTGAATATCATTGAAAATCTGTGGGATGATTTGAAGCGTGCTGTCCATGCTCGGCGACCATCAAACTTAACTGAACTGGAATTGTTTTGTAAACAGGAATGGTCAAATATACCTTCATCCAGGATCCAGGAACTCATTAAAAGCTACAGGAAGTGACTAAAGGCTGTTATTTTTGCAAAAGGAGGATCTACAAAATTTTAATGTCACTTTTATGTTGAGATGCCCATACTTTTGCACCAGTCAAATTTTGTTTAAATGCGAATTGCACATTTTCTGTTAGTACAATAAACCTCATTTCAATCCAGAAATGTTACTGAGTCCATCAGTTATTAGATATAGGAAACTGAAATAGCTGTTGCAAAAACCCAAATTGTTATAAAGAAAAAAGGTTAACATTAATAGGGGTGCCCAAACTTTTTCATATGACTGTATAGGTTTAGTTTCGGAGTTTGCATTTTTCATCTTTTTCTTCAGTCTATCAGGAGACATAGCAGAAACTTTAGGCCAAATCAACAATTTGGTACATTTTTAAAAATCTACAAAAGTTGATGCTTTCAGAATTCCCTTCCTAGTACAAATAAACCTCTTCCTAACATCTATCCAAATCAACCCTACATGTGAGGATGTAAAAGTCGACAAGAGTTTACGCGTTCATGAAGGTAAATCCAGTGAGTATATACAGTATACGAATGCAAACACCGGGTAACACTCAAGATCAAAAAGGCTAAAATTAGGTTATTCTAAAAAACATTTTTTAAAAGCCACACAAGTTGTGAAATTTTTGACGTATACAACACCTGCAGACATACTGTTTGAGTGGTTTAAATAGGAAGCAGGTGGTATTATCTTAATTGTCACAACTTGTTGATATGTGTGTAGTTCCTCTCTGCATTGTACTGTATGATGTCTCGTTACTTTGTGTGTATCAGTTATTTCTTGTAATCACCCATATAATGATGATGCAAATAATGATTGCTTTATGTCCTAAGCAAAATAGTTAATTCTCCTACAATGTTGAGTGCTGATGATTCTGCCAAAAGCTGAAATCTATAACAGGAATAATATTATATGGAAAAATTAAAGTGGAAGTAAAGGCTTGTGCTCTGAAGAATAGCACATAATATGTCAAACTTAATGGATGCACTATTAGTGCATGGATATTTATGACTGCCAATGCAACTAGGTAACGGGCGTTGATAGCTGATGGAAGCAAGAGGAATTCTGAGGTTTTATAGAGATATACATTACATTCTGTTCGTATTCAGTCAAATGCTGCCAAACTAATAGAGATGCTACTTCACAGTATAAATATATAATGACCAAAACATACAGCCAAAATAATGCAACAGCCTCTTAAGGCATAGTATTGGAATAGTCTTCAATGCCCAAGTCAGTTACTTGACCTTTGCTTGATGGTGCATAGCTTTTACTTAAACAACTGAAAGGAGAAAGATCCACTGCTGTAAATACTAATCATTTAAAGCACAGTAACTTTAGAGTATTTGGTGATGTCAATGCGTTTCAGACATTCAGTGGTCATTTACAACAAAATATTTCTTTACAAGTATTAAAAATAATTCTAATATACTGCTAATATTCAAAATCTTGTTGGCTTGTCCAATTACTTATGCATCTGTAAATATGGCAATGCAAAAATTTGTAATAGCTCTTTCCAATTAATTAATAGATGATTTCCAATATTACTATACTACTAATGCTATACAAGTAAAAACATGAAGTACTTGTTTAACATTATGAACAAAGTTTGTAAAGCCCATATATCAAAGACAATGAGACCACCTCATATTGTATGGAACTTTATAGTACACTCACCTTTCTATATGTCTAGGCTTCTGAAGAACTGGGAAAGAATAGGATCCAGCACTCTGCAACTACACTATGCAATTAATGAATACATGAACTCTACACTGTGTGCAGAATTATTAGGCAAGTTGTATTTTAGAGGATCTTTTTTATTATTGATCAACAACTATGTTCTCAATCAACTCAAAAGACTCAGAAATATCAAAGCTTAATATTTTTGGAAGTTGGAGTAGGGTTTTTTTAGATTTGGCTATCTTGGGATATCTGTTTGGGCAGGTAACTATTACTGTGCAGAATTATTAGGCAACTTGATAAAAACCAAATATATTCCCATCTCACTTGTTTATTTTTACCAGGTAAACCAATATAACTGCACAAAATTTAGAAATAAACATTTCTGACATGCAAAAATAAAACCCCCAAAAATTAGTGACCAATATAGCCACCTTTCTTTGTGATGACACTCAAGAGCCTACCATCCATAGATTCTGTCAGTTGCTTGATCTGTTGACAATCAACATTGCGTGCAGCAGCCACCACAGCCTTCCAGACACTGTTCCGAGAGGTGTACTGTTTTCCCTCCCTGTAGAACTTACATTTTATGAGGGACCACAGGTTCTCTATGGGGTTCATATCAAGTGAACAAGGGAGCCATGTCATTATTTTTTCATCTTTTAGACCTTTACTGGCTAGCCATGTTGTGGAGTAGTTGGATACATGTGATGGAGCATTGTCTTGCATGAAAATCATGTTTTTCTTGAACGATACTGACTTCTTCCTCTACCACTGCTTGAAGAAGTTGTCTTCCTTAAACTGATAGTAGGTCTGGGAGTTGAGCTTCACTTCATCCTCAACCCGAAAAGATCCCACAAGTTAATCTTTGATGATACCAGCCCATACCAGTACGCCAACTCCACCTTGCTGGCGTCTGAGTCGGAGTGGAGCTCTCTGCCCTTTACTGATCCAGCCTCTGGCCCATCCATCTGGCCCATCAAGAGTCACTCATTTCATCAGTCCATAAAACCTTTGAAAAATCAGTCTTAAGATATTTCTTGGCCCAGTCTTGACGTTATATCTTATGTTTCTTATTCAAAGGTGGTCGTTTTTCAGCCTTCCTTACCTTGGCCATGTCCCTGAGTATGGCACACCTTGTGCTTTTTGATACTCCAGTAGCGTTGCAGCTCGGAAATATGGCCAAACTGGTGGCAAATTGCATCTTGGCAGCTTCACACTTGATTTTCCTCAATTTATGGGCAGTTATTTTGCGCCTTTTTTGCCAAACACGCTTCTTGTGACCCTGTTGGCTATTTGCCATGAAATGCTTGATTGTTCGGTGATCACGCGTCAAATGTTTGGCAATTTCAAGACTGCTGCATCCCTCTGCAAGACATCTCACAAGTTTGGACTTTTCAGAGCCCGTCAAATCTCTCTTCTGAACCATTTTGCCAAAGGAAAGGAAGTTGCCTAATAATTAAGCACACCTTATATAGGGTGCTGATGTCATTACACCACACCCCTCCTCATTACAGAGATGCACATCACCTTATTTACTTAATTGGTAGTTGGCTCTCAAGCCTATACAGCTTGGAGTAGGACAACATGTATAAAAATTATCATGTGATCAAAATACTAATTTGCCTAATAATTCTGCACACAGTGTATATCATGAGTTATATCCAAATAGTAAATTAATAATGTTATGAAACCTGCTCTTTTAAAGCTAAAAGTTTGGTTTCATATCTATTGTAGTGTTTTATGGAGGCTAATTCTCTGGAATACCCTACCCAGGAAATTTCAATTCATTCTCAATACACTCTTCTACATATACTGAGCAAAATTATAAACACAACACTTTTGTATTTGCTCCCATTTTTCATGAGCTGAACTCAAAGACCTAAGGCTTTTTCTATGTACACAAAAGGCCTTTTTCGATCAAATATAGTTCACAAATTTGTCTAAATCTGTATGAGCACTTTTCTTTTGCCCAGATAATCCATCCACCTCACAGGTGTGGTATATCAAGATGCTGATTGGAAATCATGATTATTGCAAAGGTGCGTCTTAGGCTGGCCACAATAAAAGGCCACTCTAAAATGTGCAGTTTTACACTATTGGGAGAGTCTGGGGGTCAAAAACCAGCCAGTATCTTGTGTGATCCCCATTTGCCTCACACAGTGCAACACATCTCCTTCACAAAGAATTGATCAGGTTGTTGATTGTGACCTGTGGAATGATGGTTCATTCCTCTTCAATGGCTGTGCAAAGTTGCTGGATATTTGCAAGAACTTAACTTGAACATGCTGTCATATTCACAGATCCACGTATCTCAAACATGTTCAATGGGTGACATGTCTGGTGAGTATTCTGACCATGCAAGAACTGGTATGTTTTTGACTTCCACAAATTGTGTACAGATCCTTGCAACATGGGGCTTTGCATTATCATGGCTCAACATGTGGTGATGGTTATGGATGAATGGCATAACAATGGGCTTTAGGATCTTGTCATGGTTTATATGCGCATTCAAAATGGAATAAATGCACCTGTGTTCATTGTCTATAACATACACCTACCCATACCATAACCCCACTGCCACCTTGGGTCCCTCGATTCACAATGCTGACATCAGTAAACCACTCACCCACATGTACTCTCCCATCTATCCTGTACAGTAAAAACCTGGATTCATTTGTGAAGTGAAAACCTCTCCAATGTACCAGAGGCCATGAAATGTGAGCATTTGCTCACTCAAGTTGACAAGTTACGACAAGTTACGACAACAAATTGCAGTCAGGAGGAGACCCTGAGGAGGACAACAATCATGCAGATGAGCCTCCCTGAGACAGTTTCTTACACTTTGTGCAGAAATTCTTTGGTTATGCAAATCAATTGTTGCAACAGTTATCCAGGTGGCTGGTCTCTGATTATCTTGGTGGTGAAGATGCTGATTGTGGAGGTCCTAGGCTTGTGTGGTTACATGTGGTCTGCTGTTGCGAGGCCGGTTGAATGTACTGCCAAATTCTCTAAAATGGCTTTGCAGATGGCTTATGGTAGAGAAATGAATATTCAATTCATGAGCAACAGCTTTGGTGAACATTCCTGCAGTTAGCATGCCAATTGCATACTTCCTCAAAATTTGCGACACCTAACGGCCCTGTCACACACAGAGATAAATCTGCGGCAGATCTGTGGTTGCAGTGAACTTGTGGACAATCAGTGCCAGGTTTGTGGCTGTGTGTCAGGTTTCCGGGTTTTCCAGTCCTCTTTTGAAAAAGCTTGCCCTCGGTTAACATGGAGTTTTGTGTTCTGTTGCCCTACTTCCTGTCCAGCTGCTTAAAAGGCCGCCTCTAAGCCTAGTCCAGTGCCTGAGTATACTGCTTGCTGTGTGCTCCTGCTTTACTGCTGCTGCTACTTGGATTCCTCCTGAAAATCTACCGACCGACTCTGGACCACACCCGGTTTCTTCAAGCTGTGCCCGGACTCCGTCTGCCATCTTCGGTCAGCACTCTGCCCGGTTTCTTCCGGTTCGTAACCATTCTGGACTTTCATCCCGTACGGACACTTCTGGACTTTACCGCTTGCCCCTTGTGTCCCGGCTGCGGCGCATTTAGGCCTTCCGGGGTTGATTGCCGGACAGTCCCTGTATAGGGGTTCGCTCTGGTGGTCTCCCTGGGGGAGTCCGGTGCGTGGCCCCGGGAATTCCCTCCGCTCCGTTTCGGGAAGGTATTTCGTGTGTTTGTTCTGCTGTGTTTGTTCTGCTGTGTTTGTTCCGTTGTGTATCTACCGTGGTTACATATCATAAACATCTTGTACCACAAACTCGTCTGGCTGTCATTGCCCTAACGCTATCGAAATCCTCAAAACATACAATAGTATTACATTATACTCAGGCCCTAAGAGGATTTCGCTGGGGCAATGACTGAGACACGAGGAGTAGATCAGCTCTTTTCTATGATTAACTCCTTGCAGCAGGAGATGGAGGTGGTGCAGACTAAACTTAGAGATGTGGAGGCACAGCTGGGCCATGATCACCAGGTACTGGGTCCGGCTATACAGGACTTGCAAGTCAGAGTGGAGGCTCAGGAAGCCGGCCCCACTACGTCCGTATCAGCTGCCGGTATGCCTAGGTTACCCCCATTCCGTTTCAATGGTGACCGTAGTCAGTTTCGTGGATTTGTGAACCAATGTATACTGTTTTTTGATGTACATGCTGATTATTACCGTTCTGACCGGTCCAAAGTGTTATGTATAATTATGTTATTAACCTCACGAGCACTGGCTTGGGCTAATCCTATGATAGAGAACCGGGACATCCGTTTAAATCACCTAGATGATTTTCTGACCGCAATGGCGCAGATGTTCGATGATCCGAATCGCCGTGCTACCGCTGAATCGGCTCTCCTTTCCTTACGTCAGGGAAAGCGTTCTGTAGTTGAATATGCCACTGAGTTCAAGAGGTTAGTGGTAGACACCGACTGGGGAAACAATGCATTATTGTCTGTTTTCAGAAAGGGGTTGTCCGGTACCATCAAGGACGAGTTAGCTCGTTCTGAATCTCCAGGGGATTTTGAACTGTTTCTCCAGCACTGTGTGCGTATTGATACCCGCTTGACGGAACGTAGACAGGAAAAATGGGCAGCTGTAAACCGTGTAAACAACTTTGCATTTCCTTCCAGAGAACCCGCTCTCAGGACGCCACGGGAGGCCGAGGACGTTCCTATGCAAGTGGACTCTCTGCAAAAGCGAGAGACCAATGAACGTCGCGAACACCGGCTCCGTGAGCGTCTGTGTTTCTATTGCGGTCAATCGGACCATTTCTTGATCGACTGCCCGAAACGTCCGAATCGCCCAAATAAGGTATTGGCAGCCATGGCAGAGTGTGACAACACGGACGCAGAGTCCGATATCTCTGAGGCAAGTGGACACTTGGATGCGGTATTTCCCTTGACTGTAATGTCAACCTCACCGAAGGACTCGGAAGGGAAATATACCCATTGCTCACTCCCCATTCAGATCCGGTGGGAGGGACAGCTAATACCTACCTCTGCAATGATAGATTCTGGGGCAGGGGGAAATTTCATGGACTCCTCTTTTGCCAGGAAACACGGTATCCGGACTCAGCAAAGAGCCTCACCGGTTACCATGGAGACGGTAGACGGATCTCCGTTAATCTCTGGACCAGTTGATCGGGAAACCGTACCGCTAGAGTGCGTCATGAAGCCAGGTCAGCAGGAGACCCTTGTTTTCATGCTAATTTCTTCTCCTCATTTTCCGATTATTTTAGGTATTCCGTGGCTACGGTCTACAAATCCGGTCATCGATTGGGAAACTAAGGAAATATCCTTCCCGCCGCAGAGTATTCCGACCATTAGTCCAACTGTTCCAGTTCCAGTAACACCGAATGCGGAGGGCACTGTACAGGTACCTGTTCTACCCCCGGTGTATAACGACTTTGCGGACATATGCGACAAAAGAAAAGCCGATCGGCTTCCCCCGCATAGACCGTATGATTGCCCCATAGACTTACTCCCAGGGGCGGAGATCCCGTTTGGTCATGTCTACCCGTTGGCGGCACCTGAGCTAGAAGCACTAAAAAACTACATTGATGAAAGTCTGGCGAAGGGATTTATTCGTCCGTCTACCTCACCAGCAGGGGCACCCATCTTTTTTGTGAAAAAGAAAGAGGGGACTCTAAGACCCTGTATTGACTACCGGGAACTGAATAAAATAACCATCCGGAACCGGTATCCGTTACCATTGATTCCTGAGCTATTGGAGAGGGTCCAACAGGCAAAAATATTCACCAAATTGGACCTCCGTGGGGCATACAATCTACTCCGCATACGTCCCGGAGACGAGTGGAAGACCGCGTTCCGATGTCGGTATGGACATTTTGAGTACCTAGTGATGCCTTTTGGACTTTGTAACGCTCCCGCGGCTTTCCAACATCTAGTTAACGATATTTTTAGGGATATCATGGACCAATTCATGGTGATTTATCTGGACGATATCCTAATCTTTTCTGATTCCCTACAGGAACACCAGGAGCACGTCAAGACCGTACTTACCCGGCTGAGGGAAAACCACCTGTACATCAAACTGGAGAAATGCGAATTCCATTGCTCACAGATACAATTCTTAGGTTATGTCATCTCTCCTCAGGGACTGAACATGGAGTCTGGCAAAATACAAGCGATTCTAGACTGGCCGGAACCGGGAAACATCAAAGAGGTACAACGCTTTGTCGGTTTTGCCAACTTTTACCGACGTTTTATCCGTAATTTTTCAGAAATCGTTCGTCCCATCACTCTGTTAACCAAGAAAGGACAGAAGTTTGTGTGGTCCGCCCAGGCCCAGGAAGCCTTCCATTGTCTCAAGGTCTGTTTTACCTCAGCGCCTATATTGGTACATCCGAATCCCGCACTTCCCTTTATCGTGGAAGTCGACGCTTCCGACTACGCATTAGGGGCCATCCTTTCTCAAAGGACTGGGGACAAGAGTCTCTTACATCCGTGTGCTTTCTTTTCCCGCCGGTTGTCCCCTGCAGAAAGGAACTATGACATTGCGGACAAAGAATTGTTAGCGATTATTTCCGCTTTCAAGGAATGGAGACACCACTTACAGGGAGCCGCGCAGCAAGTGATAGTACTCACAGATCATCGTAATCTGGAGTTTCTTAAGTCTGCCAGGTGCCTGTCTCCACGGCAAGCCCGTTGGAGCCTATTCCTTAACCAGTTCAATTTTGTCGTTACATACCGTCCAGGTTCACGTAATGGGAAAGCCGATGCCTTGTCCCGAATCCACGCCGTGGACTCCGTGCCTGGAACCCCGTCTCAGACCGTGTTATCGGATGCCAATTTCGTTGGAGTAATCCAGAACCAGGACTTGTGGAAGGACATCAAGCTGGCCTATGATGGTGACGTATTTCTTGCTGCCCCCCCGAATGATGTAACTCTTGTTCTTCGGAATGGTGTGTGGTTGAGAGAGCGACGCATTTATGTCCCGGAGGCCGTAAGACTTCGGGTTCTCAAGTTGGTCCATGACTCCGTGTTGGCTGGTCATAGGGGGGTACAGAAGACGCAGGAATTTCTGAACCGTTTCTTCTGGTGGCCTACCTGTTTAAAGGACGTAAAGGACTATGTCCACTCATGTGTGGTTTGTGCCCGGTGCAAGGTCCCTCGTGTGGCTCCTACAGGACTCCTTCAACCGTTACCCGTGCCATCTCGCCCTTGGGGGTCTATCTCAATGGATTTTATTGTGGAGTTGCCAGTCTCAGACGGTCACAATACCATTTTAGTGGTGGTGGATCGGTTGACTAAAGCTGCTCACTTTATTCCGTGTGCCGGTCTTCCCTCAGCCTCAGAGACAGTGGATCTGGTTATCCAGAACGTATTCCGATTGCATGGGGTACCAGACGAGATCATCTCTGACCGGGGCGTGCAGTTCACGTCTAGGTTCTGGAAGGGGTTTTGTACGGCACTCCAGATTGATGTCTGTTTGTCTTCTGCATACCATCCTCAGACAAATGGGCAGACCGAACGGACCAATCAAACCCTGGAACAATACCTTCGATGTTATGTCAGCCATCTGCAGGACGATTGGTTGAAGATGCTTCCGTTGGCGGAGTTCTCGTATAACAACACTCAGAGCAGCTCCACTAAGGTAACACCCTTCTTTGCTAACTTGGGTTACCATCCGACTATTTTGCCTAGGTCACCGGTTGCGGTCTCAGTACCTGCGGTGGAGGACCGATTGACAGAGCTACGACAAAATCTGGAGGTTCTGAAGGACACTGTGGCTACAGCTCAGGAGCGTTACAAGAGGTCGGCAGACGCTCACCGGAAACCGGCACCCATGTATAAGGTAGGGGACTCTGTATGGTTATCCACCAAGAACCTGAGATTGGGTGTCCCTTCGCAGAAGCTGGGACAAAAATTCATCGGTCCGTTCAAGATCACCGGGATCGTGAGCCCTGTGGCCTGTCGGCTGCGGTTACCGCACCATCTAAAGGTACATCCGGTCTTTCATGTTTCTCTCCTCAAATCCGTCTCTCCCAATACGTTTCATGGTCGTGTCGTGCCTCCTCCTCCGCCTGTGATGGTCGACGGCGAGGAGCAGTTCGTGGTTGAGGACATTATTGACTCCCGGCTCCATCGTCGTCGGCTTCAGTATCTGGTACGTTGGCAGGGGTACGCCCCCGAGGACGATTCCTGGGAACCGGTGGGTAACATTCGAGCACCCCGGAAGATCGCTCAGTTTCATCGACGGTACCCGGACAAGCCGGGCCCTGACCCGTCCTGAGGCCGTTTCTGGGGGGGGGTGTAATGTCAGGTTTCCGGGTTTTCCAGTCCTCTTTTGAAAAAGCTTGCCCTCGGTTAACATGGAGTTTTGTGTTCTGTTGCCCTACTTCCTGTCCAGCTGCTTAAAAGGCCGCCTCTAAGCCTAGTCCAGTGCCTGAGTATACTGCTTGCTGTGTGCTCCTGCTTTACTGCTGCTGCTACTTGGATTCCTCCTGAAAATCTACCGACCGACTCTGGACCACACCCGGTTTCTTCAAGCTGTGCCCGGACTCCGTCTGCCATCTTCGGTCAGCACTCTGCCCGGTTTCTTCCGGTTCGTAACCATTCTGGACTTTCATCCCGTACGGACACTTCTGGACTTTACCGCTTGCCCCTTGTGTCCCGGCTGCGGCGCATTTAGGCCTTCCGGGGTTGATTGCCGGACAGTCCCTGTATAGGGGTTCGCTCTGGTGGTCTCCCTGGGGGAGTCCGGTGCGTGGCCCCGGGAATTCCCTCCGCTCCGTTTCGGGAAGGTATTTCGTGTGTTTGTTCTGCTGTGTTTGTTCTGCTGTGTTTGTTCCGTTGTGTATCTACCGTGGTTACATATCATAAACATCTTGTACCACAAACTCGTCTCTGGCTGTCATTGCCCTAACGCTATCGAAATCCTCAAAACATACAATAGTATTACACTGTGTACAAATGGAACAATATGTCCATGATTTCACTGCAACCACAGATCTGCCAAAGATTTATCTCTGTGTGTGACGGGGCCTTAAGACACTTTTGTGCAATAATCCTGCTGTCTAGTCAGCATCTTGATATGCCACACCTGTGAGGTGGATGGATTATCTCTGTAAAGGAGTAGAGCTCACTAACACAGATTTAGACAAATTTGGGACCAATATTTGAGAGAAAAAGGCTTTTGTACTTAAAAAATGGGATCAAAAACAAAAGTATTGCATTTATATTTTTGTTCAGTATAGTAGTGCCACTTGATTCCTTACAACACAGTTTTTACACAATTAAAGCTGAATACCTTTTGGAAGGTATACATGATGCCATTAACTTAAATATAACATTATACAATAAAGCTTATTCAAATGAACTATTTTTTCGTGAATATGTTTTTTTATTACTTTAAACATACTGGGTTAGTAATGGGGATGTTTGATAAACTTCTCCCCATTACTAACCCCTGGGATTGATTCCAGCAGTCAATTCACAGCAGACATCAACCCTAAAAAATATTACACCAATTTCCAACACACGAGGCCAATCAGGAAGAGCTAGGAAACACACCAGAACTGGCAAATTTAATTGATGCACCACTTCTGGGGTGGCTGCGGGCAGCTATTTTTAGTCTTTGAGGGGCCAAATAACCATGGGCTTTCCCAGCCTGATAATAGCAGCCCGCAGGTGTCTGACTGGACATTAACATACAAAGTAGCTTGGTCCCTAAGGGGTTAAAAGCTTGTTATATTCCCATTGTGTTGTAAACAATATTTTATAATCATATGCATTTAACAAAATTCTTCCCTTGTGCCCTCGGATTTATGCCTGATAACTCACAATAATTGCTAGCTACTGATCTCACTTCTGTCTATTGGTTACGTCTGCCTTCAGTATTGCACTTGCGCCCAGTTGATGACAAATCCATGTTTCTAAAGTCCCCAAAAGTATTAATAAATAATACTCTGTGCCCCAATTTGTCAATTGTTATTCTCCCTTATATATACTGTATACACCATTATAAAATATTAGGTGTGATGTTCAAATATTTTTTGTGAAACATTTGTTACCTTTATATGGTACAGCTGTTTTTTTATTTTAATGCTTGACTTTTTCTGAATAAAGGCGAATATATAGCTCTTGCACACTTTCATGTATGGCCATGCCTAGTTTGTAAATATAGCTCATGTCTAAAAAGATTTGTGTCATTTATCAGCTGGAAAACTGCTGGTAAAGCATTTATTATAAATGTGCTCCAATATTTAATGTAAGTTCAAGGACTTGCCCTTTCTTGTGTTACTAAATATTTTATTATGTATATTTTTAAAAATCTGAGCCAGAATAATTCTCTATTTTGAACTGAACAAATACTAAAATAACATCCTATAATAATGTACTGCTCTGTGCGTAAAGTGTCTTTTAATTGATCATTCAATATAGCGCTGTGAAATAGTGCAAGACATAAAAGCTTTCTTCACTGGTGATTTCACTGGATGCATTTGGAAGGGCGTCTGTACCTGCTGTTAAACCATTCTGTTCTCAATGCATACCCAGTATCACTGATCACTTGAGTACACTAAATTACAGCTCTTAAATGAAAGGGCATTCTTTAATAATAACTGAGTTTCCTTTTAAATATTTATAATCCAAATAGAGCTACTTTTATTAAAAAGACAGATTTTTCTCTTGTGGCTCTTTACTCTTCTTTTCCAGGGACTTTAATATTCATGATTCTCAGATGTATGTGCTTAAAAGGTCAGGCATTTTGTAATGAAAAATTCAAGGTACATATAGAGGACATTATTTATTTGAATACATAATTGCTGTATGCAGAGTTGCTAAAAATTGTATATTGCTCATGAATATACTGCTAAAACACTTGTTTGGCTAATTATAATACTGCCAGAATTATGCCTCAGTGAAAGCCGAGTATATTGGTGCCAGTCATATTTTAATAGCTACTCTGAAAACAAGTTCTTTACATTTGCTCTCATTTGAAAAATGTATTGGTTGATCTATCATATAAAAATTAGGGATGATTGAATATCACAAATATTCAGCAACATTCGGCTTCGCGAATATCTGACAAATAGTTTGCCGCTATGCGAATATTCGATGCGCAATGTAAGTCTATGAGAAGCCCGAATAGTTGCTATTCGGCAACTATTCGGGTTTCCCATAGACTTACATTGCACATCGAATATTCACAAATCATCGAATAGTGGCAACCTATTCGGCGAATATGGGCGTTGCCGAATATTTGCGGTATTCGATCATCCCTAATAAAAATATATGAATTTTAATACTGGACAAGGCAAGGTAAGATCTGATTCCTGTGTTTTGTTTAGTGCCATCAGTAGTGACAAGCATTCAACATTTGGTCACAGGTTATTTTCTGGCAAATATACAAGCCCTACATACATCGTAACAATAAATACTACAAAATAGGAGAGAAAGGCATAATTTAATGTGCTATAACTCATGAAGGACTGATGCTCTAATTTGTATTGCGGCTGATTAATGCATTTAGAGTGACACGAATCATATCTGTAAACATAGGTATCTATGTTATGTCAGTGTAAGGATAAGGAGTGAGGTTTATTGCAGGGCAGGTCTGTTTTGGGGAACTCTTGTTCATATTTCAAAAACGATTTAAATTCAACCAAGAAACACTTTGTCTTAGAGTTGCTCTTGCAGACATTTCAGATGCTTAGATTATTCAACTGGGTGCACTGCTCTGTGGAATCCCATAAAATACTTAATTTTATTTTCAGAATGCAACTATTCTGACAGCTTCAATTCATATTAATACATTCAGATGTACTCAGCAACAGCATTGTGTGCTCAGAAATACATAACTTTGGTAAACCTATTTGCAGAAGAAATAGATCTTAATTATAAATAAGCCTAGGTATCCATTACAATGTTATTTATCTGAATTACTATTGGAAACACAGAATTTGTTCATTTGTCTTGGGGGGTGTTGGTTTTGCTAGAAACAAATGCAATTATTGTAAAAAGGCAAAAGATGCATAAATCTGTAAAGATAATAAAAAAAAATGGCATATGACTTCAATTTTCTGCAGGGTCAGCATAGATTACCAAAAGTGGATGAAGAGCTCCAAAGTCTTTAGAAAAGAACTAGTGAGTTATAATAAATAGAGATGAGCAAACCCTTTGAAGTTTGGTTTCCAGGGCACAGTCAAACATTTGTAACAGGGTTGGTGCCTCAGGATTGGAGGATTGCTGATGTGGTACCGATATTTAAGAAAGGTAAGAGGGTAGATCCAGGCAACTACCGTCCAGTAAGCCTGACATCAGTAGTATGCAAAGTTTTTGAGGGCATTTTAAGGGATGACATGCAAAAATATGTTGCAGAAAATAATATAACTGACAGACAGCATGGATTCATGAAAGATACGTCGTGTCTAACCAACCTGTTGGGGTTCTATGAGGGGGTAAGTGCAAACCTGGATATTGGTAATGCAGCTGATGTGATTTATTTGGACTTTGCAAAGGCATTTGATACTGTACCAAATAATAGCCTTATACTAAAGCTCCACAAGCAAGGACTAGGGGAAACTATATGCAACTGGGTAAGGAATTGGCTAAAAGATAGGAAACAAAGAGTAGTCATAAATGGTACATTCTCTAAATGGGCCATAGTCAGCAGTGGGGTGCCGCAGGGATCTGTGCTAGGACCAATTCTTTTTAATCTCTTTATTAATGACCTTGTGGGTGGGATTGATAGTAAAGTGTCAGTCTTTGCTGATGACACCAAACTATGTAGGATATTAAAAACTGACCTTGATAGTACAATATTACAAAAAGATCTGGATAAGATGTCAGAATGGGCAGATACTTGGAAAATGAGGTTTAATGTTGATAAATGTAAAGTAATGCACCTAGGACGGAGTAATCCTATAACTGCGTATACATTAAATGGAAGTAAATCCAGGACTACAGAACAGGAGAAGGACTTGGGTATTCTCATTACAAATAAGCTGAGCAGCAGCACTCAATGTCAAGCAGCAGCTGCTAAAGCAAACAAGATTTTAGGGTGTATAAAAAGAGAGATTAGATCCTGTGATCCCAACGTATTGTTACCCCTCTATAAATCACTTGTAAGGCCACATCTGGAATATGGGATCCAGTTTTGGTCTCCACATTTTAAAAAGGACATTCAGAAGTTAGAGTCAGTTCAAAGGCAGGCAACTAGGCTACTACAAGGAATGGAAGGCCTCCCATATGATGACAGGTTGATAAAGTTAGATATGTTTAGCTTAGAAAAAAGACGTCTCAGAGGAGATCTCATTTATATGTATAAATACATGTGTGGTCAATATAAAAGGACTGGCACATGACTTATTTCTTCCAAAGACAATACTAAGGACCAGGGGGCACTCACTGCGAGTGGAAGAAAAGCGATTCCGACAGCTAAATAGGAAAGGGTTCTTCACAGTTAGAGCAGTCAGACTGTGGAATGCCCTATCACAAGAGGTAGTAATGGCAGATACTATAACAGCTTTTAAAAAAGGGCTGGATGATTTCCTCAGTACACAAAACATTGTTGGTTATAAATGACTTAGTGACCAAATGTAGAACTGGTGGAGGAAGGTTGAACTAGATGGACCTAGGTCTTTTTTCAACCTTAGTAACTATGTAACTATGTAATTAGATAACGTTCGGTTTGCGACCCTGACTTGGTCCAGACCTCAATGGAAGTCTGTAATTGGGCAGTTCATGCCTCCACCCACATGCAGACAGCCAAAAGCAGAACACCGGTGGAGGGTGGGTAGGGTTTTTCAAATGTTTTTGTGTGTGTGCGCATTACATCAGATCACGCTGATTTTACCCCCAGTGTGAGCTGTTCTAACACTGCATGCAGCTCACACAGGGCTGAGCATCACTCATACCCAAGCACAGCGCTGCTCGCTTGAGTGGTTTGTACTAGTAACTCACTCAAACTTCGAACCCGTACTTTGTTTTCTTGGTAGTCGATTTCCGAACCTAAACTTCAAACCTCAGGTTCGCTCATCTCTAATAATAAAGAGTAATGGTATATAATAGATCAGAGTGAAAGAAAGGTATTAGGTTAGTAAACAGAACACACAAGACTGAGTGGCATGCTAGTGAAGTTAGAAGTTGTAAAAAGATGCTGTAAACACATTCTTCTCTATAGTGTTTATACAAAAATATCCCATAACAAATGACATCATCAGGGATACTAGAAAGTCTCCACTAAGGGGGTTTTCACTACTCTTTCACCCCTTTGCTATATATCATAGCATTTCAAAACAATACCCTTTGTAATATACTTGCATTAGATGTATAGCTTCTATGAGTACATCTCAGCAGGGATCACATAGTACTGATTTATTATGCAGATTCTTTTCCCTCCTCTGTTAGGTCTGAAACTTCCTTTTCTGACACAAAATTCAGGCCAAGTGAAATTAAGTTGTCACTTAGCTCCTGATGGTAGGTGCGGACTATAAGGAGTGAAGACAGTTTGCCTGAGCATGTGTCCTGAAGATACAATTAGTCTGACTCACACAAGCTGAGCTGACAGTTTTATTCAGCAGTAACAGCAGGGGCTGACAACTTTGCTACTGAAGTGCTGCGATATGCATTTTAAAATCAAGGGTTTTAGGCAATCTAATCATAGATAGATGTGGACAGCAGAAAAATGCAAAAATGTGCATCACAAACCGACTGGCAGGGCCATACTGACAATGTGGAAGTTGCCAGATAGGCTGGTGTTATGATTCAGGGACTGAGGAGGATCAAAAAATGCAGAATCCCAAAAATGTAACAAAGTGGCTGGAAACTTAGACTGCAGACCTAATCCTGACACACAACTAGAAGTAGCCGTGGAGCATGCCTACGATGACCTGTATACCTCGACAAAGCCGGAGAACTAAATAATCTCACAGATAGAGATATAAGAAAGCTAATCTGCCTCAGAGCAGTCCCCAAAGATAGATAGATAGCCCCCCCATATGTAAAGGCTACGGTGATATAGAAAACCACAATACAAAGCCAGAAAAGACAGATTCAGCAAAGGTGAGGCCAAAACTATCTTTATAGGAAAGGATAAGAAAGAGCAACTGTCTGCAGCCATAAAAACCCTAATATATACCAGCACTTCTGATATTGAAAAATCCTGAGGTCACACAACCTCTACCCCACTGTATCAGCACTCTGATGTTACTGAGATCCAAAAACACAAATACAGATGAGGGACTGAATTAATACCAAGCATGACGAACACAATACCTTGCAGAATCATGGAGCTACGTATACAGACACTCCCAGCAGGGAATGATCCCATTCCACCAAGAACTCTACACAGACAAAATAGGAATCAAGCATTAGTATCAAAAGCAGAAAAAACAACAAGAAAGTGGAAAACAAACAGCAGAGGTACAAAGACCACTTATCTGAGAGGAGTTCTGGTAGTGAACAGAGCTGGTTACAGAATGTCCTTAACACACAGGAGACATTGACCACTGGCAAGGAACCAGAGAAAACTACTCAGTTAAATAGCCCAATCTGACCCTGATTGCCAGTCCTCCACAGGTATGTGGCTTTCATTCCACACATCAACTGCACCGCCAGCACTGACCACAAGAGGGAGCCCCAAACTGGAAAACGTATTCACAACAGGCTGGTACCTACCTTGGGCCACCCTGACACTTGGAATCTCTTAATATCTTCAGCAGTACAGGGTGGAGAATAAAGGGGATGTGCTAAGTGCTCTCTCACAGGCCACTACAATGCATGATGGAACTTTTAGCAATAGTAAGCCTGGGGAAGGGAAGTGATGAATGTAAACATCGGAGCTGCAGCTGGCAGACACCAGGTGATGCGATCTGCATGATAAAATGTTTAGATTACTATAAAAAGTACAGATGCATTTAGTGGCATATAATAGCATGATTCATGGATAAAAAACTGAAATGAGTTAGGTAGTGGATAACTTCTTTAAATATTACCTGCTTAATCGAGCACCAGCAGGAAGTAAGCTGCCACCTCAAAAACAGTAAAATAGACAAATCACTAGGTCTGTATTGCATACACTGAAGTAATGCAAGATTTAAGTACCATTATTTGTAATATTCAAAGATTTCATAACAAGACGGTCAGTACCACAGGACCACAACAAATGTGGTGCCAATATTGAAAAAGGGGTCAAAAACTTGAAGATTGGAATTTAAAATGGCACTTGAAGTTTTGGACTTGGTGAATGGGAGAACAGCAAGCTAAACTTCAGTGACCAGTGACAGCTGTGGTAAGGCAAAAAAAATCATGTGATACATTAAAAGAGGCATAGATGCTCATGAAATGAACATAGTTGTCATTTTACAAGTCACTAGTGTGACCACACTTAGGATACTCTGCACAATTGTGGGCGTCAGTGTATAAGAAAGATATAGCTGAACTAGAGAGGGTGAAGAGAAGAACAACAAAGGTTATTAAGGGAATGTGTGGCATGCAATACCAATATAGGTTAATAAACTTGGGGTTATTCAGCTTGGAAAAAGGAAGGCTTAGAGGTGATCTTATTACGATAGGCAATTAAGTGAGGGGAAAGTACAGAGATCTGTACAATTATATTTTTGCATTTCAAGCTGCAGCAATAATGGGGGGGAACGTTAATATCCAGAAGAATAAAGGTTTAATAATATTCATTACAAACAAAGATCCTTTACTGTGCAAGCAGTGATATTATGGAACTCTGCCACAATATATGATAGAGATGGGCGAACCCACAGATGTTTGGGTTCGGCAGGTCTGGTCAGACTTAAAAAAAAAAAAAATCAGGTTCGGGACCAGAGTTGAACACAAACACCTGCCTAGATGCTGAGCCCCATATAAGTCTATGGGGACTCGAACATTCTGCTGTAAAATGGTGGTAGAAAGGGCTAGGGGGATTGGAGCAAGTACATTATACTTATCAAGTCTCCCGAGTGGCTGTAACACTACTTCCCAGTCCACTCATTAATCCTCACACATATTCACTGCTTCCCCCACCCAGCATTTGTGATTGTTTGCAGTCAGACCACGCCTCCACCCTGTATGACAGCATCTGTTCTGTGATTGGTTGGAATCACACACGCTGTCTGTATTGCTATAGTGGTGTAAAAATAAATAAATAAATTGGCTTAGTGTCCCCTCGTGTTGTGATTACTCCAAGCGGAGTCTCCCTTTTTTTCCAAAAATTGTGCCACACAGACACTAACCCCTTCAGTGGCAGCACTTGTGCCCTAGTTGCAAACAGGATGTTTTGATTTGCATCAAGCACATTCCAAATCCACAAGCATTTACTCTCCCCAGGATGACACAGGGGTAGTAAATTCCTTGTGGATCCATGACTTGTTCATTTTGATGAACGTTAGTCTATCCACATTGTCACTGGATAGACGCGTGCGCTTATCTGTCAGCACACACCCAGCAGCACTGAAGACACGTTCAGAGACAACGCTGGCAGCTGGACACGACAAAATCTCCAAGGCGTAAGTGGAGAGCTCTGGCCATTTTTCAAGATTTGAAGCCCAAAATGAGCAAGGCTCCATTTGCAAAGTCATGGCATCGATGTTCATTTGGAGATACTCCTGTATCATCCTCTCCAGCCGTTGACTATGTGTCAGACTTGTTGTCTCTGGTGGCCTTGCAAAGGAGGGTCTAAAAAAATTATGAAGAGATTCAATAAAATTGCTGTTACCAGCACCAGATACGGTGCTACTTTTACGGGTAGACTGTTGGAGATGACGAGACCGTCCCATTTTTGTCAAGTTACAACTGGGAGATTCACTCCCTGCACCTGCACGGTTGTTTGATGGAAAAGCCGAGCTAAGATCGAGTAACAGCTTCTGCTGATACTCCTGCATATGTGCGTCCCTTTCTATGGCTAGAATTATGTCACAAAATTTGGACTTGTACCGGGGATCTAATAGTGTGGCAAGCCAGTAGTCATCATCACTTCTAATTTTCACAATACGAAAGTCATGTTGGAAGTAGTGCAGCAAGAAGGCGCTCATGTGTCTTGCGCAGCCATGCGGACCAAGTCCACGCTGTGTTTGTGGCATAAAGGTGCTAACCGTTCTTTCTTCCTCTGACATCTCCCCCCAACCTCTTTCAACTGAAATCTGACCAAGGTCTCCCTCATCCGCTGAGTCTTCCATGTCCATGGACAGTTCGTCCTCCATTTCTTCATGTTCTCCTGCACCTTCCTCAATATTTCGCCTGCTACCATGTGCCCTTGTTGATCCTTGTCCCCCATGGTCCCATGCCTGCCGCGTTGGTGATGTTGAACGTCTGGACCTTGGTGATGTTGTTGTGTCTTGCGCATATGAATCCTCCTGTAGTTCCTCCCCTTCCTGTTATCCCACCCCCTGACTCCGAATAGTGTTTAGCGTGTGCTCAAGCATGTAAATGACTGGAATTGTCATGCTGATAATGGCATTGTCAGCGCTAAACATATTCGTCGCCATGTCGAAACTGTGCAGAAGGGTGCATAGGTCCTTGATCTGAGACCACTCCATCAGGGTGATCTGCCCCACCTCTGCATCTCGTTGGCCCAGGCTATATGTCATGACGTATTGCACCAGGGCTCGGCGGTGCTGCCACAGTCGCAGTAACATGTGGAGAGTCGAATTCCAGCGTGTCGCCACATCGCATTTCAGGCGATGAACCGGCAGGCCGAAAGACTTCTGGAGCGATGCAAGTCGCTCAGCTGAGGCGGTTGATCGGCGGAAGTGAGCAGATAGTTTTCATGCCCTGGTCAGAAGGCCGTCTAGGCCGGGATAGTGTGTTAAAAATTACTGGACAACAAGGTTCAACACGTGAGCCATACAAGGCACGTGTGTCACCTTGCCCAGGCGAAGGGCCGCACCCAGGTTTGCAGCATTGTCGCACACGGCCTTACCAGGCTGCAGGTTGAGTGGAGACAACCATTTATTAAACTCAGTCTCCAGAGCTGCCCACAACTCAGTCGCTGTGTGACTCCTATTTACAAGACATGTCAAGCTAAAGACGGCCTGATGCCGTTGCGCTCTGCTGCCAGGATAGTAATGAGGGGTGCGTGATTCCTTCTGCGCAGTGAGAACGCTGGTGGCCTGACCAGGCAGGCTTGGGGCGGAGGTGGAGGACACAGATGAGGTGGAGGAGGCAGAAGCAGTGGCGGAACTTGGACAGACAGAGGATTGACACACAAGACGTGGGGACGGCAAGACTTGTGCAGTAGACCCTTCACCATCTATAACCATAGTTACCCAGTGCCCAGTCAGCGACATGTAACGTCCCTGTCCATGCTTACTGGTCCAAGTATCGGTGGTGAAATGCACCCGCTCACACACATAGTTTCTCAAGGAAGCGGTGATGTTGTGTGCGACATGCTGGTGTAGCGCGGGCACACCTTTCTTAGAGAAGTAGTGGCGACTGGGCATCTGGTACTGGGGCACAGCGACATACATAAGGTCTCTAAAATCCTGTGTGTCCACCAGGCGGAAAGGCAGCATTTCGGTAGCCAAGAGCTTACAGAGGGATAAAGTCAACCTCTTAGCCTTGTCATGGGTCGCAGGAAATGGCCTTTTATTTGTCCACATCTGAGGGACAGAGATCTGGCTGCTGTGTGTAGACGGTGTTGAGTAGGGTGTCCCTGGAAAAATGCAGGTTTGTGAGGAAAGTGCAGGCGTAGACATGATGTTGCCTTCATCCAAAGTTGGTGCTATCGATGTCTGAGAGAGCTGTACACACGCACTTGTTTCCCCTTCCAAACCAACTGACGACCTACCAACAAACTGCCTGTTGCGGTTACAGTGGTGGAAGTTGTGCGTGGAAAACCAGGTTTGACAGCTGCCCCCACAGTCCTAGAAGATGAAGAGCGCGCGGATGCACTGGAAGGGGCAGGCGGTGGATGGTTCGCTCCGCTAGGCCGCATTGCAGCACGGTGAGCTTCCCACTGGGACATGATATTTATTCATGTGACGATTCATGGAAGAAGTTGTCAAACTGCTGAGGTTTTGCCCTCTACTAACAGAATCACGACAAATTTTACAGATCACATAATTTGGGCGATCTTTTGCTATGTCAAAAAAGGACCAGGCTAGGCAAGGCTTAGAAGGCATGCGACCTGCTGATCCACCCTGACTAGTGCTCAGAGGCAGAGTGGTGGCTGAGGATGCAGTTGTAGACGTGCTACCAGTGCTCCGACTCTGTCCAGGAAGGCGCAAGGTAACTTCGTCGTCGGTTGCATCCTCCTCCACCGCCTCTGTTGACCTCCTCGAGTGCCTGACTGTGGGTTGACAGTAGGTGGGATCTAGAACTTCCTCATCAATTGTTGTGTTTGCACTCCCCTCACCCTCAGACCGAGCCTCTTCTTGCCCTGACCGAATATTTAAGTTGTCATTACAATCTGGTATCTGCGTCTCATCGTCATCAGTATGTTCCTCATTGTCTATAACAACAGGTGTTACAGTTTGTGAAAAAGGGTCAACATTATGCTCAGAAACTTGGTCCTCACGGCCTGAATCAGAGTCACAAAGGTTCTGGGCATCACTGAAGACCATTTCCTGGTCTGTACTCATTGTAGCTTGGGAGCAGACCTCTGATTCCCAGGCTATAGTGTGACTGAACAGCTCTGCAGACTCAGCCATCTCAGTTCCACCATACTGTGCAGGGCGGATGGAGACTTCAGAGCTGGGAGAATGCAAGTGTGATTGGGTTGACAACTCAGAGGACTAGTGTTTTTTGGATGCGGTAGTTGAGGTGGCGGAGAGGGCACTTGTTGGACCACTTGAGATCCATTCAAGCATTTTCCTTTTTTGGCCATCATCTACCTTTGTTCCAGTTGTTCGTGTACGTAAAAAAGGGAGCACATTGGATTGTCCACGGTAAGTAGTAGACACCTTACTTTTGCTGGAAGATGGTCTATCTTCAGCAGATGTTAATGGAGCTTTGCCACCTTCCCCACGGACAAACCCTTTTTTTCCTTTTCCAACACGCCTCTTCCCCTTTCCACCAGCATCTGTCACTTTGCCACTCATTTTGATTGCGACAAGATTGTGCACTTAAAATGTGGTAGTAAAAATTGAAAGGTGGTGTAGATTGCAGCGGTGGTCTAGCTTTATTAACAGCAGAATAAACAACAATAATTATCCCTGACAATGCAACTACGGCCCTTAAACTGGCAGCATAAATTGCTAGTATAATAGCTTTGTAACAATGAGCTTGGATGTTCAATGCAGAGGTGGTGCAAATATCTTTGCACTAGTGGGACAATACAGAAGTCCAACAGCCACGTTTAGGATGCCACTAAGTTTCCTCAGTGTTTGCTAGTATAATGGCTTAGTAACAATGAGTTTGAGTGTGCAATGCAGGCAGACTTGCTGCAAATATCTTTGCACTAGTGGGACAATACAGAAGTCCAACAGCCACGTTTAGGATGCCACTAAGTTTCCTCAGTGTTTGCTACTATAATGGCTTATTAACAATGAGTTTGAGTGTGCAATGCAGGCAGACGTGCTGCAAATATCTTTGCACTAGTGGGACAATACAGAAGTCCAACAGCCACATTTAGGATGCCACTAAGTTTCCTCAGTGTTTGCTACTATAATGGCTTAGTAACAATGAGTTTGAGTGTGCAATGCAGGCAGACGTGCTGCAAATATCTTTGCACTAGTGGGACAATACAGAAGTCCAACAGCCACGTTTAGGATGCCACTAAGTTTCTTCAGTGTTTGCTACTATAATGGCTTAGTAACAATGAGTTTGAGTGTGCAATGCAGGCAGACGTGCTGCAAATATCTTTGCACTAGTGGGACAATACAGAAGTCCAACAGCCACGTTTAGGATGCCACTAAGTTTCCTCAGTGTTTGCTACTATAATGGCTTAGTAACAATGAGTTTGAGTGTGCAATGCAGGCAGACGTGCTGCAAATATCTTTGCACTAGTGGGACAATACAGAAGTCCAACAGCCACGTTTAGGATGCCACTAAGTTTCCTCAGTGTTTGCTACTATAATGGCTTAGTAACAATGAGTTTGAGTGTGCAATGCAGGCAGACGTGCTGCAAAAATCTTTGCAATAGTGGGACAATACAGAAGTCCAACAGCCACGTTTAGGATGCCACTAAGTTTCCTCAGTGTTTGGTATTATAATGGCTTTGTAACAATGAGTTTGAGTGTGCAATGCAGGCAGACGTGCTGCAAATATCTTTGCACTAGTGGGACAATACAGAAGTCCAACAGCCACGTTTAGGATGCCACTAAGTTTCCTCAGTGTTTGCTACTATAATAGCTTAGTAACAATGAGTTTGAGTGTGCAATGCAGGCAGACGTGCTGCAAAAATCTTTGCACTAGTGGGACAATACAGAAGTCCAACAGCCACTTTTAGGATGCCACTAAGTTTCCTCAGTGTTTGGTATTATAATGGCTTTGTAACAATGAGTTTGAGTGTGCAATGCAGGCAGACATGCTGAAAATATCTTTGCACTAGTGGGACAATACAGAAGTCCAACAGCCACGTTTAGGATGCCACTAAGTTTCCTCAGTGTTTGGTATTATAATGGCTTTGTAACAATGAGTTTGAGTGTGCAATGCAGGCAGACGTGCTGCAAATATCTTTGCACTAGTGGGACAATACAGAAGTCCAACAGCCACGTTTAGGATGCCACTAAGTTTCCTCAGTGTTTGCTACTATAATGGCTTAGTAACAATGAGCTTGAGTGTGCAAAGGGCAGGAGGGTACAGTGGCAGGGTTGTGGGTCTGGGTAGAGGAAAGGAAGCCTCCCTTTCTATCCCTCCTAATGGGGAAATGCAGCGAGGAAATCCCTGACCTTAGCTACACAGACGCTGTCATCTTGTGTAGCTGTTAAAATCTGTTATCACGGCCCTGACTGTCACCTATGGCTCTGACCCTGCCGGTATTAGCCCTTAAAAGGACTAATAGAAACTTCTATCCCTATTCTGTATAGCGCTGTGTATAGAGCGTACACAGCAGTATCGGAGACAGGAGCTACGCCAGCGGTGTCTGACACCCAGACGCAGAAGAGATAATGGCGTCCGGACGGGCAGATACTCGTTTTTATAATGCAGGGACATGTGACATGGACATCCTATCACACATGCCGTTGCTTCTCTGGCTAAAAGTCCACGTAGCTGTGTGTGTGTCTGGGATTGGCTGACATGCTGGCCCGCCCCACTACACGCGCGCGCTTAGGGAAGGAAAACAAGGAAAAAAAAAAAATTGGCGATCACCATTATCCAAACAGCAGTGATCTGAATGCGCTGTTCCCGCGTACTATACACTGAAATTTCATAATAGTGTGAGTCACAGAGTGACTTACACTATTACAGCGGAAAGCCAGCTAGTAATTAGCTTGTCTTTTTGCTGCTAGAACCGTTCTCGAACGTATCTAGAACTATCGAGCTTTAGCAAAAAGCTTGAGTTCTAGTTCGATCTAGAACAGCCCCCAAAATCACTCGAGCCGCGAACTGGAGAACCTCGAACCGCGAACCGTGCTCAACTCTAATTATTACCTTTTCCTGGAGTTGACTAACAAAGATTACTACAAAAGCAAGATGTCTAATTTAGGCTAGGTATGCACGTTGCATCTTTGTGGTAACTACAAATATGCACGTTTTTGGCCCACCAAAAAATGTTTTTTTGCCATGTTTTTTTGCCACATTTTTGCCCAATGCGTTTTTTAAGTCAAATCTATTGATAGAAAAAATAGGCCATCATTTAGACCGAGGTCCCGAAAAATAAAATCATGACTAGTCTCTTTTTTTTTTACAAACTTCTGAAATTTTCTGCCCTATAAAATCATACTGCCAAGTTAGTTTTACCATATAATATAGTGAACATAGTAAATAAAAAATAAAAAAAAAATGTGAAATTAGATTTTTTTTTTTGCTTTTTCACCATACTTGGAGTTTTTTCCTATTTGCCAGCACACTATATGGTAAAATGAACGGTATAATTCAAAAGTACAATTTGTCTGCAAACAACAAGTCTTCATATAGCTATATTGATGAAAAAATAAAAACATTATGGCTCTTAGAAGAAAGGAAGGATAAAACGAAAGCGCAAAAATGGAAAATCGCAAGGTTGTGAAAGGGTTAATAGTGTTGGTGCTAGTGACACCAACCTACACAGTATAGTGCAGTCTACGGAAGATGTTTAGAAATTTATAAATTGAGTTGGACAAACTTAGAGCCCCCTCCATGAATTGGTAGGTTAAGAGTGGTTGTTTCATCAGCATTTTGCACCTGTGTTGCCTCTGCCTTTAACAAGGGGGGGCTAATGAATCTTGCTAGTACATTAGTTTCTGTGACCTGGGCAGGTAAATACTGTTGCCCTTTTTAAAAAAAAAATTGACATTAAAGTTATCTGAGCATGGAATTTACCATTTTAGAATCTCTTATATCAAAGATTAGTTGTCAGTGATGACCTCTTCCTGGTCTTCCAGAATCCTGTTGGGAAAGAAAGCTATTACACTGCAAATAAGTTTTTAATTTATCATTAGAGAATTCCTTTGTATTAAGATCAAAATATTCGGCCAGAAGAGGAGTTGGCTAGAAAAAAAATGTCTACATTTTTTTTCTGAATACCTTTTGACAGAATCCAACAGGTAAATAGTTGCTGTTGCTGAAAAGTCTTAAAGACCACACCTAAGCTTTTTAACCTCTTCCTGACATTTGATGTACCATGTACCCTGATTGGCAATGTGTTGCTGACAAGCACGTGCAGGGCACATCTTGGCTATTATACAGTCACCGTGACTACAGTGACATTCATCGCATGAAAGTGCCTGCTGTTTCTGACAGCAGGGCCCTTGTCCACGTCGACACGGGGGTTTCATCAGCCCCCCACAACGACGATCAATTTGATTGACTGATCAATTCTGAAAAAAAACTACATATAACTGAATAGGATAACTGAAGTGAGCACTTATATATATATTATGAGTGCAAGCCAAAAAATACATACTATCCTTATATAGTATGTATTTTTTGGCTTGCACTCATAATATATATATATCAGTGCTCACTTCAGTTATCCTATTCAGTTATATGTAGTTTTTTTCTGAATGTGAACACAGCTCCGCCCCTTTCGGCCATGTTTTTTCCATCTCCTATATAAGAAAGTCCTTGGTTACCCCTCTCCACCCACAACAGTTTTTAATTGCAATGAGATGACACACAGTTAGGGTCACAGAGCTAGGGACCCCAATATAGAGATATACCTTGACGAGGTTTTGGGGCTCAGTTACATTGATCAATGCGATTGCTAAATATCTCCTTTTTCTTAATATTCATGGCAGGTATGCAATTCATTATTCACATGTTCAAGTTAGCAAGTAGCATTTTTCATTGTATTTTCAAATATTTTTCCATATGCTTGAGGCATTATACTATTATCTAAGTTTGATGTGCAGCCTTATCCTTATATAGTATGTATTTTTTGGCTTGCACTCATAATATATATATCAGTGCTCACTTCAGTTATCCTATTCAGTTACAAGCACGGATCAGTGACGTACATCACTGATCGGTGTCCGTGCTGGCTTTAGGCCAGGAATAGTAATGGGCAATCCCGAACTGTAAAGATCGGGGATCGTACCGACCACATAGTGATCGTTTACACAATCCGAATCACAAATTGGGTACAGGGGCTGTAAAAAAAGCACATTATTAAAAAACATTATGATCAAACTAACAGGTCCTGCGGCGCATTCTCCAGACTCCGTCTCCCGGCCGCTTCTGCTTCCGTGTCCGATCATTGCTGTGCCCAACGATAAGTACCACTGCCTAAAGGACCTTCCATGTGACCAGTCTGGTGTGAATGTTGTACAGACATTGGCTTACAGACTGGTCACATGACTAAGATGTCATCAAAAGTCCTGTTAACTGAACTTTGACTGTCACTGTGCGAGTGTCGCATCGCATCATGGCGCACAATCTCCCAACAGGAGCAGGTCAGCTGCATGTATTTCTATGCAGCTGAGGTGCTCCTATCCTGAGAGCGTCAGACCATGCGGGGGGATGCAATGCAAGACGCAAGTGAAATCATACCCTCACTATCAGCCTGCTTCTCCCTTTGTACAGAGCGATGCAGCAAAGCTGACAATGCTCTTTCTGCTTCTCTCTCTGTACAGCCGCTTGTCTTTACAGAGTCATGAAGCAGAGCTGACATTGGTGTCCCTGTGAACTACGTCAGACTTAGGAGTTTTTATAATAAAGATGGAGCCTCAACATTTTTTTTTTGTTTTATTTCTAATAAAAAAAACATTTCTATGCGTTGTACTTTTTTTTCACTGTTAACCAGAAATTCATGGTGGTCATGTCTAATTTGGCATGACACCATGAATTTCAGGCTTAGTACCATCAGAGAATACAAAGCTGGTATTAACCCCTTTATTACCAAGCGAGGCACCACCACCAGGGCCACTGGTCGAGCCAGGTAAAGCACCTGGAAATGGCGCTAAGAAACAAAGTGCCATTTCCAGTGCCGAGAATCTCAGCCCCCAGCTGCCTGGCTTTACCTGACTAGCGATCAAAATACGGCGGAAGCTCATGCATTTTTTTTAATTATTTGTTAAATAATTAAAAAAAAAAAAAGGGCTTCCCTGTATTTTGATTGAAAGCCAAGGTAAAGCCAGGTAGATGGGGGTGGCAGCCCGCACATTACTTATTTTTATACAGCTATATATTGTATACAATGAATGTATGTATATATATATATATATATATATATATACACACACAGTGCTGGGCAAAAGTATTGACACCCCTGCAATTCTGTCAGATAATACTCCGTTTCTTCTTGAACGTATTTGCAATCACAAATTCTTTGGTATCATTATCTTCATTTATTTTGCTTGCAATGAAAAAACACAAAAGAGAATGAAACAAAAATCAAATCATTGATCATTTCACACAAAACTCCAAAAATGGGCCAGACAAAAGTATTGGCACCCTTAGCCTAATATTTGGTTGCACAACCTTTTGCCAAAATAACTGCGAACAACCGCTTCCGGTAACCATCAATGAGTTTCTTACAATGCTCTCCTGGAATTTTAGACCATTCTTCTTTGGCAAACTGCTCCAGGTCCCTGAGATTTGAAGGGTGCCTTCTCCAAACTGCCATTTTGAGATCTCTCCACAGGTGTTCTATGGGATTCAGGTCTGGACTCATTGCTGGCCACTTTAGTAGTCTCCACTGCTCTCTATCAAACCATTTTCTAGTGCTTTTTGAAGTGTGTTTTGGGTCATTGTCCTGCTGGATTGTCCTGCAGGTTCTTTATCCACCATCCGCACAATCTTGCGTTGAAATCTCTCGTCAATTTTTCTTTTTCTTCCACATCTAGGGAGGTTAGCCACAGTGCCATGGGCTTTAAACTTCTTGATGACACTGCGCACCGTAGACAAAGGAACTTTCAGGTCTTTGGAGATGGACTTGTAGCCTTGAGATTGCTCATGCTTCCTCACAATTTGGATTCTCAAGTCTTTAGACAGTTCTTTGGTCTTCTTTCTTTTCTCCATGCTCAATGTAGTACACACAAGGACACAGGACTGAGGTTGAGTCAACTTTAATCCATGTCAACTGGCTGCAAGTGTGATTTAGGTATTGCCAACACCTGTTAGGTGCCACAGGTAAGTTACAGGTGCTGTTAACTACACAAATTAGAGAAGCATCACATGATTTTTCAAACAGTGGCAATACTTTTGTCCACCCCCTTTTTTATATTTGTTGTGGAATTATATCTAATTTGGCTTTATGACAATTTTTTTTTTCATTGAAGACAAATTAAATTAAGATAAGAATACCAAAGAATTTGTGATTGCAATCATTTTCAAGAAGAAACTGAGTATTATCTGACAGAATTTCAGGGGTGCCAATACTTTTAGCCAGCACTGTATATATATATATATATACACATATTTAGCTGTACTACACGGCTTCACCCGGGTTAATAACTGCTGTTGACAAAATAGAATGTATTAACAAAAATTTATTCTGCACACAAAAACCACAAGACAAATAGATAGAAATGTAATTATTAAAAGGCAAAAACTAAGCTAATAGAAGCATTTCACAACATATATTTCAACACCACAGATATTCCAAACAGATTTAACATCCTATGACCTCACACATACTGAGAATGTCCTTTGTTGCCTACATTAACCAATCAGAGCTCAGATTAATTAACTGTAGCAAAATAGAAGCTAAGCTGTGATTGGTTTCTATTGGCAGCCTGATAAATCTCCAGGCAACAGAAAGCCACCACCCCCTGACAGTATATATTAGCTCACACATACACATAATAGACAGGTCATGTGACTGTCAGCTGCCGTATTTCCTATGTGGTACATTTGTTGTTCTTGTAGTTTGGCTGCTTATTAATCAGATTTTTATTTTTGAAAGATAATACCAGACTTGTGTGTGTTTAGGGCGATTATGTGGCGAGGTTGGTGTATGTGTGGTGAAATGTGTGCTGAGGGTGGTACAGTTAGGTCCAGAAATATTTGGACAGTGACACAAGTTTTGTTATTTTAGCTGTTTACAAAAACATGTTCAGAAATACAATTATATTTATAATATGGGCTGAAAGTGCACACTCCCAGCTGCAATATGAGAGTTTTCACATCCAAATCGGAGAAAGGGTTTAGGAATCATAGCTCTGTAATGCATAGCCTCCTCTTTTTCAAGGGACCAAAAGTAATTGGACAAGGGACTCTAAGGGCTGCAATTAACTCTGAAGGCGTCTCCCTCGTTAACCTGTAATCAATGAAGTAGTAAAAAGGTCTGGGGTTGATTAGAGGTGTGTGGTTTTCCATTTGGAAGCTGTTGCTGTGACCAGACAACATGCGGTCTAAGGAACTCTCAATTGAGGTGAAGCAGAACATCCTGAGGCTGAAAAAAAAGAAAAAATCCATCAGAGAGATAGCAGACATGCTTGGAGTAGCAAAATCAACAGTCGGGTACATTCTGAGAAAAAAGGAATTGACTGGTGAGCTTGGGAACTCAAAAAGGCCTGGGCGTCCACGGATGACAACAGTGGTGGATGATCGCCGCATACTTTCTTTGGTGAAGAAGAACCCGTTCACAACATCAACTGAAGTCCAGAACACTCTCAGTGAAGTAGGTGTATCTGTCTCTAAGTCAACTGTAAAGAGAAGACTCCATGAAAGTAAATACAAAGGGTTCACATCTAGATGCAAACCATTCATCAATTCCAAAAATAGACAGGCCAGAGTTAAATTTGCTGAAAAACACCTCATGAAGCCAGCTCAGTTCTGGAAAAGTATTCTATGGACAGATGAGACAAAGATCAACCTGTACCAGAATGATGGGAAGAAAAAAGTTTGGAGAAGAAAGGGAACGGCACATGATCCAAGGCACACCACATCCTCTGTAAAACATGGTGGAGGCAACGTGATGGCATGGGCATGCATGGCTTTCAATGGCACTGGGTCACTTGTGTTTATTGATGACATAACAGCAGACAAGAGTAGCCGGATGAATTCTGAAGTGTACCGGGATATACTTTCAGCCAAGATTCAGCCAAATGCCGCAAAGTTGATCGGACGGCGCTTCATAGTACAGATGGACAATGACCCCAAACATACAGCCAAAGCTACCCAGGAGTTCACGAGTGCAAAAAAGTGGAACATTCTGCAATGGCCAACTCAATCACCAGATCTTAACCCAATTGAGCATGCATTTCACTTGCTCAAATCCAGACTTAAGACGGAAAGACCCAGAAACAAGCAAGACCTGAAGGCTGAGGCTGTAAAGGCCTGGCAAAGCATTAAGAAGGAGGAAACCCAGCGTTTGGTGATGTCCATGGGTTCCAGACTTAAGGCAGTGATTGCCTCCAAAGGATTCGCAACAAAATATTGAAAATAAAAATATTTTGTTTGGGTTTGGTTTATTTGTCCAATTACTTTTGACCTCCTAAAATGTGGAGTGTTTGTAAAGAAATGTGTACAATTCCTACAATTTCTATCAGATATTTTTGTTCAAACCTTCAAATTAAACGTTACAATCTGCACTTGAATTCTGTTGTAGAGGTTTCATTTCAAATCCAATGTGGTGGCATGCAGAGCCCAACTCGCGAAAATTGTGTCACTGTCCAAATATTTCTGGACCTAACTGTATATATATATATATATTGTGAGACTGTGACCGGGCTGGTCCATGACGGCCGGTACGTCTCGCCCCGGTTGTGCTCCCTCCATGTATAGAAGGCAACTCCGCTCCAGGGTTAATCCTGTTTCCCTACAGGCTGAAGTGAGGGTTAAAAGGAAACAGGAACATGGGCGTGGGTCCCTAGTGTGTGAGGGAGTGAACACAACTCCCTGAGTATCTGCCGGAGAAACAAGTGTATGCTGTATTGGACTTGTGGTTTGTGCAATAAACCGTGTGCTGTGACCCTTGGTGCCTAGATCCCGTGTCTTCTGCTACGCAGCCGACCACACTACCTCACATATGGTGGAGAATCGGCGGGCATGCCAGCCGGTGAGGTGTAGCTTCCATTTCTGGTGACCTGGTAGCACATGTCCTGGATTCAAGCGGCTATACTACAGCCCAAACCCGGCGACGCCATGGAGGACATACTAAAGCAGCTGGTTCAGGCCAATGCACGTCAGCAGCAAGCCTTGCAATTGCAGGAACAAAGACACCAAGAACAGATGGTTCTCCTGGCCAAGTCGATCCGTGGCGGACCGGCAGCAACAACCCCGGGACCGGGTGACGACGGCAGCGTCCGGAAAACGGTGAGACAAGCGTTGCAAAAGATGACCCCGGGGGATGATGTGGAAGCGTTCCTGGCGGTGTTTGAGCGGGTGGCCGAGCGGGAAAAGCTGCCGACCCCCCAGTGGGCTGAGGTATTGTCGCCCTATTTGACGGGGGAGCCCCAAAAAGCATACCTGGACCTCTGTACCGAGGACGCCATAGACTATGCGACCCTGAAAGCCGAAATACTTGCTCGGTTGGGGGTGAATAGCTATGTACGGGCTCAGCGGGTAAATCAGTGGTTCTATGAGGAAGCCAAACCCGTACGCTCCCAGGCCTATGACTTGTTGCATCTGGTAAAGAAGTGGTTGCAGCCTGACACTCTGAGCCCTGTGCAAATGGTGGAAAGGGTAGTGGTGGATCGCTTTGTGCGTACCTTACCCATCACCATTCAACGGTGGGTAGGACAGGGCGACCCAAGTACCCTGGACCAATTAGTAGGTCTGGTGGAGCGGCATGTGGCTACGCAGGACTTGATACGGGACACTGAGACTTTGCGTGCCGCCCGTCGGTCCGGCCCCTCCAAGCCTCGGGCCAAGGACCCACCGCTGACACCGGTGCGGGAGTCCGTTACCGTCCCGTCTGAGGTCGCGCCCGCCGTCCCTGCGGTCCGGAAGGCTATGTACCCTAAACGACAACTCGTCAAGGAGGTATCCTTCCCTATTAGATGTTGGCGGTGCCAGCGGGTGGGACATATGGAGGCCCAGTGTCCACTCACCACGGAGCCCATGGATTGTGGGGTTACCCGGCGGGGTTCAATGTATGCTCAGGCGGTATATACCGCGGACCTTGTCTCCCCGGAGACTGAGCCCCACTTGTGCCAAATACAGGTGAATGGACGTCCGGTTACAGGCTTGTTGGATTCCGGAAGCTTAGTGACCCTTGTGCGATCAACCCTAAGGGCTAACATAAAGGCCACAGGACGTACCGTGGGGGTGGTTTGCATACATGGGGACCAACGAGACTATCCCACGGGGGTTGTCACCATCACAGCACCCTGCGGACAGGTGCAACATGAGGTGGGACTTATGAACTCTCTTACCTATGACGTGATCCTAGGAAGGGATCTGCCCTATTTTTGGACTCTATGGAAGGGGCCTCCTAAGTCCCTTCAAGTATTGGACCGTCCGGGACCTGAGCCCGACAATCCCGAATCCGGGACGCCTGCCGTAGGGGTCCCCATGATAGGGACAGAGTGTGAACCAGATAGGTCGCCCCTAGAGGTATTGGCAGGAGAGGCTGAGATGGTCGAGCCCATCCCGGAGTTGGAGGCGTCCCCGGATACGTTTGGGACAGCCCAACTCCAGGACCCTACATTAATACATGCCCGGAGTCGGGTGACAGTGGTTGACGGGGTGGCACAGCTACCCGGTGCCCAGGTAAGGTACCCCCATTTCGCCCTTAAGCAGGATTTACTCTACCGGGTAGATGAAATAAGGGGCGTGGGGGTAGAGCAGTTGGTGGTGCCCCAGCCGTATCGCCGGCGGGTCCTCGACTTGGCTCATAAACACCTGATGAGTGGCCACCTGAAGGTCAAGAAAACGCAGGAGCGAATATTGCAAAGGTTCTATTGGCCCGGGGTCTTCGGGGAGGTAAAACGGTTCTGTGAAACCTGCCCGGAGTGTCAGCTTACCGCACCCCTGGCCCACTTTCGCAGTCCGTTGGTGCCCTTACCCATTATAGAAGTCCATTTTGAACGGATAGGGATGGATCTGGTGGGGCCCCTCATAAAGTCCGCTCGAGGGCACCAACACATCCTAGTGATCGTTGACTATGCCACCCAGTATCCCGAGGCGATACCTCTCAGACATACTGCAGCAAAGCTTATAGCTCGGGAGTTGTTTGCTGTGTTCTGCCGGGTGGGGTTGCCCAAGGAGATCCTTACGGATCAGGGGACCCCATTCATGTCTAAAGTGACCAAAGAGCTATGCCGGCTACTCCAGATCAAGCAGTTGCGTACGTCTGTGTATCATCCTCAAACGGACGGTTTAGTCGAGCGTTTCAATAAAACCCTGAAAACCATGCTCAAACGGGTGATTTCAAAAGACGGGAAAGACTGGGATATGATGCTTCCCTATTTGATGTTTGCCATCCGAGAGGTGCCACAGGCATCCACGGGGTTTTTGCCTTTTGAGTTGTTATACGGGCGACATCCTCGGGGATTGTTGGACCTGGCAAAAGAAACCCGAGAGCAGGAGCCCACCCCCCATAAAAGTGTGATTGAACACATTTTAGGAATGCAGAACCGCATAAGCGCGGTCATGCCAATTGTGAAGGAGCATTTACAGGAGGCTCAGGCCGCGCAAAGCGGCCGCTACAATAGACAAGCCACCGTGCGGACCTTTAAACCCGGGGATCGGGTGTTGGTATTAATCCCCACGGCGGAGAGTAAATTCCTGGCTCAGTGGCAAGGCCCCTACGAGATAAAGGAAAGAAGCGGGGTATTGCAGCCCGGTAGGCGGAAACCTGAACAAATATACCATGTCAACCTGTTAAAACCTTGGCAGGAATGGGAAAGCCTGATGGTTGATTTTTCCCCATCTCCCTCCTCTTCGGGTCGTTCAACCCCGGCTCCAGCGCCCTCCGGAGAGGACGAACCGGAAGTAAGGATTGGAGAAGCCCTCACCAAGCAACAGAGGCGAGAGGCCAGACGGCTGGTTCAGCAGAACCCCGAGGTCTTCTCCGAGCTGCCTGGTAGGACAAGTCTGATACGACATGACATTGTCACCGAGCCTCACCTGAAGGTACGCCTGAAGTCATACCGGGTACCGGAGGCTCGAAGACAAGCCATATCAGAGGAAGTGATTGATTTACTGGTCCTGAAGAAGAGGTCACAGACCTTGAAACGCGTAAACCCATGGAATAAAAGAATGTTCTGAATTATCAACATCTCCTCTGATGAATTCATCTGGCGGATTGCGCGGGTTTAACCCCTTCTCCTTCTCCACTTTGATCTGCAAACACGTGGGGCCGCTGCAGCCGCCATTATCTGATGCTATCTATGGTGGTTGTGACCTCTCACAACCTGAATCGGTGAGTGTATTGTGATATATGCTAAACCGTATGTGTAATCTGGTAAAACCCTATCAGCGCTTCTCTTTTCTAGTTTCCTTTTGGGTTACACGGCGCTCCGGCCACATTCCAGAGGTTGATGGACTTGGTGCTGGAACCCCACCAGGCGTATGCATCAGCGTACTTTGATGACATCATTATTTACAGCTCCGATTGGCAGACCCACTTGGAACAGGTACAAGCGGTGGTGGACGCGCTCCGAACAGCCGGATTGACGGCCAATCCCAAGAAATGTGCGTTGGGGCTCACAGAAGCCCGCTACTTGGGCTACGTAATAGGCCAAGGAGTGATTAAGCCCCAAATTAACAAAGTGGAGGCGATCCAGAAGTCCTGTGCGGACAGCCCGTTCTTGTCAACCCTGATTTCCGGAAGGAGTTCATAGTACAGACTGATGCCTCTGAGGTCGGCCTGGGGGCAGTGCTGTCTCAGGTGGTTCAGGGGGAGGAACACCCCGTCACCTTCTTGAGTAGGAAGCTCACCCCTCCTGAGTGGAATTATAGCGTAGTGGAGAAGGAGTGCCTGGCGATTAAGTGGGCCTTGGAGTCCCTGCGCTATTACCTGCTGGGACGGCAGTTTCGCTTGGTGACTGATCACTCTCTGCTGGTCTGGATGAGGTCCGCCAAGGAACGGAATGCCCGGGTTACCCGGTGGTTCCTTTCTCTGCAGAACTTCTGTTTTACGGTTGAACACCGGGCCGGTAGGTTGCAGGGCAACGCCGATGCCTTGTCCCGCGGCCCGTGTTTGATGGCGGGAGTTTGAACTGAGGGGGGGGTATGTGAGACTGTGACCGGGCTGGTCCATGACGGCCGGTACGTCTCGCCCCGGTTGTGCTCCTTCCATGTATAGAAGGCAACTCCACTCCAGGGTTAATCCTATTTCCCTACAGGCTGAAGTGAGGGTTAAAAGGAAACAGGAACATGGGCGTGGGTCCCTAGTGTGTGAGGGAGTGAACACAACTCCCTGAGTATCTGCCGGAGAAACAAGTGTATGCTGTATTGGACTTGTGGTTTGTGCAATAAACCGTGTGCTGTGACCCTTGGTGCCTAGATCCCGTGTCTTCTGCTACGCAGCCGACCACGCTACCTCACAATATATATATATATATACAGTTAGGTCCAGAAATATTTGGACAGTGACACAATTTTCGCGAGTTGGGCTCTGCATGCCACCACATTGGATTTGAAATGAAACCTCTACAAAAGAGTTCAAGTGCAGATTGTAACGTTTAATCTGAAGGTTTGAACAAAAATATCTGATAGAAATTGTAGGAATTGTACACATTTCTTTACAAACACTCCACATTTTAGGAGGTCAAAAGTAATTGGACAAATAAACCAAACCCAAACAAAATATTTTTATTTTCAATATTTTGTTGTGAATCCTTTGGAGGCAATCACTGCCTTAAGTCTGGAACCCATGGACATCACCAAACGCTGGGTTTCCTCCTTCTTAATGCTTTGCCAGGCCTTTACAGCCGCAGCCTTCAGGTCTTGCTTGTTTGTGGGTCTTTCCGTCTTAAGTCTGGATTTGAGCAAGTGAAATGCATGCTCAATTGGGTTAAGATCTGGTGATTGACTTGGCCATTGCAGAATGTTCCACTTTTTTGCACTCATGAACTCCTGGGTAGCTTTGGCTGTATGCTTGGGGTCATTGTCCATCTGTACTATGAAGCGCCGTCCGATCAACTTTGCGGCATTTGGCTGAATCTGGGCTGAAAGTATATCCCGGTACACTTCAGAATTCATCCAGCTACTCTTGTCTGCTGTTATGTCATCAATAAACACAAGTGACCCAGTGCCATTGAAAGCCATGCATGCCCATGCCATCATGTTGCCTCCACCATGTTTTACAGAGGATGTGGTGTGCCTTGGATCATGTGCCGTTCCCTTTCTTCTCCAAACTTTTTTCTTCCCATCATTCTGGTACAGGTTGATCTTTGTCTCATCTGTCCATAGAATACTTTTCCAGAACTGAGCTGGCTTCATGAGGTGTTTTTCAGCAAATTTAACTCTGGCCTGTCTATTTTTGGAATTGATGAATGGTTTGCATCTAGATGTGAACCCTTTGTATTTACTTTCATGGAGTCTTCTCTTTACTGTTGACTTAGAGACAGATACACCTACTTCACTGAGAGTGTTCTGGACTTCAGTTGATGTTGTGAATGGGTTCTTCTTCACCAAAGAAAGTATGCGGCGATCATCCACCACTGTTGTCATCCGTGGACGCCCAGGCCTTTTTGAGTTCCCAAGTTCACCAGTCAATTCCTTTTTTCTCAGAATGTACCCGACTGTTGATTTTGCTACTCCAAGCATGTCTGCTATCTCTTTGATGGATTTTTTTCTTTTTTTTTCAGCCTCAGGATGTTCTGCTTCACCTCAATTGAGAGTTCCTTAGACCGCATGTTGTGTGGTCACAGCAACAGCTTCCAAATGCAAAACCACACACACCTGTAATCAACCCCAGACCTTTTAACTACTTCATTGATTACAGGTTAACGAGGGAGACGCCTTCAGAGTTAATTGCAGCCCTTAGAGTCCCTTGTCCAATTACTTTTGGTCCCTTGAAAAAGAGGAGGCTATGCATTACAGAGCTATGATTCCTAAACCCTTTCTCCGATTTGGATGTGAAAACTCTCATATTGCAGCTGGGAGTGTGCACCTTCAGCCCATATTATATATATACCGTATTTTTCGCTTTATAAGACGCACTTTTGTTCCCCCAAATTTTGGGGGAAAGTAGGGGGTGCGTCTTATAATCCGAATATACGGGGGGGTGTATATATATATACACACACTACAGAGTCCAGGGGAGGTGCGGGCAGCTCTGGAGCTCTGCTGGGGGACTTGTAAAAGCTGGGAGCAGCAGCGTTTGATCTCCTGCTCCCGCTCATATAATATGCACAGCCGCTGTCCACCACCATGGTGCTGAAAGTGCACCGCGGCGATGGGCTGGGGCAGCAGTGTATATTATATCTGCCTGCGCCCTTCTTTGATTGCACATGCCCCCTCCCCCGTGTTAGCTATGGCCCCCATGCTGCTGCAAACAGTAAAATAATAAACTTTTTACTCACCTCCTCCAGCGTGTCTGCCCGGCCTCCCTCCTGCTGCTGTGATAAGGCTCAAGAGATTTCACTCTGCCTTGCCGATCACATGACCGGCCGAGAAACAGGAAATGCAGGAGGCCGGAGCTCAACCCCGAGGAGGGGGACACAGACAGGACAATGCTGGAGAAGGTAAGGAAAGTTTATTTTACTAAAAGCAGCAGCATGGGGCGATATATAACACAGGGAGCTGTGTGCCAGCAATAGTGGGTCGTGTGCCGCCACATGGGGCCATGTGCCAGCAATAGTGGGCCATGTGCCGCCACATGGGGCTGTGTGCCGCCACATGGGGCCATGTGCCAGCAATAGTGGGCTGTGTGCAGCCACATGGGGCTGTGTGCCGCCACATGGGGCCATGTGCCAGCAATAGTGGGCCGTGTGCAGCCACATGAGGCCATGTGCCAGCAATAGTGGGCTATGTGCAGCCACATGGGGCCGTGTGCCGCCACATGGGGCCGTGTGCCGCCACATGGGGCCATGTGCCAGAAATAGTGGGCCGTGTGCCGCCACATGGGGCCGTGTGCCGCCACATGGGGCCGTGTGCCGCCACATGGGGCCATGTGCCGCCACATGGGGCCATGTGCCAGCAATAGTGGGCCGTGTGCAGCCACATGGGGCCATGTGTATATATATATATATATATATATATATATATATATATATATATATACACATACACACACACACACACATACAGTACAGACCAAAAATATTGGACACACCTTCTCATTCAAAGAGTTTTCTTTATTTTCATGACTCTGAAAATTGTAGATTCACATTGAAGGCATCAAAACTATGAATTAACACATGTGGAATGAAATACTTAAAAAAGTTTGAAACAACTGAAAATATGTCTTATATTCTAGGTTCTTCAAAGTAGCCACCTTTTGCTTTGATTACTGTTTTGCACACTCTTGGCATTCTCTTGATGAGCTTCAAGAGGTAGTCACCGGAAATGGTCTTCCAACAGTCTTGAAGGAGTTCCCAGAAATGCTTAGCACTTGATGGCCCTTTTGCCTTCACTCTGCGGTCCAGCTCACCCCAAACCATCTCAACTGAGTTCATGTCTAGTGACTGTGGAGGCCAGGTCATCTGGCGTAGCACCACATCACTCTCCTTCTTAGTCAAATAGACCTTACACAGCCTTGATGTGTGTTTGGGGTCATTGTCCTGTTGAAAAATAAATGATGGTCCAACTAAACGCAAACCAGATGGAAGAGCACGCCGCTGCAAGATGCTGTGGTAGCCATGCTGGTTCAGTATGCCTTCAATTTTGAATAAATCCCCAACAGTGTCACCAGCAAAGCACCCGCACACCATCACACCTCCTCCTCCATGCTTCACGGTGGGAACAAAGCATGTAGAGTCCATCCGTTCACCTTTTCTGCATCGCACAAAGACACGGTGGTTGGATGCAAAGATCTAAAATTTGGACTCATCAGACCAAAGCACAGATTTCCACTGGTCTAATGTCTATTCCTTGTGTTCTTTAGCACAAACAAGTCTCTTCTGCTTGTTGCCTGTCCTTAGCAGTGGTTTCCTAGCAGCTATTTTACCATGTAGGCCTGCTGCACAAAAGTCTCCTCTTAACAGTTGTTCTAGAGATGTGTCTGCCGCTAGAACTCTGTGTGGCATTAACCTGGTCTCTAATCTGAGCTGCTGTTAACCTGCGATTTCTGAGGCTGGTGACTCGGATAAAGTTATCCTCCGCAGCAGAGATGACTCTTGGTTTTCCTTTCCTGGGGCGGTTCTCATATGAGCCAGTTTCTTTGTAGAGTTTGATGGTTTTTGACACTGCACTTATGGACACTTTCAAAGTGTTCCCAATTTTTGGACTGACTGACCTTCATTTCTTAAAGTAATGATGGCCACTCGTTTTTCTTTACTTAGCTGCTTTTTTCTTGCCATAATACAAATTCTAACAGTCTATTTAGTAGGACTATCAGCTGTGTATCCGCCAGACTTCTGCAGTGTCTGCACAACACAACTGATGGTCCCAATCCCATTTAGAAGGCAAGAAATCCCAGGGCACACCTGTGAAGTGAAAACCATTTCCGGTGGCTACCTCTTGAAGCGCATCAAGAAAATGTCAAGTGTGCAAAGCAGTAATCAAAGCAAAAGGTGGCTACTTTGAAGAACTTAGAATATAAGACATATTTTCAGTTGTTTCACACTTTTTTAAGTATTTATATCCACATGTGTTAATTCATAGTTTTGATGCCTTCAATGTGAATCTACAATTTTCAGAGTCATGAAAATAAAGAAAACTGTTTGAATGAGAAGGTGTGTCCAAACTTTTGGTCTATATATATATATTGTTGTATAAAAATAAATAATTTAAAAGAAATGACGTAGCGCTCCGCGGTATTTTTGATTCTCAGCGCAGATAAAGCGGACGGCTACGGGCTGACACCCCCATCTGCCTATCTGTACCTTGGCTGTTAATCAAAATACAGTACAGTCGATTTTTTTTTAATTATTTAAAAAAATAGTAAAAACAAAATGCATGGGCTCCCGCCGTATTTTGATTGCCAATCAGGTAAAACCAGGCAGCTGGGGGCTGGGATTCTCTTCAGCCCGCAGCTGCCCCTGGAAATGACGCATTGTTTCTTAGCGCCATTTCCAAGTGCTTTACCCGGCTCCTCCAACGGCCCTGGTGGCGGTGGCACGCTGGGTAATAAAGGGGTTAATACCAGCTTTGTATTCTCAGATGGTACTAAGCCGGAAATTCATGCTGACATGCCAAATTAGACATGGCCACCATGAATTTCTAATAAAGAGTAAAAAAAAAAAACACATTACATAGAAAAAAATTTTTTATTAGCAATAAAAATTTATTTTTTAGAGATTCCATCTTTATTATAAAAAACTCCTTATTCCGACATAGTCTACAGGTAGAGCAATGTCAGTTTTGCTTCATCACTCTCTACAGCGTGAGAAGCAGGCTGACAGTGAGGGGATGAATGCACTTGCGTCTTGAATCGGTATCAGCCGGGTGATGCCGATGCGACACTTGTACAGTGACAGTCAAAGTTCAGTTAACAGGACCTTTGATGATGTCATAGACATTCACACCAGACTTGTCATATGTCTATGACATCACGGAAGGTCCTTTAACCCGGGGGCACAGCAATAATCGTACTCGGAAGCAGAAGCGGCCGGGAGACAGAGTCTGCAGGATGCGTCGCGGGATCTGTAAGTATAATGACAAATGTTTATTAGGTCCAGAAATATTTGGACAGTGACACAATTTTCGTGAGTTGGGCTCTGCATGCCACCACATTGGATTTGAAATGAAACCTCTACAACAGAATTCAAGTGCAGATTGTAACGTTTAATTTGAAGGTTTGAACAAAAACATCTGATAGAAATTGTAGGAATTGTACACAATTCTTTACAAACACTCCACATTTTAGGAGGTCAAAAGTAATTGGACAAATAAACCAAACCCAAACAAAATATTTTTATTTTCAATATTTTGTTGCGAATCCTTTGGAGGGAATCACTGCCTTAAGTCTGGAACCCATGGACATCACCAAACGCTGGGTTTCCTCCTTCTTAATACTTTGCCAGGCCTTTACAGCCGCAGCCTTCAGGTCTTGCTTGTTTGTGGGTCTTTCCGTCTTAAGTCTGGATTTGAGCAAGTGAAATGCATGCTCAATTGGGTTAAGATCTGGTGATTGACTTGGCCATTGCAGAATGTTCCACTTTTTTGCACTCATGAACTCCTGGGTAGCTTTGGCTGTATGCTTGGGGTCATTGTCCATCTGTACTATGAAGCGCCGTCCGATCAACTTTGCGGCATTTGGCTGAATCTGGGCTGAAAGTATATCCCGGTACACTTCAGCATTCATCCGGCTACTCTTGTCTGCTGTTATGTCATCAATAAACACAAGTGACCCAGTGCCATTGAAAGCCATGCATGCCCATGCCATCACGTTGCCTCCACCATGTTTTACAGAGGATGTGGTGTGCCTTGGATCATGTGCCGTTCCCTTTCTTCTCCAAACTTTTTTCTTCCCATCATTCTGGAACAGGTTGATCTTTGTCTCATCTGTCCATAGAATACTTTTCCAGAACTGAGCTGGCTTCATGAGGTGTTTTTCAGCAAATTTAACTCTGGCCTGTCTATTTTTGGAATTGATGAATGGTTTGCATCTAGATGTGAACCCTTTGTATTTACTTTCATGGAGTCTTCTCTTTACTGTTGACTTAGAGACAGATACACCTACTTCACTGAGAGTGTTCTGGACTTCAGTTGATGTTGTGAACGGGTTCTTCTTCACCAAAGAAAGTATGCGGCGATCATCCACCACTGTTGTCATCCGTGGACGCCCAGGCCTTTTTGAGTTCCCAAGTTCACCAGTCAATTCCTTTTTTCTCAGAATGTACCCGACTGTTGAATTTGCTACTCCAAGCATGTCTGCTATCTCCCTGATGGATTTTTTCTTTTTTTTCAGCCTCAGGATGTTCTGCTTCACCTCAATTGAGAGTTCCTTAGACTGCATGTTGTGTGGTCACAGCATCAGCTTCCAAATGCAAAACCACACACGTGTAATCAACCCCAGACCTTTCAACTACTTCATTGATTACAGGTTAACGAGGGAGACGCCTTCAGAGTTAATTGCAGCCCTTAGAGTCCCTTGTCCAATTACTTTTGGTCCCTTGAAAAAGAGGAGGCTAGGCATTACAGAGCTATGATTCCTAAACCCTTTCTCCGATTTGGATGTGAAAACTCTCATATTGCAGCTGGGAGTGTGCACTTTCAGCCCATATTATATATATAATTGTATTTCTGAACATGTTTTTGTAAACAGCTAAAATAACAAAACTTGTGTCACTGTCCAAATATTTCTGGCCCTGACTGTATATATATATATATATATATATATATATATCTAATATATAAAGCTGTATGTGTGTGTGCGTGTATGTCCGGGATTGGCATCCGCACCGTCGCAGCTACAGCCACAAAATTTTGCACACTCACACTTCTGGACCCCGAGGGCGTCATAGGCTATGTTTCGAGGGGAAATTTTAGCCCCGCTCTTTACAGTTATACGCCAAAAAACCTGCCCTGACTGTATATTCTTTATTTTACAGCACCCCCCCCCCACCCCATCCCGTAACTGTAAAGCCTGAGTTCGGTGTTCGGACGCATCTCAATCTTTAGAAAATGATTAGACGAGGCTCCCTAATCCAACCATCGGGGGGATCGCCCATCACTAGCCAGGACTATTTTTTCATTTCCTGTTCATTTTCCCCACCTTTTGCCCTACATCAGTGCGTGAATTCTGCAGCTTCTGCAGCCATTGAGTCCTGATCGGTGATGCACATCACTGATCTGCATCTAGTTGTTGTTTTTTTTCCCAACAAGTGTAAAAAAAGAAAAGAAAAAAATGAGTCAAATAAAAATAAATTTAGATTAGTTCATAGGGCTAGATTAGAGACAGTAAAAGTATACTGTAGTAATCGCCATCTACTGAAGCATTTTGTACTCAATATAGTCAGGATTAGCATCAGATAGTTGAAAGTGCTTATTTTTTTTTAAATGACATCCATTTAGTAATTGTGTTTTCAGATTTGTAATTGAAAAATCTTGAAGTACTTACAGTTGAAACCAGTTTACATACACTATCTAAAAAGACATGTGCATGTTTTTCTCCCTATCGGATATGAAATGAGAATAAACCGTTCCTGTTTTAGGTCAGTTAGGATTATCAAAATTATTTATATTTACCAAATGCCAAAATAATGAGAGAGAGAGAGTTAGAATGTTTTAAGACGTTTTTATTACTTTCTGCAAATTCAAAAATTTGCATCATTTCATTAGTATTTCGTACCATTGACTTTACACTGAATGACTTTGGATATCCTTCCACAAGCTTCTCACAATAGTTGGTAAGAATTAAAGGTCATTCCTCCTGACAGAACTTGTGTAACAGCCAAGTTTGTAGGTTGTCTTGCTCACATCTGCCTTTTAGCTTTGCCCATAAATTTTCAATAGGATCGTGATCAGGGTTTTGTGATGGCCACTCCAAAACATTGATTTTGTTATCCTTAAGCCACTTTGCAACCAGTTTGGCAGTATGCTTGAGGTCATGGTCCATTTGGAAGACCCATTTCCACCCAAGCTTTAGGTTCCTGGCTAATGTCTTGAGATGCTGATCAGTATTGCAACATAATCTTCTTTCCTCATGATGCCATCTATTTTCTGAAGTGCACCAGTCCCTCCTACAGCAAAACAAATCCACAACATGATGCTGCCACCCCTTGTTTCACAGTCGGGATGATGTTCTTAAGCCCACTTTACATGTTGCAATTAGTTGTACAATCGCATTTGCGATGTGACACGCCCAGGTTGCATACGGGATCTTATGAGTAGAGTTGAGCGCGGTTCGCGGTTCGTGGTTCTCCAGTTCTAGGCTCGAGTGATTTTTGGGCTGTTCGAGATCGAACTAGAACTCGAGCTTTTTGCTAAAAGCTCGATAGTTCTAGAAACGTTCGAGAACAGTTCTAGCAGCAAAAAGCAGGGCTTTTTACAGCTACAGTGTGCAGGAGCCATCGCTGGCAGCCTGCCACAAGCTGGTAACCAAGATAAACATCGGGTATCCAAGCAAAGCGCTTGGTTAGTAACCCGATGTTTATCTTAGTTACGTGCAGGAAGCCCACACTTCCCCGCTCAGCTCACTCCGCCCCCCCACTGCCCGCGGCATGTATACATACATATACACACACACACACACACTCTCACTCACGCACCCCCCCCCCCCCCAGCTACAGTGTGCAGGAGCCATCGCTGGCAGCCTGCCACAAGCTGGTAACCAAGATAAACATCGGGTATCCAAGCAAAGCGCTTGGTTAGTAACCCGATGTTTATCTTAGTTACGTGCAGGAAGCCCACACTTCCCGCTCAGCTCGCTCCGCCCCCTCCTGCCCGCAGCATGTATACATACATATACACACACACACACACACACTCTCACACACGCACCCCCCCTTCCCCCCCCCGCTCGGCTTACCTGCGGTGATGAAGTCTCGCCATCCAGACCTCAGCGCTGTCACTGTCCTCCATGGCCGCCGCTTGTCACATCACCTCTCGCTTCCCACCCGAGACGTCACGGACCTCTCGCGATACTTGATGTGAAGGCGCCGGTCATTGACCTCAGTAACAGGGGCTGTCGGCAGTGCTGGAGATCAGCGCAGGTAATGTACCTCGCTGACAGCAGCACTTGTCATCCCCTGCAGTGACCTGGGCTGACCCATTGATGTTAGCTCAGGTCACTGCATTGCTCTCCCAGCCAATGGGGAACATTCTGCTCTTCATTGACTGGGACAGTGTGGATCGTCATGGCAACCCCTTGGATTACACCAGACCTGGATTTGTTTTTCATTCTAATAAATTGGTTAAAGAGGGAATGTTTTGGGGAGTGTTTTTTCAAATAAAAATGTGTTTGTCGTCTATTTTTTTTTATTACTGACTGGGTTGGTGATGTCGGGTATCTGATAGACGCCTGACCTCACCAACCCCAGGGCTTGATGCCAGGTGACATTACACATCTGGTATTAACCCCATATATTACCCCGTTTGCCACCGCACCAGGGCGCGGGATGAGCTGGGGCGAAGCACCAGGATTGGCGCATCTAATGGATGCGCCACTTCTGGGGCGGCTGCGGCCTGCTATTTTTAGGCTGGGGAGATTCCAATAACCATGGACCTCCCTAGTCTGAGAATATCAGGCCCCAGCTGTCTGCTTTACCTTGGCTGGTGATCCAATTTTGGGGGACCCCTACGTGTTTTTTTTTTTAATTATTTATTTAATTTAAAATAACAGCGTGGGGTGCCCTCAGTTTTGGATTACCAGCCAAGGTGAGGTTGCCAGCTGTGGTCTGCAGGCTGCAGCCGTCTGCTTTACCCTAGCTGGCTACAAAACTAGGGGGAACCCTACGTCATTTTTTTTTCATTTTTTGGCTAAATACAAAGCTAAGCACCCCTTAGTGCCACATGAAAGGTACCAAAGGGTGTTCCACTTTTTCTCCATTTTTTTCTCCACTTTTTCTCCATTTTTTTCTCCACTTATTCTCCACTTTTTCTCCTCTTATTCTCCACTTTTTCTCCTCTTATTCTCCACTTTTTCTCCTCTTATTCTCCACTTTTTCTCCACTTTTTCTCCACTTTTTCTCCACTTTTTCTCCACTTTTTCTCCACTTTTTCTCCTCTTATGCTCCACTTTTTCTCCACTTTTTCTCCTCTTATGCTCCACTTTTTCTCCACTTTTTTCTCCACTTTTTCTCCTCTTATGCTCCACTTTTTCTCCACTTTTTCTCCACTTTTTCTCCTCTTATGCTCCACTTTTTCTCCACTTTTTCTCCTCTTAATCTCCACTTTTTCTCCTCTTATGCTCCACTTTTTCTCCACTTTTTCTCCACTTTTTCTCCTCCTTATCTCCACTTTTTCTCCTCTTATGCTCCACTTTTTCTCCACTTTTTCTTCACTTTTTCGCCACTTTTTTCTCCACTTTTTCTCCTCTTATGCTCCACTTTTTCTTCACTTTTTCTCCTCTTAATCTCCACTTTTTCTCCTCTTATGCTCCACTTTTTCTCCACTTTTTCTCCACTTTTTCTCCACTTTTTCTCCTCTTATGCTCCACTTTTTCTCCACTTTTTCT